>NC_065447.1:212987454-213314204 GCF_917563875.1 Diabrotica virgifera virgifera
ATCGCTGGAGATAAGATCTGAACTATACGGTGGGTACGGAAGCAATTCAAAGCCAAATTCATGCATTTTTTCATCGTTTTCATCGACTTGTAATACGGTGCAACGTCTTGGTGAATCAACAATTTTTTATTGAACCATGAGGCTTTTTTCTATGCGATTTAGGTCCTCAAACGACCCAATAAACCAATATAGTAGTCGCTGTTAATTTTTTCTCCATCTTTTAAATATGTAGAGACCATAACCTTTCCGGCGTTTTTAGTCCTTAGGTCCTATCTCCACCTGTACACTTTTAGCCAATTCGGGATAGCATTTGACCTTGCATTACGAGCTGCCCCAAATTTTATTTTTCTAATCTTTAGGAAAAGTTCAATATTAGTATAAATTTAAAATCTCGACTGAATTCCACCGTTGCGATAGCCGCCATCTTGATTTTAAGCGACAACCGTTTTTGCTAAATATCTCCGCCATTTTCAATTTCTCGACAAAAAGTGTAGAAACTGAAATTGTTAAAAATGAGATTTTCTGTAATTTCATTTATTATAATTTTTTTCGTGCGGTCGATATTTTTCGAGTTATGAGGGGAAAATAGTGACAGTTGGAGCATAATTATTGAATTGTTGAATTATCTCGTTTATTATTATTTTAGAACAATTATGTACCTATACAAAAATAAAGAGAATTAAATTTTGTACAATTTGATGTTGTTCATTTTTTGATAAAATCAATATTTAAGGTAGTACGCTTGCGATAAAGGAGCGAGCGTAAGACTTGATTGATTTTATAACAATTGTTTTTGTTCAATATCTTTGCCATTTTCAACTTTTTGACAAAAAGTGTGAGAACTGAAATTGTTGCAATTACGATTTACTACATTTTTTTGAGAGAACCAGTGGCGGGTCTACAAGGGGGGGGGGAATGGGAAAATTCCTCCCAACAGGATCCAAAATTAAAAAAAAATATTGTTGAAATATTAAAATATATTAGCTAACATGAAACTTAAAATATCGACAGAAAAATTCGACCAATAAAACCCGCTAGTTAATAAAATTAAGTGAATTTAATGCATATAAGTTATTATTTATGTCTTTTATATACTTAGTGTTTGATGTTTCATTGGAAGTTTCAAAAATTTTAGTCAAAGTACTGTCAAAGTATAAAGACGTATTTAAAAAGTTCCTCCCAAAACTTTAAATATTTCGAAGTTTTAAACCTTTTTGAAGGATCAGACAGGCTGCCGACGAATTTGTACAACATCGAATATCTCAAAAATAGGTATACATTTCGTAGGGCAGAAAAGTAAGTTAAAAACAATTATAAAGAGGACCGATGGAGGTAAGTCCAAATATTTATTCAAATCTTCCGCTGTTTGATAATTCTGATATTGATATTGATCAAAATAATGAAAATTTAGCGTGCAATGCCTTAAACGGCGTTTCTAAGACACCTAAGGCCATAGCGGAAAAGAAAAAACAGAACAACATGGAACCAGAACACGAAACAGAAATAGTAGAGAAAAATAAAACTAGAAACAAAAATAAGAAGGCAGTAAAACGTCAAAGGCCGAATGAGAGCCAGGAAGATGAAGATTCAGTGGCTGAAATGAAAAAGCAACTAAAAGAAAAGAACGAAGAAATTAAAAAACTCAGAAACCAAATCCATCAATTGAATGAAAAAATCAATGGACTACAAAATACAATAATAAACTCTCAAGAAAAATTAATCGAAACTATAGATAAAATATTCGACGAACTTAAAAACGAAAACAAGACAACCGATATACAAATAAATGAAAAAAAATCGATGACAGCAATCCCAAAGAAAAAAATTGAAGATACTAATAATAACATCGCAAACACAAAAAATATACCCATAACACCCACAACAAAAACAAATGAAGATTTCCCTTCCCTGCCAAAAAAGGTCGGAAAAGAAAGCAGTGTGCCATCAACATCTAAGGGACAAGAACTATTTCCTTCCCTACCGAATAAGGGCAGGAAAGAGACAATGGAAACAAGCGAAATTGATAATATCCTAATCACTGAACAAAACAATGAAGAAAGCACTATAAAAGGGTCCAAACCAAAACCACCCGTCATAAAACTACAAACAGTAAACGAAACAGGAACAATATTGAAAATTGCTGAAACTCAAAAGATATACACAGACAATAAAATCTCCAAAAACGGAAGAGAAACACTCATTCAAACAAAATGCCCTGAAGATTATAGAAAATTTACCCATATCTTGGAAGATTATAACAAAGAAATCAAAATTCAGTGGATCGCCTTCCCATTAGACGAAGATATCAAGCCCAAAATGGTTATTAGAGGACTTCCCTCAAATACAAAACCTTTAGACATACAAACGGAACTAACAAATAAACATGAAATAAATACAATTAACGTAACAAACATGAAGTCTAGAAAGGCAGACAAAAAATCTCTGCCAATGTTTATAATTACAGTGGAAAAAGAAGACGTACCCAAAGCCAAGAAAATTACCAACCTTATGTACATGAGAGTAGTAATAGAAGATCTAACAAAGAGCAACGGACCAACTCAATGTTTTAATTGCCAGGGCTTCCACCACGCCCAAAATGCATGCTTCAAAGACGCTAGATGCGTAAAGTGCGGAGAAAATCACAAAAGTAAATTCTGCCAAATTCCAGCAGAACAAAAAGCAAAATGTGCTAATTGCCAAGGACAACACCCGGCAAGTTATAGAGGATGCCCAAAGATACCTGCCTGGGGAAGACCCAGACAAATAACAACAGAAAACAGAACACAACAACCTAAAAGAAACAATGGCCCATCGTACGCCCAAATCACCAAACCAACACAAAACCCAACAACAGATTCGACCATATTAATTTCAAAAGAACAACAAAAAGGGTTGGCCACGATGATAGAAGAGCTAGTCATAAAAACGGTAAGTGAAGCGATTAAAAATGTAAAAATAGCACTGAACTAAGGCACGAAACTAGGGGATACCTGAAGATAGGCTCCTGGAATTCAGGCGGCATAAGAACTAATACAAACGTGCTGGACGAACTAATAAACAGATATGAAATGGATGTCGTAGCATTGCAAGAAACTAAACTAACTCATACCATCAATATCAAGTTTCCAGAATACGACATCTACAGGAACGACCATAGAGCAAATTCAGGAGGAACTGCTATCCTAGTGAGAAAAGGAATAAATCATACATTACAACATACGCCACCACTAAACACTATGGAAGCAACAACAATAAAAGTCCAGATGAGACAAGGTGAAATAAGGATCACTTCAGCATATGTAAGGCCAACAGATCCTTTAAACGACGACGACCTGAATGCGTTCCTGAACGCCGAAGAACCGTCCATAATAATAGGAGACCTAAACGCCCGATCCCCTAACTGGAACGATAGAGCTACAAACAGAAACGGTAGAATACTGAATAATTATCTAGTGAACAACGAAGACACCATGGTGATTGGGCCCATCGAACCAACATACTTTCCTGGAAATGCTCTACCAACCCATTTAGATATAGTAGTGGCCAAAAGCCTAGGACTACAAACAGACATCCGAACCTTAAACGAAGGATCAGCAGACCACAATTCCATACTCATAGAAATAGGTACATGGGAAGAAGATAACAAAACAACAAAGAAAAGAAAGAAAACCAAGTGGTCTAACTTCAAACGCCTAGTGAGCATAGGAATTGGAAACATTCCTACAATTGACAATCCACAAGAAATAGAGGAAAAAGTCTTAGAGCTCGAAAACATCATAAAAGAAGCACTAAGAAATAGCACTACTGAAGAAGAATATGAAATTCATATGGGAAGATTTAGAGACATAAATCAGGAAATAAAAGAAATGATAAGGGAACAGAACAGAGCCAAAAAGAGAGCCAGAAGAACAAGAGACCAGGAAGATAAAAATAGGGTAAATCGACTGAATCGACATGTCAAACAGGCACTAATAGGCCATAGAAGCCAAAAGTGGGAAAACTACATAAAAGAAATGGAGGAAAGGAGCCAAAATATGCAAGAAATATGGAGGCTCCAAAGAACTTTAAGAAACGATAGAAAACCCATTCCTCCACTACATGGAGAAAACGGGATCGTCTACACAGAAGAAGATAAAGCCGAGGTGATGAGAAGGACACTTGAAAGAGAGTGCACACTGAATTATCACCAAGAAGAAGATATAGACTTTATCGAAGAAGTCGAAGAAACAGAACTAGAAACGCCCGAAGAACAAGATGAAATAATAAATCCCACATCACCAAGGGAAATAAGTGAACTGATTCGAAAAAGTTCACCAAAGAAAGCACCTGGTCCAGACGAAATCACTAACAGAGCTCTGAAGTATCTTCCCTCGAAAGCAGTTGTGTATTTGACAAATATAACAAACGCAATACTAAGATACAGGCTCTTCCCAAATCGATGGAAGGAAGCCCATGTAATTATGATACCCAAGCCAGGAAAGAACCACATATTTCCGCAAAATTACAGGCCGATTAGCTTACTTCCAGCAGTCAGTAAGATAGTGGAGCGAGTCATCCAAACCAGGCTCCAATCAGAGACAGACAGGCTAAGCATAATCCCAGAAGCACAATTTGGATTTAGAGCTCAACATTCCAGCGAACATCAAATATTAAAACTTACCGAATATATAGTAGATGGATTCAATGACCAACAATATACGGGAGCAGCCTTTCTGGATGTAAGCAAAGCTTTTGATAGAGTGTGGCATGAAGGACTGACATACAAAATGAGAGATTATGGATACAGCGGGGCCATGACGAAACTCATCTCCTCGTACCTAAGCGACCGGAAGTTTAGGGTCCGGATAGGACCAGTTCTGTCAGAACGCGGAATGCCGGAAGCTGGAGTACCGCAGGGGGCAGTTTAATCACCCCTTCTGTATAGCATATATACAGCAGATGTTCCAAGAACACCCGGGACATTGATCAGCTTTTATGCAGACGATACTGCAATTGCTGCAAAACACATGAAACTAGATATAGCTGTAAGAAATCTACAGACGGCATTGGATACAATAGAAGAATGGAGTATCCAATGGAAAATAGCAATAAATCCAGATAAGACCCAAGCGGTTATCTTCAAAAAGAGAAGAGATAACCCAGAACAACAGCGAACATTGCAAGACAGACCCATCGAATGGCAAAACAAAGCTAAATATTTAGGAGTCACAATGGACCAAGGTCTAACATTCACATCACATGTCAACGCAACAGTCCAGAAAACAGCAGCGGCCAGAGCGGCAATAAGAGGACTCAAAGGAAGAAGAAGCAAATTAGCTATGAAAACAAAATTAAGACTTATAAATAGCATTATACTGCCAATAATTACATACGCATCTCTTGCATGGGGTCACACGAGTCAAAGTAACAAAAAGAAGATACAAGCGGCACACAAAAACTGCCTCAGAGAAGCTGCAAACGTGCCCAGATATGTCGCCGAACGGTTCTTATTTAGAGACCTAAAACAAATAAGAGTACTGGATATTATGGAGGAAAAAGCCAGAACAAAATTTGCTGAGCTAGAAGACCACCCAAACCGGATCCTGCAAGAGATATTAAGGTATGATGTGTACCATAGATGGAAACACAGAAGACCCAAACAGCAAATATTAGTTATTATATAATAAAGGCTAGATAATCGTAGCTCTATCAAAAGAAAACAACTTGCTCACCTTTGGCATCTCATTATATTTATTAATGTTGATTTTTATACGTTTCAGACATACCTCAAAAAAATATACAAAAACTTTAAAACGGCTTCAGCCACTAAACAAATCAATAAAATATTAACAATAGGCGAAAGCCACAAAAAAATATTAGTAAAACAACCCAAAAAACGGGCATGAGGGGCCCACATCCTCGAGCGCGGAGTCACCGAACTGGACATAGCCCAGAGCGGGGACTCGGCGCCCGAGCAAGCAAAACAGATCGAAGATAAGTCACTAGAGATAGCGGGAATAGAGCGCCTCACGCTGGCCTGCATTGATCGGGGTAGGATTTCATATGGGAGTCCGTGTACCCAAGACTCCCATATGATAAGCACTTTGCTGATTGAGAGCCCCTATAGCGCATCAGAGTGCTATCGGGGGGTAAGTGGATGGTCTGGAGCATTGAAGCGGGGTGGAGTGATTCCTGCTTACGGGCGTTAATCCTTTTCGCCCCAATGAATTGTATCACCCGAATGTCATTCTCCAGGGGTGAACAAGTCTCTCAGGCTGGGTTAAATCACTATGCTTGCTTGCTTGCTTCAAAAATTTTATAAAATTTAATTCTCTTTATTTTAGGTACTTACACTACGAAGCATCTGGAAATTAATACTTCGAAATACTCTTTGTATTCTATTTTTCATCTCATCCCTTGTTGTTGGAGACATTTTATAAACTTCATTCTTAACCTAGCCCCAAAGAAATCAGTCCAGTTTATTAAATTCTGGTGATCTGGGTGGCCACACTACTGGTCCATTGAAAAATGAAAATATCTCGAAAACTAATAAATTTAGACATAGGGAATGTTGTATACAAATTAAAGTACGTTAATGGTACTTTTTAATAGTGATATAAAATATAGGGTGTTCTATTTAAAATTACTGAGAAAATAATGTACTTGCGTTTTGACTCACCCTGTATTCGATATAGTATAGTATAGTAATAAATAAAAAAATTTGGCATCATTGCCGTTTGCTTATTTTTATTTATACAGGGCGTTGAACTTGTTACGATCTTCATAGAAAATTGGTTATAAATTTGTACATACCCTGTATAACATAACAAACCTTTATATTTTTGTGATGGGACAGTTAAGGTTTGGAATATAAAATAAAATACAGCGTGTTTTATTTAAAAAACATAAGTTTGGTCTGCCACTAGGTTATCGAACACCCTGTAACATTCTAATTCATTTTCTAATATGAATCTCAAAGTTGTCTACAATTTTTGTTATTAACTTTTATTACTATCTATTACTATAGCGGATCTATTGAGCTTTACCCCACTAATCAATCACCCTGTATTGCAAAATTAATATAAATTACAAATTAACCATACAACATAATAAAATACAAACATAGGAACTAATAAGTTTAAGCTGCTGCATGTAACACCCAAATATAGATACTATAGTATATTTTATAGTATATACTATATAGAATAGTATATATACTATATATAGAAATTAGGGTTATTAGGGAAATTAGGGTATCATTATTACAACTTATTATGCAAGGCAAAATCCGAGGAAAGCGAAATGTGGGAAGACGAAGAACATCCTGGCTTAAGAACTTACGGGAATGGTTCGAATGCAGTAGTGCAGAGATATTTAGAGCGGCAGTCAACAGGGTCCGCATTGCCATGATGATGTCCAACCTTCGATAGAAGATGGAACTTAAAGAAGAAGAAGATAGAAATTACAGTATGTAATGTACAAGTAACTAAAATATAGATAAATATACTTTAGTTACTTGTACATTACTTACTGTAATTTCTTAGTTAGTCATTAAGAAACTCTTCTACTGAATAATATGGTGTTTTAGATAGATGGGCTTTTGTCATTTTACGGAACTTGGGGAAAGATGCTACAGCTTTGAGTTGTAAAGGGAGATTGCTGTATAGTTTTTTGGTGGAATATAATATAGATTTCATTACTAACTCAGAGAACGGAATCGTTAAATATACAACAAAAGTTGAATTTCTGGTGGAGTAGTCATGATGAGGCCTTTCTGGAAAGACATGCAGGTGTTTACGAATTAAGCAAACAGTTTCTAAAATATATAAAGATGAAAGCTTTAAAATTTCGTGATCTTTGAAGTAACTTCTGCAATGTGTTGTTCTTCTGAAGCCAAAAAGATATCTTATTGCTCTTTTTTGTAATTTAAAAATAACATCTAATTGGGCAGCTGTACTAGAAATCCATAAAGGAAGACCATATCGAAGATAAGACTCGAAAAAGAAAAATATGTTATTATAGAAGATGCTAAATTGAGTTCCTTCAAAACAGATCTTATAGCAAAGAGGCGAGTTTCTTACTTAACAAATTGATATGAAGGGACCATTATTTGAGGTTCCTGTCTAAAAAAATACCAAGAAATTTTACAGAATCCACGGTAGAGATCTGGCTGTAATTACAATCAGGGGTTGAAGAGCACCTTTATAGAATAATGCTACTATCTTATCTACGTTAAAAGAGAGTAAATTAGAGTCAGACCAGGTACTATATCCTTACGAAGGAGAAAAGATAGAAAAGGAGGATTATTTTTGCGGTTTTTCCTTTTTTTTAACACTCACATGAGAAAGATACTTGGACAGAAATAGTCAAACGAATTATATGACGACACTACATCTTTATGAAGGAGAAAAGATAGAGAAGGGGGGTTATTTATGCCCTTTTTTTGTTTTAACCTCTTTTCATCGTTTCAAATCTTATTTAATAATTTACACAACATTTGAGCGCATTGGTCTAAAGTAATTTCTATCTGTTCTCAATTCAGGTTTTAGTTGTTTTAGTTGTTTTAGTTGATCTCATCTTAACGCCGCCTTTGAAGTTACCAAGGAAAACAGGTAAAACGTGGCGTTAGCGCTGACAAAGCGTTCTCATGTGTACAAAGCTTTAGTGTACTCTCTATCTTAGGCTTTGTACACATAAGGGCACTTAGCCAGAGCTAACGTCGCATTTTCCCTCTTTTACCTGATCTCACCCTAACGCCGCCTTTATGTTACCAAGGAAAACAGGTAAATCGCGGCGTTAGGGCTGGCAAAGCACACTCTTGTGTACAAAGCCTTATGATTTGTAATTCTCCCCATGTTTACTTTTTGTTATGAATGTACATTTAAGTCTTTGTATAAATCAATGAATAAGAAATTATCTTAATCCTTATATAATCCAGTTAATACTCATTGTTTAATATTTGTATTAAACAAATATTGGTTTTATAACTGGTTTTACAATATCTAAAGATTACTGAGAGATATCAGTAATTAATCAGATATGTGATATAAATGAGACACATTAGGAAATAAATTAATCAATTTGCCATATGGATTAAGATAAATGAGAGTGGTATAAAGTTCTGGAAAATAGCTTTATGTGATTTTTTTTGTACGATTTTATCAATAGTAATATTCACGTATCTTTTCCAATATAAATTATTTGAATAACTACAGTTATATATTTACACGGGGAATTTTTTGTAATAAAAGAGAACTAAAATTGTTGATAAAAAATAATAGGTTCTGAAACTGTTGTCTTGTGGCATGTTTAAGTTAAGTGTTGTACAGGGTGTCCAGAAACTCTCCCGACAAACGAAAACCGGAGATTCTTCAGATTATTTCATTCATAGGAGATTCTGACCAATAGAAAGCTACAGAAATGCAAATTAAGGTGATAGTTTTTGATAATATCCCGTCGTCAAGTATATTACGTCAGAGGCCCTTCGTTGCTACGAAAAAATACATTCAGTGACATTAATCACAATCAATGTTTTAAAAGTTATAAAAGTGATGACATTCAACCGTAAAATATTTTATATCAACTGTGTGTTTAACAGTACTAATTTGTACTTACATAAATAAATTACAATAAAATTTTGGTTTTGAACAGTTCTATTCATGAAATAATTGCAACAAATTGCACTCGATCTCTAAAATTAATATAGAATTTTTGCCCTCGTGACACTTTGACATAATTTCACTCGCCTCCGGCTCGTGAAATTAAAACTGTCAAAGTGTCACTCGGGAAAAATTCAATAATTTTAGAGCTCTTGTGCAATTACTACTGATAATTTTAAGACAATTTAACTCAATCCACCTAGACCTAAAATGCTCCTAGAGGAACTAGATCTCTTTGAATATGACGTCTTGGAATTAGTTTTTCTTAATATCGCCAGAACGCTTGTATTTGGAAAAATAAAAACTGGCACGCTTATTTATCTTCCCGAGGTAAATTGATTCCATCAATTACGAATTTCTAGTACCGGTCATAGGCGCCCGTTGTGGGTAGGGCAACTTCTAGGCATTTTTGACAGTGAATTATTAGTGAGGTGTTGTATGTAGATCTATAGGACACTCTTGTTTTAGTCAGTTTTCATTTTTCTAAATAGTTTTTTTGAAATTCTTTTTCAAATTAAACAAACGAAAAATTTTCAAATCGATTTTTCTAGAAAACGGTGCATCCTACTAACTTAAAACAAGAGTTCCTTTTAGTACTATTAGACGGAGAGCTAGAGCCGAAAAATCATCGTCATAAGTAATATGGAGTTTCTCCTGTGAAATGTGTCCATTGTATATTGACAATTATGACCCCTTTCAGGCTGACACCTCAGTGGATACAGGAAGTAGCAATAAGGGATGAAAGGGGAGAATTACTGCAGTCACTAAAGGTTTTCACCTCCTATTTTGCTAAACCTCCATCGATTTGCATGAAAATTGGTGACTAGTTAGAGCATACCTCAAGAAACTAAACTGATTTTTATTGCCACTTGCACTTTTACCCTGATGGTGAATACTACTCCTTCCTGCGGGTGAAAACTATTTTATTAAAAATAACCCCACAAATCGATAGAGGGACAAATTTTAAGTAAAATTTGTTATATCATGTTATTAAAATAAATCAATACTTTTTGAGTTATTAAAGATCAAATATTTGTCTATTTAAGAGCATATACGTGAAGTTACGGATGATAAGAACATGTTAATTAATTGTAAGTTAGTAAAATAATATTTTTATATTATTTCGATATTTAATTGAATTTTCTTTTCATTATAAACTGAATATGTCCAGAAACTGGGGGTGTCCAATAATGGGTACATTATTTGACATATTCGAATACACTTTTGCTAAATTTATAATATCGAAATAATATAAAAATAATATTTTAGTAACATACAATAATTAATTAATATGTTCGTTTTCTCATCCGTAACTTCACGCATGTGCTCTTAAACAGACAAATCATTGATCTTGAATAACTCAAAAAGTATTGATTTATTTTAATAACATGATATAACAAATTTTACTTATAATTTGTCCCTCTATCATTTTGTGGGGTTATTTTTAATAAAATCGTTTTCACCCCCCGAGAAGGGGTGGTATCCACCCCCAGGGTAAAAGTGCAAGTTGGCACCAAATCATTTTCATTTCCTGAGGTATGTTCTAACTAGTCACCAATTTTCATGCAAATAGATGGAGGTTTAACAAAATAGGAGGTGAAAACCTTTAAGGTACTAGTATAGAAGACCAAAAATAAGCATTTTTTCAAGATTTTTTTTCTTAGAACCCTTATTAAAAATGAACATAAAACTTTTTATATATTAATATCTAACTCTTGGAGAATACAAAAAATATATCTTTTTTCATTTATGCACGTAACTAATATTGTAGAGGGCGCCAAATCGAGGCCTCGAAAGAAAGTAGTTCCGATGGCGGACAGTTAATCTCAGGATTGGAATCTCTGAAACAAAAAAATCGTATGGCATTTGAAAAAGTCTCTTACGTAACAATTTACCACCGTTAGTGAAAAATTCCCCAAAAAAAAGATTTTACGGGAATTTGAAAAAAATTTGTGAAACAATCGCCCGTTTTTCTTCAGTTTTTCATGGTTAAAAAATATTAATTTTTTATTTTTTTGGCAAATTGTGGTAAATTGTCACGTAAGAAACCTTCCTTTTTCAAATGCAGTTCGATTTTTTTGTTTTAGATATCCCAATCCTGAGATTAACTGTCCGCCATCATTTTTCGAGGCCTCGACTTTTGCGCCCTCTACAATATTAGTGCACATGCACAAATGAAAAAATATATATTTTTTGTACTCTCCAAGAGTTAGATATTAATATGTAAAAAGTTTTATGTTCATTTTTAATAAAGGTTCTGAGAAAAAAATTCTTGAAAAAAATGATTATTTTTGGTCTTCTAAAGTGTACTAGTACCTTTCTACACTAACTTTCCCCTTTCATCCCTTATTGCTACTTCCTGTATTCACTGAGGTGTCAGCCTGAAAGGGGTCATAATTATCAATATACAATAGAGACATTTCACATGCCAAACTCCATATTAGTTATGACGATGATTTTTCGGCTCTAGCTCTTAGACTATATAATACCTCGAAACTTAAGGCTATGGGTACATAATTCGCAAATATTTTACATGTATCCCTACTTTTTCTGTCTTTACACGGCAAATTACGCGTAGTAAAATTCACACTGGTATGGATATATGTAAACATTACTAGAATGTCATTATTAATTTCAAGAGATGGGTTTTGAATGTTCTTGGATAACTGTTATTTTTATAATTGGAAATTATTAATTCAGTTAATAAATGTGATAATTTTTTCACTAATTATGTATTCAGTGATTGTAATAATTTATTTGTACAACAAAGACTAATACTCAATCGAGAAAAGAGGAAAAGTGTTAAAGTGATTTCTTAATAATATATTGTTATGGAACGCTTACCATTTTGAACATCTTTAACAACAAAATACTTGGATCACAGAATATATTATCCTGATGTATTCTCTGCTTGGATCTTCCACAAATAATACACAATAAAAAACTTTTTATTAAGTTCACGTCTTAAATCAATTATTTATCAAATACACTATATTTCAATAATATTTAATCAATAACTCAACATATTCCCGATGTAATGTCAAATATTTAAAATTGTCACTGATTGTCAGTGTCTGACTGACAATATATGCTGACAATATTATATTCGGCTGAGTGCGTTGTAAGACAAAGATAGATTTGGAAAATATTACCACGGCATTGTGTTTATTTTTTTCGAATCCTGAAAAAACCAATAAATATTTTTGAAAAATTTAAACGCAGAATGAAAGACTAAATTATTACCGAGGGCCGAAAGTCCCTTAGAATAAATAAAAAGTTTATTTTGAATGATATATTTGAAATTAAAAATCACACTAAATTTTCTCTTAGTTTTTCACCCCTGTAACTTATTAAAATAAACATTATAGAAGTTCTCAGGGACTTTCGGCCCTCGCTAATAACGTGATCTTTCATTCTGCGTTTAAATTTTTCAAAAATACTTATTAGTTTTCTCAGGATTCGAAAAAAATGAAACCCCATTTGAATTGCATTGCAGCCGAAAATACGTACCGATCCTCTTAATAATCTTGTGTCAGAAATGTTTCAAAGTTTAAGACAAAAAAGTTATGCGATCAAATAACCGTTGCCCTACCCAAAACGGACGCCTATGACCGGTACTATAAATTCGCAATGGATGAAATCGATTTATCTCTGGAAGTTAAATAGGCGTACGGGTTTTCGTTTTAGAAGCGTTCTGGAGGTATTAAAAAAAACTAATTACAAGACGCCATCTTTAAAGAGATGTAGTTTCCTTAGGACCGTTTTCCATTTTAGACCATTTTCGGACTAGGCGAATTGGGTTAAATTGTCTTAAAATTATCTGAAGAATCTCCGGTCTTCGTTTATCGTGAGAGTTTCTGATACCCTATATTTATTTGGGATCAGCCACAGTTTGGTTGTAATAAAAATTACATTATTAGCTAAAAAATACGTTTCGATTCTTACCCTGGTAATCGTCCTCAAAGACAGATTAAAAAGAATTTTGTTAAAAGCTGTGTATATCACCTGTGTGTTAATCGCTGTGTGTTGTTGTTGTGGTTATGTCATATCACCGTAAAAAAAAATCGAGTTTTACTTGCCTTGATGGTTGTAGGTAACAGACAGCTTGGCTAGATAGATATGAGGGTGGATGTTTATACGCCCTATGGTACCTCAAATTCTGATAATTCTGTGTATTTCATAAAATACTTTTGTGTTCGTAAAGATGACTTTTTGGGTAAGATTGCAAAATGTATTATATATGTATTGTGTGTTGCCTTTGTGTAGTGTATGATATAGACATGTGATTTACATTTATTTATTTTCTATTATTGATATGTTCCTGTTGTTCACCTCTTCTGTAAGTATTGGCAACCAAGTCGGCTGCATTCTGCTGATGAAATTGCTTCTTCTTCTTCTTCAGGTGCCGTCTCCGCTATGGAGGTTGGCAATCATTATAGCTATTTTAATTTTAATTTTAATTTTTTAATTCTTTAATTTTTTATTTTTTTAATTTTTAAATTTTTAAATTTTTAAATTTTTAAATTTTTAAATTTTTAAATTTTTAAATTTTTAAATTTTTTAATTTTTTAATTTTTTAATTTTTTAATTTTTTTACTTTTTTAATTTTTTATTTTTTAAATTTTTTAATTTTTTAATTTTTTAATTTCTTTATTTTTTAATTTTTTAATTTTTTTTAAGTTTCTAATTTTTTAATTTTTTAATTTTTTAATTTTTTTACTTTTTTTATTTTTAATTTTTTCTTAATTTTTTTAATTTTTAATTTTTTGGAATTGCTACACATTTTTATTCATCTAATCTGATGAGGGTTCGATTTTTTTCTTTTTTATGTCCGTTTACTTCATGATTATTGATGCAGTTTTCCACCGTGGTCTATATTCATTGTCATATGCTTGCATATCTTGTGATTTGAAATTCCTGTTTTTGATGTAAGTTTCATGTTCGTTATTCCTGATGCTTAGTGGTCTTGCAGCTTCTCCCATATAAAAATTGTTGCATTCACAGGGTATTTTGTAGATGCAATTCTTTGGCCACCGCTGTGGTTTGAAAAGGATAGATCTAAGTAGTGTGTTGGTTGTTTTGAATCTTGTGATGTTGTACTTATTTTGTATCCTTTGTAATTTTTCTAATAAGCCTTTTACGTATGGCATTCTAGTCATCTTTCAGTCCCTTTTTGGGTGTAGCTGGACTGCTTGTGCTGTTTCTTCAAAAAGAAAAAACCTGCTAACAAAGGTTTTAACAAAAAATGACTACCCATTGTCATTTATAAACAAGGAATTATACAAGATGGAAACAAGAAAACAACAAAACATTATATTATTTTTTGTAATGTAATATAAAAACGGTGTAAGGGTGATTCCATTTCAAATCACTCAATTTTGGATCTCCGATTTGTCTGAAAATTGGTAGGTTTATAGCATCTGCGGGATGTAGAAATAAAACATTTAAGGTCGAAATGATTTCTTCCTCTTCTTCTTTTTTGTCTCAAAATGTTATTTTAAGCGATTTTACAGTGATTTGGTATCTATTTAAATAAATTTGCATTTTCTATCGTAAAGTATCAATTGAAAACATAATTTTAATAGATGGGACTAAAAATCTCATTATATGGCATTATAACAAGTTACAAGTGATTTTTATCCAAAACAAGATTTTGATTAAATTTAATATTATAAAAAACTTTAAAATACCGTTTTTTACATTTTCCCCCATTCCCAAAATACCATAATCGATTTGACTGAAAATTTTCCCACAGATATCCAAAACATAGGAATTTAAGTGGTTAGAAAGATTTGAATTATATAACAATACCAAAAAACTGACATGCAATATCATAGTCAGAAATATAGGCATCTGCTGTAAGTACAATTAACTCGGAAAATATCGACCTCACGACAAAAATTGTTAAAAAGAAATTGTAATACTTAATTGTAAATAGAACAATTTCAGTTCCTACCATTTTTGTCGAAAAGTTAAAAATGTTGGAGATATTGAGCAAAAACGGTTCTCCTTTAAAATCAAGATGGCTGTTAACGTAACGGAGGTATTCATTCACGATTTTAAATTTAGGCTACTATTCACCCCCCTAAAGAGTAGAAAAATAAAATTCTCTGCAGCTCGGCATGCAAGGTCAAATGCTTTCCCAACTGGACTAATATACTTTTGAGTCTGATATTATTGCATGTAACTTTTTTGGTATTATAATCTAATTGAATTCCTTCTAACCACTTAAAGTCCTATGTTTTGGCTATATGTTGGCACATTTTCAACCAAATCGACTGTGATGTATTTTGGGAATGTAGGAAAATGTAAAAAACGGCATTTTAACGTTTTCTACACTATAAAATTTGATTAAAAACTTGTTTTAAATCAAAATAAGTTGTTATAATGCCATATAATGACATTTTTGAGTCCCTTCTATTAAAATAGTATTTTTCCATTGATACTTTACGATAGAAATTGCAAATTTGTTGAAATAAACACCAAATCACTGTAAAATCGCATAAAATTACATTTTGAGAAAAAAAGAAGAAGATTTTTGACCTTAATGGGATGGGTACGTTAGTTTCTGCTCCAATGCTAATCAAATGGGATTCTTTTTTTTTTCGAATCCTGAGAAAACTAATAAGTATTTTTGAAAAATTTAAACGCAGAATGAAAGATTACGTTATAAGCGAGGGCCGAAAGTCCCTGAGAACTTCTTTAATGTTTATTTTAATAAGTTACAGGGGGAAAACTAAGAGAAAATTTGGTGTGAATTTCAATTTCAAATATCTCAGTCAAAATAAACTTTTTATTTATTCTAAGGGACTTTTGGCCCTCGGTAATAATTTAGTCTTTCATTCTGCGTTTAAATTTTTCAAAAATATTTATTGGTTTTTTAGGATTCGAAAAAAAATGAACACAATGTCGGTGGTAATATTTTCTAAATCTATCTTTGTCATACAACGCACTCAGTCGAATAAATATTGTCAGAATATTGTCAGTCAGACAGTGACAATTTTAAATATTTGACATGGCATCGGGAATATTTTGAGTGGTGATTAAATAATTTTGATAGTGTATTTGATAAATAATTGATTTAAGACGTAAACTTATTAAAAAGATATTTATTGTGTATTATTTATGGAAGATCCAAGCAGAGAATACACCAGGATATATTCAGTGATCCAAGTATTTTGTTGTTAAAGATGTTCAAAATTGTAATCGTTTCATAGTAACAATATATTATTAAAAAATCACTTTATCACTTTTCCTCTTTTCTCGATTGATTATTAGTTTTTGTTGTCACTAGATAAATTATTACAATCACTAAATACACAGTGAAAAAATTATCATATTAATTAACTGAATTAATAATTAAGGCAATTAATTATACAAGTACGAATTATCCAAGAACCTTTAAAAGCCATCTTTAAAGTTAATTATGTCATTGTCAAGTAAAGTTTACATATCCATACCAGTAAGAATTTTACTACACGTAATTTTCCGTGTAAAGACAGAAAAATTAGGGATAGCCGTAAAATATTTGCGAATTACGTACTGATGGCCTTAAATATCTTATTTTTGCCTCCCGCAGAAGCTATACACCAAGTTTCAGAAAAATTGGAGATCCAAAAGTTTTTGCGTGAGTGATTTGACACGGAATGTACCGTAATAATTATAAAAATAAAACATGCTACTATCAAAAATTGTATAATGCAGTATTTAGATATTGATCCCAGATTTATAATAATAACCACCATACCGAACTTTTTGTGTAAATAATGTCATGGTCAGTAATGTTGTTTTTCATTTATTAGAGAATTCCTTTTTGTGAGTACACGATGCCAAAATCCGAAAAGGCACAAGGCACATTAATGGAATGGAACAAGAACTAATCCTGATATAAATAGAAGGAGATCTATCAACAGATTATTCCAACGAGAATTTGAGACGAAGGTTCTTCTTACGAGGGTATTGTTTTAGAGATTTAAGTACTTTCACAGTTAAGAGTTGAATTTAAGAAAAGTAATTTTTGAAAACTGAAATATTTCAATTTCAGAATTAGCCAACTTACTTTTCTTCTAGAAAATTGAGAGAAGCTTTGAGTGTAATATTTTTACAAATTTGTTTGTAGAATAAAATATATGAATATCTATTTTATTAAAAAAGATCACGGTCGAACATAAATCTTTAAAGGCGTAGGCACAAAATTTCGGCTCCAATACTTTTTAAAAGCATTAATTTTTTTCGAATGCTGAGAAAATAATAAATATTTTTTTAAAATTTAAACGCAGAATGAAAAATCACATTATTACTGAGGGCCGAAAGTCCCTTAGAATAAACAGAATTTCTTTTGAATCAGATATTTGAAATTAAAGATAACACTAAATTTCCTCTTTTTGTCACCCCTGTAATTTATTAAAATAAACATTCTAGAAGTCTTCAGGGACTTTCGGCCGTCGGTAGAAACGAAATCTTTCATTAAGCCTTTAAATTTAAAAAAAATACTTATTAGTTTTCTCAGGATACGAAAAAATGGAATATATTTAAGGCATTGGAGCATTGGAGCGACATTTTGTGCCTACTCCCAAAAAGAAACTTCGATGTTCTTTTTTCGGGTATTAAACCATCAATAGTCAAATCAACAGCCATTTTCTCGTGGAATTTTGAGAACCAAGGTCGATTTTCTTGAAAATTTGGATTTAGGTAGTAATTATAACCTTTGTCAAAATCTACCCTATGCCGAACTGCGCTTTTGTCCTGGGAGTGAAAACAACCCCATCTAGGGGACGAAAATTTTTTAAATCAAAATAGCTACGGAAATCGATAGAGTGACCAATTCTTAGTAAATATCGTTCTATAAAATGTTTTTGCAAAATTGACACTTTCCAAGTTATTTGCGATTGAAACTATGCATTTTTCATTGAAAAAACTCACGTTTTATAACCGTTTTTCATGAATAACTTAAAAAAATTCTAGTTTATAGAAAAAATCATTAAAAATAAAATTGTAGCTAATAAAAAAAAAACAAAGATATTCGCTCCTGAAAGACCTATGTAAACCCAATAACGACTGAGTTACTGCTCTTTAAATGATGGTTATTTTCGAAGAACATCGAAATGGAGAACCTTTAATCTCAAATAACTCGAATGTGGTGCAATTTTTTGGGAAAACTTAAGAGATATCTTTTAAAGACAATTAAAAAACCTTTCAAATAAGCTCTGAAAAAATTTTTTTTCATAAAAACTGACTGACTGATAACGAAAATAAAGTCGCTTTCTGCTTTTTTCTTTTTGAAATATAAAAACTAAACCCTCGTCTTTACAATCCTAATAGAAATAAATACCTTTTCACTTGAAATTGACTTTATTTAGGTATAATTGATACCTTCCATGTAACTCGACCGGTTTGGAATGCTAAGTTTAGAAAAAATAGTTGATTAAATCAAAAATGACATTTGTATAATTTTTAAAAAAGTGCATTTTTTTTAATAAATCTAAAAGTATTCATAATAGGAAAAAATATTTCAAATATTAATTGTAGAATTTCTTTTATTGAAAATTTTGATTTTTTTTGTTTTTGTAACATAAACACTTTCAGGTTTATTTAAGAAAAATGCAATTTTTTTTAATTATAATAATGTCATTTTCGATTTAATCAACTATTTTTTCTAAACTAAGCATTCCAAACCGGTCGAATTACATGGATCGTATCAATTCTACCTAAATAAAGCTAATTTCAAGTGGGAAGCTATTCATTTCTATTAGGATTGTAACGACGAGGGTTTAATCTTTACATTTCAATAATATAAGAAAAAATTAGCGAGCGACTTTATTTTCGTCATAAGTCAGTCCGTTCTTTTGCAAAAAAACTTTGGTCAGAGCTTATTTGGAAGATGTTTTAATGAACTTTTAAAAGATGTCTATTAAGTTTTCCCAAAAAAGTGCACCACATTCGAGTTATTTGAGATTGAAGGTTTTCCATTTCGAGGTTCTTCGAAAATAACCATCCTTTAAAGAGCAATAACTCAGTCGTTATTGGGTCTTTCCGACGAATATATATTTATTCTTTTATTAGCTACAATTTTATTTGTAATGATTTTTTCTATAAAATTAAATTTTTTAAGTTATTCATGAAAAACCGTTATAAAACGTGAGTTTTTTCAATGATAAATGCATAGTTTCAGTCGCAAATAACTTGGAAAGTGTCAATTTTGCAAAAAAATTTTACGGAACAAAATTTACTCAGAATTGGTCACTGTATTCATTTACATATTTATTTTAATTAAAAAAATTTTATCAATTAGCTGGGGTTGTTTTGACCCCCAAGGCAAAAGAGCAGTTCGGCATAGGGTTGATTTTGAAGAAGAGTGTTAACAGAGCTTAAACCCAAATTTTCATTAAAATCTCTTTTCATTAAAATTAAAATTTCATTTCAATTAAAATGTTAATAAAAAACCTCCGACCCTGCAAAAATTTCGATACCCACGGGATGTTACGCCTTTTCCATTGACTTCCCACAGATATTACATTTAACAAAATAGCGGCCAGTAATTTTTCGATTTTTCAACTGTTTTTTCAGCTTCGTTTCCTGAAGGGTAATAGATAAGTTTATCAAAACGACGAATTTGAGTTACGTTTTTAGATAAATAATATTTATCACTTTAGCTTTTTCCTTCTGGAGTTTTCCCGTATATATCTGCACATCTGTAGCTCACGTTCATTCGACGCAAATCTCACAACAGGAAATTAATCGGCGAAGCTTGTGCGATGAAACAATTGAGAAAGAGATAAAACAAAATACAAATTCCAGTTTGATTTTCCATACAACTAAAAGTGGTCAATAGAGACTTGCG
The DNA here is from genome assembly GCF_917563875.1 of Diabrotica virgifera virgifera. NCBI lineage: Eukaryota > Metazoa > Arthropoda > Insecta > Coleoptera > Chrysomelidae > Diabrotica > Diabrotica virgifera. Next base: position 213,007,933 of record NC_065447.1, read on the forward strand.
TAGTTTTATAAATGCCCACACACGTACTGAATATATTTTGTTTATACAGGGTGATTAAATTTTATGACAAGGTCTGTTACTATAAGAGATACCAAAATTACAAAAATAGGAGTCAACTGTAGGCTTCACATTTTAAAATTAGTTACAAATATATAGGGTTTCCATAACACTGCACGGCGGTAACATATAATAAACTGTATTTAATTTTAAACTTATAACTGGCTACTTTCCTTAGCAGGATACCACGATACCACTGAGTTAGATGCCATTTAGTAGATACTACTTAGATCTAGAAATGCCACGAACACAACATAGAACTCCATACCCTCTTATAGACTCCAGACAAGCCTTTGACTGTATTGGGAAAAATAAATTATTTATTGAAATGAAAAATCAAAATACATCGGCAAAGCTAATGAGACTAATACTAATAAAAATGACTAAGGCTGGATATCGAGCTGAAGTAGATAATAACAGAAGAAGGTAGTAAAAAATCAATTGCAATAGAAACAGGACTGGGAGCAGGTGATTCCCTTTCAACCACCTATTCAACATAGAAATAGAAGAAACAGTCAAGGACAGTGGAATTAAAGGATCTGTAGCCCACTCCTCAACACACAAATAGTAGCATATGCTGATGACATAGTTCTAAAGAAGGAAAAACATCTACTTACTCAGCTCTAGAAGAGAAAATATCAAGACGAGAGAAATCAAGATAGAAAACTACACTTTTGAAAGAGTTCATCAATTTAAATATTTGGGAGTATTTGTGAATGGCAAAAATAAGAGAAGTGAAGAAGTAACGGAGCTAATACTAGCAGGCAGTAAAACATACTGGAGATATCATGGGCTAATGAGGGACAAGAACTTATCCAGAAATATAAAACTGAAAATATACAGAGTTACAATCAGGCCAGTAGTTACATACGCAGCCGAGTCAATGTGCCTTACAGATAACGATGAAGAAAAACTAAGAATAATAAAAAGGAAAATGCTAAGAATAATAATGGATCCTGTAAGAGTGGAAAATCATGAACTAAGAGGCAAATAGAATGGAGAAGTTATACTTAGATTTATTACAGAGCAGATATTGAGCTAGCTGGGACACACAGGGAAAAGGAAAACTACCTGCTGATTAAGAAGCTCACCAGATGGAAGTCACAAATTGAAAGACCAAGGGGAAGACCCAGAGAGAGATGAGAGGACCAGGTCATGAGAGACATCAAAATCCTGAAAGTGAAAAACTTGAAGGAACTATGCACACATCGGGAAGATCTGTGCATAGGAGAAGAAAGTGGTAACTAAAGCCATAAAACAGAATATAACAAACTCACCGCAAGGAGCGAATCAGAGAGCTCTAAGTAAGGGCGCCAAACATTTCATCTAGAATGAAGGCCTTAATGATGATGATCTGTAAGCTCACGTTCATTCGACGCAAATCTCACAACAGGAAATTAATCGGCGAAGCTTGTGCGATGAAACAATCGAGAAAAAGATGAAAACAAAATACAAATTCCAGTTGGATTTTCCATACAAATAAAAGTGGTCAATAGAGACTTGCGTAGTTTTATAAACGCCCACATACGTACCGGATATATTTTGTTTATACAGGGTGATTAACTTTTGTGACAAAGTCTGTTATGTTTGTTATTATAAGAGATACCAAAATAACAAAAATAGGTGGTCTAGACTTCAGACAAGCCTTTGACTGTATTGGAAGAAATAAATTATTTATTGAAATGAAAAATCAAGATATACCGGCAAAGCTAATAAGACTAACAAAAATGACTAGGGATGGAGCTCTTTCTATAAAGTAAGAAAGAAAGTAAGAAGAAGGTAACACAAAATCAATTGAAATAGAAACAGGATTGCGACAAGGCCACAAGTGCGACAAGGTCAACCACACTATTCAACCCTGAAGTAGAAGGGACAGTCCAGGACAGCGAATTAGTAGCATATGCAGATGATATAGTTCTTATGGGAAAAGACAACGAAAGATTAAAATAAGCAGTAACAACGGAGAAATGAGAAGAACGAACCATGAACTAAGAGACATAATGAAGAAAGACGATATACATAGTTAGATTTATTAAAGACATATCTAGTACACCCTAGGACACATATAGAGAAGGAAAAGTCCTACTGATGTCCTCCTGATGAAGTCACAAGATGGAAGCCAGAAATTGAAACACCAGGGGGAAGACCCAGAGAGAGATGGGAGGACCAGGTCAGAAACCAGGTCAGGTCAGGACCAGAGACATCAAAATCCTGAAAGCGAGAAACTGGAGGGAACTGTGCACACATCGAAATGAGTGGAAAAAATTATAACGAAAGCCAAATCATATAACAGAAAACTCAGAAGAAGAATGAGGAGTGATTCACCGCAATAAGCAAATCAAGGAGCTCTAAGTAAGAGCGACAAGCATTCTATTCTATTCTATTTGGAATGAAAAGGCTTGATGACGGTCTGAAGCTCACGTTTAATCGACGAAAATCTCACAACAGGAAATTAATCGCCGAAATTTGCGCGATGAAACAATTGAGAGAGAGATAAAAAGAAAATACAAATTCCAGTTGGATTTTACATAAAACTAAAAGTGGTCAATAGAGACTTGCGTAGTTTTATAAACGCCCACACACGTACTGAATATATTTTGTTATAGAGGGTGATTAACTTTGGTGACAAATTTCGTTACTATTATTTATAGGAAATACCAAAATTACACAAAGATAGCTGTAGTAGCCCTCAAAAGAGATTTGAAGTTGGAGCTAAGAGTTAGGTTGGCTAGGTCCTACGTTTTCTCGACTTTGTTTTGTGGAATGGAAGCTGGGACCTTGAATACGACTTTAATGAAAAACCGGAATCATTAACTCGGGTGTATAGAAGAATTCTGAAAATATCGTGGACAGAACACGTCACAAACAAAGAGGTTCTGAGAAAGATAAAAAAAGGAATGCAAATCTTAAATACCATCAAAACAAGAAAATTTGGATATCTCGGACATATTACACGTGAAGGGAGATACAACTTGCTCCAATTGATTATGCATGGAAAGATTCAAGGAAAAAGAACGTGAGAGAGGGATACGGATGTACATCAAATGAACTTTTCAAAGCAATCGTCTTTAAAATCCGAATAGCTATGATGATTGCCGACCTTCTTCTCAGAGATGACACTTAAAGAAGAAGAAGTATCCCTCACATTTTAAAGTTAAAAGATATTATTTAATATCTCTAGTTAAAAAATAGTAGTTAGAATATAATGTAGTTAAAATATAGGTAGTTAAAAAATATACAGCGTTTTCCATAACACTGCTAAGCATAAAATATATTTTTAAAGTTATACTTCTTTAGGCACGTTTGGGAAAAATGTTAAGAGTGAATCTTTATAAAAACTACAGTATGAACTACGCGCACACAGACAGTATGAAGTTAGTTGCAAAATTGTTAAGTTACGTATCAGTCCAAATAAACAGTGTGAAAAAATATATTGGTGTTTTTAGTAAATATAAAATATGTGTTTATTAAAATTTTTGTGACTTTGGATTTGTCTTCATGGGGAATGGGTAATATGACGAACAGAAGATTAAAAAGCAATAAATACCAAAAATAATTCATTTTGGTATCAATTTTACGACTATAGCACACTGGCGGGTTGTCACCCGATAACCGTAATCAAGCAGGGTTTAGTGCGATTATGTTTTAGATGGGTGACCTCTTTGGAACACCTCATGTTGTTGCCTTGCCTTACTTTTTTTTTATTTTTGGTATTGTTTTAATAAAAATTTTTGGAAAGTGGTAAGTATTGAAATTAGTTTAACACGGGAGCAGTCGTGCCGTTAGAAAAAATCTAACATTTTACCCTTTTCCGTGATCTAACTTAATGAAACAATTTGCAACATAACTTTCCACTCGTAAGTGCCTCGAGGAAGATTGTAGTAATGCGTGGGAATTTTTTTTAGTTTTTTTTTAATTTTTTTTTATTTCCATATTTTTTTTGTGGAATTTATTGTTAGAATGTTAGAAATATATATCTTTAACATAACAAGTAAATAAAAATATTATAAAATAGAAATTTGTTTTAAATTCATATTTACATTCGTATTGTGAGATTTTTTCTCTACGCGCGACTACTTACGTGAGAGAAGTGAGCGCGACTGCTCCCGGGTTAATATTTAAATAAAATACAAATAAACTGTTTAAAATATAAAATAAAAATGTATATCATTTTTATTAAGTTGCAATGCGAGGGCAAAACAATCTTACTTTCCAATTAGAATACGGAGCGCAGTCCAGTCCTCTGAATCGCGATTTTCGGCTCTTATTGGAGCCTCATCTGAGAGAACGTAGGCAATGTTCTCCATATCCTAAATGACCAGCATCGAGAGTTTTTCCCACCCACTGCAACCGAAGTGAAGGTATTAGGTGACTAGCGTCATCTGACAATTGAAAGATGAAGTAGTTTTCAAGCCTAATAGCAAAATTAATAATATTGAAAATATTAAAAACATTACTTAAAGATTTTTAAATTGAATACTTATTGGTACACTTTCCTGGTGAAAACTACTTCATCTTTCAATTGCCAGATGACGCTAGTCACCTAATACCTTCACTTCGGTTGCAGTGGGTGGGAAAAACTCTCGATGCTGGTCATTTAGGATATGGAGAACACTGCCTACGTTCTCTCCGATGAGGCTCCAATAAGAGCCGAAAATCGCGATTCAGAGGACTGAACTGCGCTCCGTATCCTAATTGAAAAGTAAGATTGTTTTGCCCTCGCATTGCAACTGAATAAAAATGGTATACATTTTTATTTTATAGTCGTATTACTCCGTAGAGTAACTAGGTGCATTTTCCGTTGGAACTTTACCAAGCTGCAGACGCGGGATATGAATTGCATAGTGTAGAATTCCTTCCCTTTGTCTTCACTGCAGCATCCATGTGCTTGCAAATTGTAGAAGCCTTGGAGGTATCACCAGGAAAGTGTACCAATAAGTTTTCAATTTAAAAATCTTTTAGTAATGTTTTTAATATTTTCAATATTATTAATTTTGCTATTAGGATTGAAAACTACTTCATCTTGTTTAAAATATATTTATTTCGTTGAAATCATATAATAGAAGTATAACTTATTACGTGCGCGTAAAGTACACCCACATTCTTTTTTTTACACTATATTTTATTTGAAACTTTAAATTCGTTTCACTTTCTCTCAACTCTCGGCATGATTTATTAAAACAAAAGTTCTACTTTACACGAACCGTTTGGCGCGCATACGGGTCATATTACCCGTATGCACGGCAATGGTGAATATAAAATTCTTAATTGTATGTGAAAAAATGCGCAATAACTATCTCTTAAAACCTACCAAGTTTCATTTGCGTATTTCGACTGGTTTTAGAGCAATAAAGAAATTGTCAATTTGTAAGAAAAAATTTAACATCCCGTATCTCGGAAACGAAGCATTTACGGACATACACTTATCAAGCAAACTGTCATTATTTTTTCATGCAGAATTACCTATACTAGTGAATACAGAATTAAATACCCGTTCAAATGAGTTATCACATGACCTCTATTCTCATTTAAAAAAATCATCGATTACGTCATCATGCCCGACGTGGATGACGTCACTAGTATGATATATATGCCAAAAACTCGTAACTTAAAAATAAAAATCGACCTGTTTCGGGATTTTTCGCCGGTTTACGAAATAATGAATTTATGCGTTACTTTATGGACGCACACAGAAATATACATCTCCACATTCAGCAAGAAATAGTAGTAAATATCAAAATATAATAATATACTGGAAGCAATTGTCCTATTAGCATTGGTATTAGCGACAATAATGGTGGTTGTATAATTCCCTGCGAAACAGGAACTCCAACATCCCAGAGCTCTCTGACTTTGAGTGTGATTAATGAGGGCTCTTCATTCAGAGTAACGTGACAAGAAACCCCAAAATACAAAGAAACCTTTAAACCCTTATAATTCTTGACCCAGTTGGGTAAATAGTGCCGGAGAACTAAAAATATGCCTTCCAAACTGAGTGCTCTATTATACCATGAATGATAATAACTAATTAATAACTATACTATAGTTTAATTAAAAATAATTGTTGAATGTTATTTAAGATATTTTTGGGTAAAAAATTATAATTTTTAATAAAACAATAACTTCTAAAATTTAAAATATTGTTACTTTTCCAGAAATAAATTGGCTTTAACAGGGTGGCGTATATAGTGTGTCTGCGTAACTTAAAACCTATGGAAAACCTTTTTTTCACCTACCATGCAGAGCAATTTATAAAGAAAAACTATTTTGTAAAATTGAAAATAAGAAAGTTTAGCATATGGTTCCAAATTAAGCAGACACATTGTATATCATAATATGTATGTACACTTTCTGTCTAGTTTATGCTTAGACCACACTATGACATGTTTCGTACTATCGGTGCTTGTTGTGCAAACAAAGTTTAAGGAATAATTTAATCCACAGCAAACATGTGCAAATTATAAAAGTCGTACCCTATTGAAATTAACATACAGGATTACGAAAAAGTCTGGCAGAACGTTATTTTCTCGGAAACCGCTAAAATGATTTTTATAGATTTTGGTGGGTAAGGGTCTTTTAATGCGCCCGATATTATAGTGGTATTTACATTGTTGTCAAATCGTCCGTTTTTCTGGAAATCTATTGAACTTTCTTATTTCAAATGGAACACCCTATATATTTTTTAAGTTTTGGAATCCTTAAGGGATACTGATTATTTTTCATATGATATTCCCTATGTGCTGTAATGAATAAGATTTTTCATATAAGTATTATTTATAAGATTAATTAATAGATTAAATAATACCCAATATTGAACTGGGTCAAGATTGTGCAATATCGACTAACATTTACCTTCATGGTGTATTTAAATATTAGGAGTTCTAAATATTGAGCCATGGGTGCTGAATAAGCAACCCGTGGATGATTGCAAAAACATAGTTTGACTGTTGAAAATAATATAATTAAAACACAGAATAGACTTGGTGTTCGTCGAGTAAAGATGTTTCATTCTCCCTTAGCTACTTAACATTGAAAAGAACCTGAAGACTATCACCCTTATCTCCCAGGGTGAGAATATATACCAGTTATATCAGACCTATACCTAAATGCCATAATTTCGGAATTGTTGGTACATTTATTAAAAAAAAAAAAAATATTTTATAAAAATCAATTTTTTCGGCCTGGTTATACATTATTTTAGGTTCTTTTGATCATTGGGAACAAAAAGGTTTTTTGTAATTTTTCTCTAAAGTTAATAGTTTTCGAGTTACAAACAATTTAAAACTGAAAAAAACGAAAAATGACGATTTTCAAGGTTCAAAAACACAAGTAAAAAAGTAATTTCTGAAATTACAAACTATGTACCTAAATTCAAGATCAAACCTTCTTCCATCAGATACCTGTAAGAATTTTTGGCACGTTTTATTCTAAAATTTTGTTTTTTTAATTATTAATGAAGTCCATATGAGAGAACGGGCGATCGGGCTGCATTAACAACTAAAAAATAATATTTTAAAATGAAACAAGACCAAATTGCTTATCGGTAGCTGATAAAGTAAGGCTTGATCTTGAATTTAAGCACTTCGTAGTTTCAAAAATAATATTTTTTACTTGTGTCTTTGAACCTAGTAGAAAATCGTCATTTTTCGATTTTTTTCAGTATTTAATTGTTTATAACTCGGAAACTATTAACTTTAGAGGAAAACTACAAAAGATCTTTTTGTTCACAATGATCCAAGTAACCAAAAATAATATTTAAAGTTGATTTTTAAAAATTGTTTAAGAATTTGTTTTTAATAAATGTAGCAATAACTCCGAAATTATGGCATTTAGGTATAGGGAATATCATATGAAAAATAATCAGTATCCCTTAAGGATTCCAAAACTAAAAAATATACATGGCGTTCAATTTGAAATAAGAATGTTCATTAGATCTCCAGAAAAACGGAAGAGTTGACAACAATATAATTACCACTATAATATCGGCCGCATTAAAAGACGCTCACCCACCTAAATCGATAAAAATCGTTTTAGCGGTTTCCGAGAAATTACCGTGTTGCCAGACTTTTTCGCAACCCTGTATATCTTGGAACGCCGTAGAGTTATGTCCTTCTCGCTGATTGCTTTGGGGTAAGTTGTATGCTGTTACTAATAGTATTAGATAATTGTTAATTAATTCTGTTTACATGGGATTAAGCCACAGCTATTAGAATGAAAATTACATTTTATAATTATTGTTGTTTCACGATTCGATTTCAACTCCGGAAGTCGCTTTCAATCGCTGCTTCTAAAACCAATGTTGTTAACTTGACGAAAGGACAAGATTAAGGAATGTTACATTAAAAATAAGCTAAAAATGCGAGAAGTATCACAACGAAAACTTTGTTGATTTACGTATTTAAATTCATAATATGGAAAATTGCTACATATTATGAAACATTGTTTAGGATTGAAAATTATGTTGTTCTGAAGCTATTATCTTGTGACATTTTTATAATCAATTACTTTTAATGGGAAATAAGCCACAATTTTACCAAAAATATGATTTTATTAACGATTCGAAGCCCAAATCGCGTTTCATTGTCAAAATACAAAATACTACTAAATAAATCAGTAGTATTTTGTATTTTGACAACGAAACCAGATTTGGGCTTCGAAACGTTAATAAAATCATTTTTTTGGTAAAATTGTGACTGATTTCCCATTAAAAGTAATTGATTGAAAACTATGTTTTAATGTGAAATTATATCCTTCTAATTTAAATATTGTGAACTATAAAGCTACTTTGCTCTTGAGGCGAAATTCATATTTTTTGACATATCTACCTCCTATAAAATTAATAAAATCTGAATATGATGGTGACATCTTAGATTTTAGACCATGCAGAACTTTTTGTGAAGAATAACCTTTCTTCTTAAAATTAATACTAAAAGAATTACCATAAATGAAAATATGTTGGGTATCAATAATTTAAGAAACATTTTCAATTGTTTTTTAATTAAAAGGATGTAATTGCATATATTAGAACATAGTTTTTATAACATAATACAGTTTATTTATTTCACATTTCGATTTGACGTTTAATTGTATCAGCCGAAACAAAGACTCTCGAGACAGCAATTTTATGGTCCTACTTACAAGCGCTTACAGCCGATGTCAGCCGAAGTCACGCTCTAGTTTGAAATATGATATTTCCATTTTCATTATTACGTATGGGTTATTAAGTTTAAGGCGCTTTTTAGGAGTGTCTCCATTGTAGAATTATTATTTTGCTATCTAAGCTTGCCAAAGGACCCTAAATTGCTGTCATCGAGATACAAGTTACTTGAAGAATTATGATGATACAATTTTCGACTTTAAGGTCGGTTATCTTGAAGATCGTTTGAGATATCGAAATGCCGTTTTCAAATTTGGATTTAGGAGACAAAACTACATATGAATCCATTATATACATAATTTATATATATATATATATATATATATATATATATATATATATATATCCATTATATACATAATTTATATATATATATATATATATATATATATATATATATATATATATATATATATATATATATATATATATAAATAAATGAAACAAAATTTTCGTTGAAAATTATTGAAATAACAAGCAAGACCAAATATTCCGAATTGCTTTCGGTTATAGCACCAGTTTCTCACGCTGACAAACTTCCAATTCCAGTCTCACACGAAAATTTATGCACATGAGGATGGAGACATACCATTATTTCCAGAAAAAACTAATCTAAAAGACGATAACTTTGTTGAACCATCTACAAAAACTATGCAGCTACGGAGACATGGACAAAGAAGTGAGAAATCAAGTACAAAAAGCAAATAGACTGGCAGGATGCCTTAATAACCCTATAAGGTGAAACCGACATATTAACAATGATATGAAATCTCGGATTTATAAAGCCAGTGTAAGACCAATAATGGCATATGCATTAGAAACAAAACTCGATACAGCCACAACACAAAAACTACTGAAAACAGCAGAGAAGAGAGTACTGAGAAGAATCAAAGTAAATACGCTGAGAGATGCAAAGAGGAGATCCTGACCTGGAAGTTAACCAGTACAGTAACAAAATATCTAACGGGTCTAGATATACCCGTTGAAAAATTACAAGAGTGAGTTGGTGAAGTTCCTGAGTAGGAGTTGCATCAGAGACTCTGTAAGTCATATTATATTACATCAATAACAGTATTAAACAAGAATAACCATTTAATAACACAAGAATAACCTTCAATTATTTCAATAATTACAAACAAGGATTCGTTATCTTTTTGTGTTTTACACCCGTTAATTGGCTTGTTATTGTCTTAATACAGGACCGTAATCAGATCAAATAACTTATTTCAACGTTTATTTAAATGGATAACATCAATTCCGAATTAGCTCAAGAAATGAGCTCTATTTCACCACCAACACCTATAAAAACGTATTCAGCAGTTACCAGTACTCCTTCTTATGCTAGTTTTCCATCCAGAAAGCAATCTGTTGTATTCAGCTCGTTGGAAAATGTAAAACTTGAAGATTACCTTATATCACTTGGATCTGTTATATCTCCAAAAGATATACTATTCATCTCACGTATATCTAATAACATAATTTGTATTTATTTATCTAAAGAAGAATTAGTGGACAAATTTATCAATATTCATCAAGGAAAAATCAGAGTTAACAATCAAATAATACAAGGAAGAAGATTAATTACTCCTAGTGAACGACTAATATTATCCAATGTATCCCCATCAATTCCACATACTATCCTAGAAACAGAACTACAGAAACTAGGTGCTAAACTTATGTCTCCCATATCATTCCTTAGAATTGGCACATCTCGTCCTGAATTTCAACACATACTAAGTTTCCGCAGACAGGTATATATTTCACCTTTAGTCGACCTAGTACTTCCTGAATCCTTATTAATTTCTAATGACAATACAACCAATAGAATTTTTATGTCTCTAGACCAACATTCATGTGATATTTGTAAAAATATTGATCATGTAGCCTCAAACTGTCCTCAAAAAAATAATAACTTCAGTTCAGTAATAAATAACACGGTAACTACAGCAGACACTATATCTGACGTGACAATACATTCAGCACAAATCCATTCTGAACCGAATAATTTTGTAGAAGATAGTCACTCTAAACCACAGAAAAATAAAGACTTTAATATAACAAACAAATGCGACACACCAAAGCCAGAAACCGAGAACCCGCCCACAAATAAAGATATAAATGTTAATGAACCAGGACCAGAAACCAATGAATCATCGTTCACTCCACAAATTAACGAAGAGTTAACCCTACAAATACAGAGCAAAAGATCTTTCTCTGAAACAGTAACGCCACCTGATACTCCCGAATGCTATAAACAACCTACTGCAGATACACGTTCAAAAAAGAAGAAAACTATTCAAACAAGAGATACTACTGATATAAAGAAACAGATGGAACCAACTAAAGCATTTTTTGAAGATGAAAAAAATCACACTGTTCTTAATTATCAAGAAACGATATACTTTTTTGAAAACGCATATGGTTCAGCTGACACATTGAGTGTTGCTCAAACTTTCACAAAAGATATTGAGGGATTACTAGAATTATTAGACAACATCTATCCTCTGTTCGATGAAAAAATCATGAAAACACGTTGTACAAAAATTAAACGTAAAATATCTAAACAGTTGGATGTATTATCTTCCTCCTCCGAAATAGATAGCGATCAAGTACAAGAATAAAAATTAACATATACGTATTACAAAATGTCAATAATACAGTGGAACATAAACGGTTATTACACACAACTAGAAATGCTTAAATTATTAATTGCCAAACACTTACCGTCAATTATATGCCTCCAAGAGACTAATTTTACTGAATAGAAATTAGCAAAATTAAACGCATTTAAAGGTTATCATAAAAACCGACATGATTCTAAAAAAGCTAGTGGAGGAGTTTCCATTTATGTAAATAATTCATTGGAGTCTGAGCAAATACCTTTAAATACCAACCTTGAAGCAGTAGCAGTAAGCATAAAAACTCCTAAATTATTAATATCTGCAACATTTATTTTCCACCAAATACTGATATAAGTAAAAAAGAAATAACTCATATTATAGATCAAATTCCATCGCCTAAGATTGTAGTGGGAGATTTAAATGGGCACAATCCACTTTGGGGATCTAATAGGTATAACAAAATAGGACACATAATAGAAACTGTCATTAATAACACCAATATTACTCTGCTTAACGATGGATCTCCAACAAGATTTGATTCTTTTACTGGAAACACTTCCTGTATCGACTTATCTCTTGCAGATCCTTCTTTAGTACAAAACATAACTTGGGAAGCTAGTACACAACTGCAGGGGTGGGCAAAAGCCGGCCCGTGGGCCGGATCCGGCCCTTTTGCTTACTTTATCCGGCCCATTGAGAAATCTCAAAAGCGATTTTTTTAAGAGCGTAATGCATTCATTTTTTCGAATCCTGAGAAAACTAATAAGTATTTTTGAAAAATTTAAACGCAGAATGAAATATTACATTATTACCGAGGGCCGAAAGACCCTGAAAACTTCTATAATGTTTATCACAGAGGGGAAAAAAAGAGAAAATTTAGTGTGATTTTTAATTTCAAATTATGTCTTTCTCCTAATGATGGTCAAAAGTTCTCTGTTTCTTTTTCATTCTGTGCAACACCATTTCGTTCGTAATATGATCGGTCCATGGTATTTTCATAATTCCCCTAAAAAGCCACATCTCAAAAGCTTGCAGCTTTTTCATTAAGTCAGCATTAACAATCCAATAAAGAAGACGGGAGTGGACATACCATTTTTATTATTATCCCGGTTTTGTATAGCGTTCACCGTCTTCCGGTTGCCAGTTTCCAGCTTCGTCCGTCGTTGCATTCGTCAGGGTGAAGGTTTCTTTCCGACATTGCCTTCTGAATGTCCCCTAGCCAGGATTGTTTCGGCGTTCCTCTCTTCCTTCTTTCCCTTGGCGTCCATTTTAAAATTTGTTTTGGCAGCCTGTCGTCATCCATTGACGTCGTACATGACCACACCAGACCAGATCAGTTGTCTCCTTTGAATTTCGTCTATGATGGATGACTTGACATAACATTTTACCATCCGATATTAGATTTGTAGATTGAATCTTTGGTTACTCAGAAATTTCCTCATCTTCAAAAAGGCTGCTCTTGATTACTCTATTCTTGATCGAATTTCTGAAATTCATTTTTTATGTAGATCCTTGTTATGGCTTAATACAGTGCGCTGGAATAAGTGTTACCCGTCCCTATTAACTTATTTATTTTTAGCACATAAGCAAAACGCTCGGACAGGTCGATTTTTAAAATAGTCATAGTATATTCTGGCAATAATGTTTCAACCTTTACGTGATCCCTCTTCAGGTGACAGTCATAACTTTGATTTTTTTAAGGGACTTTCACTTTCAGCCCTCGGTAAGAATATGTAATCTTTCATTCTGCGTTTAAATCTTTCAAAAATACTTATTAGTTTTCTCAGGATCCGGAAAAAATGAATGCATTTAAATTCGACCGAAATTTTACGCTTACAATCTTTTTTAAGTATTATACATTTTTGTAATCAGTATCTCAAAAGATTTTAAATGAGGTGTCACGTGATGTACTTTCCCATTTAAAAAAATCAAAGTTATGCCTGTCACCTGAAGAGGGTTTACGTAAAGTTCGAAACATTGATGCAAGAGTATACTACGATTGTTTTAAAAATCGACCTGTCCGAGCGTTTTGCTTATGTGCTAAAAATAAATAAGTTAATAGGGAGGGGTAACACTTATTTCAGCGCACTGTTTAATGGACCATATTAAAAATTTCGTAATTTTACTGGGAACAAATTGTTCGCATGTACACACCAGAAAGACAATTTATTATTATTAATAGTCAAATGTCTTTCTCCAAATGCTTTAAAATGATACTTTAGTATCTTTGTCAAAATAATTTCTTGGGCAGAGAAAAACCACCACCAAAAACATTAGCGTACATACTGGGTATAGTCTTCCGGCCCGGGAGACATTTTGAAAATTTCATTTTGGCCCGCGCTTAAAAGTATTTGCCCATCCCTGTGTATGGGAGTGATCATTTTCCCATATTTATACATTTCGAAGATAAACAAGAAATTCAACCTTACACTAGATGGAATACAGAAATAGAGGATTGGTCACCATATACACAGTTCGTGGAGAATCAACTGGAGTCTTTTTCAGATCCGTCTCCTAATGATAATATAAACGACATAGTAAATAAATTTTTCCACCTACCTCTACCGAAAGTATACTTTTCCGGACCTGATTGTAGGGAGCAAAGTTGTACTTTTCCTCCCTAGGGAGGAAAATATTTTTCCTCCCTAGGGAGGTAAAGTAAAAGTGACGTCATGGTATTTCTTTCATGAAATATAACTTATTGACGCCCTGTATAATATATATTTTCTATTTCGAAGTATCTATACATTTTAACGTTTATTTATAAAACATTCTATATCTTGCAGAATGGCAAAAAACAGTAAATTGTTATTTTGATTTAACAATGTTTACATTAATAATTTGACTTATATTTGACAGTTGACAGTTATATTGTACCTACTTGTTGTTTTAGTTCTAATAAATTTTGTTGGTTAGTTACATAAATAAATTAAGTAAAAATGAAAAATGACTTGTTATTCGAGGAAGGTGGAAAAACCATATGTATAACATGGGAGTAAAGTGCCTTTTCCTCCCTTGAATGATTACTGCCCTCCGCTACGCGTCGGGCAGTAAACTTCATTCTCGGGAGGAAAAGTTACACTTTCCTCCCTTGTTATACAAATAGCTATTCCTCCGTCATACTTACCGCGGCAGATCATTTTTTCATCGGAAAAAAGAAAATAGTAAGAAATCGCATAGGAGTACCGTGGTGGAATAATCACTGTCAAGATGCTATAAAGAAGACTCACAGAGCTTTCAATAGATATAAAAAACAGAAAACACAAGAAAATCTCTTGGAATATAAGAAGTTAAGAGCCATAAGTAGAAAAGTGGTCAAAGAAGCAAAAAAGGAATCATGGAAAAAATTTTTATCAACAATAAACAGTACAACCCCGGCAGCAATAGTGTGGAAACAAATTAACAAAATCTCGGGACGTCACACAAACTCTTCAATAAGATATTTAGAATATAAGAACAAAATTCATACATCTAGACCTCAGATAGCTAATGCATTAGCCTCATCATATGAGTCATATTCAAGTAATGAAAATTATTCTCAAGAGTTTTTACAGTTTAAGACTAAAGAAGAATTAGTCGAATTTAGTCATAAGGAAACCGATAGCCTGCCAATAAATTCACCAATATTAGAAGAAGAGTTAACTGAATCTATAAATTCTATTAAAAACTCAAGTCCTGGTCCAGATGATATCCCTATCATTTTCCTTAAAAAGTTGCCTAGAAATGGAACTGCCTATTTACTAAAGATATATAACAAAATATTGCTTGAAGGAGTGTTTCCAAACACTTGGAATAATGTCTACACAATACCTATCCTTAAACCTGGTAAACCACGTTCAGACCCAAACTCCTACCGGCCGGTACCGTTAGGATGTGCAATGAGCAAAGTACTCGAGAAATTAATCAACCAACGCCTTATTTGGATACTCGAGCAAAGATCTCTTATATCTAACAAACAAAGTGGATTTCGTAAAGATAGATCAACCCTAGACAACTTAGTTGACCTCGAGTCCGAAATACACGAAGCTCTAGCAAATAATCAGAGCTGCATAGCGGTATTTTTTGATATAACCAGAGCATTTGATACAGTGTGGCGCCATGGTATAATTAAAACTTTACAGAAAATAGGTATACAAGGAAATATTCTAAATTTTATCACTAATTTTTTAAAAAACCGAAGCTTCCAAGTAAAAGTAGACGATTTTATTTCTGACAAAAGAATACAGGAAAATGGTTCCCCCCAAGGATCATCGATTAGTGTTACTCTTTTTCTTGTTGCTATAAATAGCATTATGAAAAATGATACTCCGCCAGTAAAGAGTAGACTATACGCAGATGACCTCATAGTTTATTGTAAAGGAAGAAACATAGAACAAATTAAACAAACTTTACAAGATGCTATTTTAAAATTAGAAAAATGGTCAATGAAATCGGGAATGAAATTTAGTGCCAATAAAAGTAAATGTATTCATTTCACCAGTAAACGCAATGTTAGTAGTCCCGAACTTTCAATGTTTAATCAAAAAATAGATTATATTGATTGTATCAAATTCCTTGAAGTATATTTTGACAATCATTTAAATTTTATGCAACATATTTATCATCTTAAAAAATCTTGCCAACAATATTTGAACATAATGAAGGTCCTATCCACTAAAAATTGGGGATGTGATTAAGATATCTTATTGACAGTATATAAAAGCCTTATTAGATCTAAAGTCGATTATGGCTCAAGAGTGTATGGATATACCAGTCAATCACTTTTAAAAGAGTTGCAAACAATCCAAAATGCTGCTGTAAGAATAGCCTTAGGAGCTTTTTGTACTACACCCACAGATAGCTTACTATGTTTAGCAGGAGAAATGCCTCTGGAATTAAGAAGACAATACCTAAGCCTAGCATATGCCGCAAATGTGTCAGCAAATAGTGAAAATCCCGTCAGAGATATTGTCTTTGCTTCTCGTTTTCACACAACATACCTTCAAAAGAAAAGATCTAAGCCCCCTTTCTATGAAAGACTTAACAGATACATGACCAGTAATAATATTGTCTTCCCTACGTTATACCAAACCAACCTCTTTACCACTCCTCCTTGGATTATCAGAAAACCCTTTTTAGACATGAGTTTAACAAATACTAGCAATCAACTGAATGCGTCCTCTATGGTTAAACAAATTTATAGTAATATTGATCAGTATCAGAATTATCAACATATATATACTGATGCATCCAAATCAGAAAAAGGAGTTGGATGTGCTTTTGTAAACAATGACTATACTGCTTTATACGAAATCTCGAATTTTAGCACAGTATACACAGGAGAACTATTCGCAATCTATAAAGCATTAGAATATACCATAAATGTTAACATAGACAGATGTCTAATAATAACAGATTCTTTAAGTTCTATTAGCAGCTTAGGCACCATTTACCCAACCCATCCTTTGTTGAGATTGATAAAGAACCATTTATATCAACTTCAGCAAAAGAATGCCATAGTAAAGTTTATGTGGATTCCGTCGCATATAGGTATACACGGTAATGAAAGAGTAGATGATGTAGCCAAATCTTCAGTTAACAACGAAGAGTTAACAGACACCACATACAGGAAAGATTTTCATCACTGGATAAACTCCACACTAAGTGAACGGTGGCTTCAGACCTGGAACCAGTCTCAACAAAAGTTGCGGGATATAAAAACTACAGTTACAAGATGGAAAAGTAAGTGTACCAACAGGAAAGAGCAGACTATATTAAACAGACTGAGATTAGGACATACACGCCTAACACATGAATACCATATTACTGGAAGTGTAAATCCAATGTGCGGTAAGTGCGGTAACAGCTTAAGTGTAAAATATATTTTCCTTGAATGCCCGGCATATGCAAACAACCGGAAAAAGTGTAAACTACCGATAACGATACGTGAGTGTTTACAAGAGGACTGTGACTTTTCGTCAGTTTTAAGTTTTTTGAAATCAATAGGGATCTACAACCAAATATAAACATCAACACATGTGAAAATCTATGTATACGTATTAATGTTAATTTATGTACCTACCTATGTATCAACAATTGTTAACATAAACTTTGTAATACCGAGCGGCGCTAATAACCATATAGGTTGATGCGCCTTAAATCTAAATAAAAAAAAAAGATGCAAAGAGGAGTGAAAACATTACAAGAAAATGTAACGTAAGGTGTATAAACGAATAGACACTAAATATAATAATTACACTTTTATAAAAAAAACTTTTTATAATAAAAGGTTTTTAATTATTTATAGGACCCAATATAAAATTATAAACTATTTTGTTGTTTCAATTTCTGCCATAAAAGAATTTTGCAATCGACTATTTTAGAGGCATATTTTCTCTAGCGGATTTAAACTCATATAAACCAAAGAAAATATTTAAAATGGCATATATAATATTTATATATAATAATTAACTTATAAAATATGAACTTTAAGTATATTAACTTTTAATTATTTATTTAAAAAATTAAAAAAAAGATACGCAACAGCCGGGTTTCGAACTCGGGACCTCTCGATCTGCAGTCTAATGCTCTACCACTGAGCCACCATCAATTTGTAATTATTGATCTGTTGACGTACTTTAAAATGGAATCTATATGTCATTGAATTAGTCACATTTTTAAAATAGTTTGAAATTAAAAAAATCGATTTATCCATAATGAAAAACTGGAACGAAAATGTAAACCGAATGAAACCAAATAGATTAGCGAACATCTGTAAAAACAACAAGCCGTGTAGCAGAAGACCTGTGGGAAGGCCGCCGAAAAGGTGGAAAGACAATGTACAGTCAACAACAACTGAAACAGAATAAGAGGTAGACAAACAGGAGTAATCCTAGGCACACGAAGAAGAAGAAGAAGAAGATTTATCCATATAATAGCAGTTAAATATTTCATTGTTAGCAAGTTCTGAGCTATTCTGAAAATTTCAGGTGTCTAGGTAGCCTAGAACTCTGTTTAAAATAGATAACAAAATTTGCGGAGACAGTGGCAAAGACGAAGCCAAGTTTTAATAAAAAACGTTTTAATAAAAAATAATGGAATATCCACATAAGCAGAATTGGGAAGAACCCGGATCAAAATAACAAAAGATAAATCACCAATCGGTAGAAGTATCGGTCGACAGCGCAAATGATGGAGGAGCAACCTTCCATAGAGGCATTAATCCACCAATTAACAAGCAGGCTTTGCTTATAAAGAGGAGGAAGAGGAAGAAGAAGATCTACAGAACCTCACCTATTTAATGAGTTTAAACTTAATTATCTAGTTCGTGATTTACATTTTATCGTGTTTATTAGTTCGTGATTTATTAAATTTATGAGGATATCAAAAACCCAAAATAATTATGAAAGCCTGACAAATAAAGGTAAAACTTTAGAACAAGTAGAAAACTACAACTATCTTGGCACAATAATTAATCACACAAACGATTATTCCAAAGAAATCAAACTTCGAATAGAGAAAGCAAGAACAAACTTCAATAAAATGAGAAAGGTACTTTGTGCAAGAGAACTGAAATTAGACTTGAAGTTAGGCTGGCAATGTGCTATATTTTTTCGACTCTGCTTTACGGGATAGAAGCATGGACACTTAACGCATCGACTACTAAAAAGTTGGAAGCATTTGAACTGTGGGTGTATAGAAGAATCCTGAAGATATCATGGACCGAGCATATAACAAACAACGAAGTCATGAGAAGAGTCAACAAAAGACTGGAAATATTGGAAACCATCAAGACACGAAAGCTGCAGTACCTGGGGCATGTTATGCGTAATGAGAGATACATACAATATACTTCAGTTGATTATACAGGGGAAAATCCAGGGCAAGAGAAGTGTAGGAAGGAGACGATTCTCTTGGTTGCGTAACTTGAGGGAATGGTACGGATGCACATCAACCGAACTATTCAGAGCAGCAGCGTCTAAGATCAGAATAGCCATGATGATTGCCAACCTCCGTCGCGCGGAGATGGTACGTGAAGAAGAAGAGATTTACATTTGTCAAAACGCAACGCAGAATTGATAGCGTCGAACTAAATGGATGAGATTAACAAGAAGTTCTTTGTATGGCAGATGTGATCAAGAGCTGTAACTTGTGAATTTCTGCTAAAGTTTTTCTTTTATTTTGTATCGTTTAGATACAGTTTTTGTAGCACTATTCTAAAGTGGAAATAACTACTTGTCCATACGTTTCAAACTCATGTTTGGTGATCAAAATCGGTTAAGCCGTTTAGAAGGTATTAAGCTACAAAAGTATAATCCAATTAACGATTATTCCCGAAATGGTTTAGGTAGTTGTAGTGGTTACCGCTAAATTTGATCTGGCAACGGGAATCCGAGTTTATTTACCGGCCATCCCAATATTTTTTTTTTCAATCTATTTCAAATAGAAAAAAAATTTAGTGTACATTCGATGGACACTAGAAAATCACTAGATCATTTGGAAGGTTATTGCGACAAAGGCGACAATTTATAAAGCTTAACGGGTAATCGAGATACATTACATTTAGCTTCTTACATTTAATTTATAAATAACTTTGAAAAACTCCTGATACAAGGATAAAAATCTGCTAAGCGCCGTAAAAATGAGTGGCGCATACAATATTCCAGCTACAAAAGATCTGATATGAATATTACGTGGAGCGAAAATGTATTTTCATTTTGATGCAAAACAAAATTCTAGTTTTATTTTAAAATATTTTTCCATAATATTTGCTAAATTTGAAGTAAACGCGCCACAAAAGAGTTTCAAAATTCAAACTGTATTAAAGTTACTTTTTTGTGGCGCGTTTAACTTCAAATTGAGCAAATATTATGGAAAAATCTTTTAAAATAAAACTAAAATTTTGTTTTGCATCAAAATGAAAATACATTTTCGCGCCACGTAATATTCATATCAGATCTTTTGTAGCTGGAATATTGTATGCGCCACTCATTTTTACGGCGCTTAGCGGATTTTTATTCTTGTATGTGTGTGTGTGTGTGTGTGTGTGTGTGTGTGTGTGTGTGTGTGTGTGTGTGTGTGTGTGTGTGTGTGTGTGTGTGTGTGTGTGTGTGTGTGTGTGTGTGAAAAAATGGCTTGGATGCGGGTCCGTTAGCCACAGATTTTTATTTTATTTTTACCTCAATTTATTAGTTTTGTTATATTCCCACCTATCTGACTCAAATGACTATATTTGTTTCTTTCAAGTAGTTTATGAGTAATTTAAATATTTCCATTTTATGACAACTTAGTAGATATTCTATACTAATTGGAAAATGAACTTGTGTTTGTCGTAAATTGTAATACAATTGATTTATATATCTCTCGTTAATTTTGCATTCAAAGAAAATATGGTTTAAATCTCTAATCGAAACATTATCACAAAAACAGACTGATGAATTAACTATTCCTAATTTGTGCAGATGTGCCTCATATTTTCCGTGTCGAGTTTTTAATCTGACGATAGTAGAAATATTTTGCTTTGGCAGGTTATACTTAAATATGTATTCAGGTGGCGGAGGAAGTTCTTGATGTAAAGAAAAATATAAATAAAAAATTGTCGAAACCAAAAGACTCCATCTTTAAACAAATAAATGTTTAAAAATTTAATAAAATCTTTGGATTTCTTAGTTCGGAAACAGATTCTCTCTGATACCTATGCCCCATCCTTCTACAATTTACAAGGAATAAAGGGTGATGAATGCAGAGACGTGGGGGTCTAAATAGTTGCACTCCACTACACGGCAATTCATCGAGGCAAAGATCAACGAAACTGTCTCCTAATACTCAAAACGTGAGTAAGAACGTAGGTAGAAGAAGGCATTATTTTTATTTTCAATTCAGAGACCATTACCCCGTTTCTATGGCCATTTCAAACCCTTTAGTTCTCATCAGGAAAGTTATCGTAATGATGCTCTATAAGAGCTCTATAAGGTTCGAAATGGCCATAGAAAGGGGGTAATGGTCTCTGAATTGAAAATAAAAATAATGCCTTCTTCCAAAAATATAAATTTTTTGATATGCTTGAAATATTTTTCCATTGTTTTTTCCATATTTTATTTATTCTATCTTATTTATTTATCTATTTATTTTATTCTTGTAGATATGTAATACAAAAGATTAAAATTAAAGTGTATTTTAAATATGCTTTGTTCTATCATGAGACTGTGTAGAAAATGAAAATTTCTGTTATCACCTACATATTTATTGACAAAATAGAACATGGTGAACTGTTATATGTATCAAGGGATAGGGATTTAGAGATCAATACATATTGCCTGAAACTTCGCAAGTTTACATCGCTTTGGGACTTTTTGAAATCGCGGTCATGGCCCTCTTCCCAGAATTTAGTCTAAATAAGATCGGCTACTAACGAGTACCTTTTTCGATTGTTTTTTCCACAGGGAATACCTTTTTACCTAACAAAGAGTATTGTTTAAATTCCAATAAGCTTTAGGTGAATTTGCTAAACATTGTGAAATACTAAAAATTTAAAAAATAAAATCAATGGGAAAATCCCAATAGTTGCCTGTATACCATTCTTTAAAAAAACTCATACAAACGTAAAAACTTTAAGTTGTTTACTGGTAAAAAATAGTTTATTAAAAACTTCATAAAATGTCATCTAAAAGGATTGCAAAACGTTTTCGTTCTATGAAAATGAACTCCACCCCATATGTAATGTAATTGTAACCGCTACATTATGCTTATGACCACGTGGTTAACCAATTCGGATATGCAAAGGGTTTTTTTCTGAAAATTTTTCTAAGTTTTGTACATCAAATTTTCTTCGTAGACCATCGGATGGGACACACGTGCTGAGCTATTCGACATAACTGAATTATCCATCATTATCTACAAACTAAAATTAAATTAGACTCAAAGCCTTGGTACGGAAGCTTAATCTGTATCGACCGAATTGCGTGCCAAATGGTTGAATTAACAGAATTTGTGATTATAGAGTTTGATCAGACTTAGATGTCATTGGTAACTGCATGAATTAAAGCTGCACATGTTTTTTGAATCCCATTTAAATACAAAATATTCCCATTCAGACTGTACTAAATTGCTGAACACGTGTTTTATTATGAACTCAAATATTTTCTAAGATCTACTACAATTTTGTTTATTTCACATACCGTAAAAATTTAATTTCAACTTACCGGTTTTGTTTTCGTTATAATAGGAACTCACTCGCTAGGGGATTTTTCAAAGGAGGAACAAAATCTAACAACCGATTTTTAAATAAGTTTTTCCCCACCCTCCCACTCTTCATATCCGGCCGTAAAACAGATGATTTAACACTCTACCAACTTTATAATATAAAATATTTTTGACAGTTAAACGATACCAACAGAATTTGCTTGAAATTTTAAAAATATATAAAAAATTATTCATTTACATTTATTTAGAGTAAATTTCCAGTTATACGGGTCACAATTTAACTTGATTTTCAAATAAATCCATCTGATTTTAATGAGTATTAAAACCAAAACATTACACCCTTGTTTTGCTCCTCATTTGAATACAATTCCCCCCCCCCCCCCAGTATTGTTAATTATCTGTAATTCATCTTTTGTAACCACAAGCAATTTCCAAATATGTTAATTTAAATTGATTTCTACCATAGTATTGCACAAAATTGTATTAGATCTAGCCAATATCATTCATTAACAATATTGTCAAAAAATATCAGGCCTTGTCAAACTGACAAGGCCTGCAACTATTACTACATCATAACAGAAGAAGAATTTGACATTGACTTAACCTCTCACTCTCAGTGACATTTGAGTTTTCTTTGTAAATAAACCCAAATTAAAGGAATTTTTACAATTCTTAAAAATCGAAAAGAAATAAGATGTAGTAGTACACAGATTGCTTTCCTCATCAAAAATTCACAAACTCCTGTTATGTCCATCTCCTTTGTGTGCGTTCGAGAATCTGTTATGTGTTATTTATCGACTTTAAAACAAAAAAATATTTCAAAAACTTTTTTAACTTTACAAAGAAACCATATAATTCAGCTCACCCAGGTAACTTTTTCAAAGATCTTTTGAGATTAATTTTCAATCTACTCAACTATTTATTACATTCAACAGATATTAACATAAATGAATGATTTTTTCATCTATTTTTATAATTTTTTCATATTTGCCTTTTTCTACCTTTTTCTAACTTTTTTAGTAATATCTCATAAAATCTCATTGCTGCACAAATAATCATGACTTTATATTACTATAAATTTAATTTCATGTACAGTTACTTTTACACTTGACTTTAATTCTGAATTATTTATTAATGATTTTATTGTTTGACACTTTTAATATTAAAAAAATTTTAGCAAATTTTTACCTAATTACTCGAGAATTACATCGAGAAATGAGAGAAAGAGAATTGGATGAAGCCCTTTGGATGGACCGAAGTGAATGGCGACTAGGCATCGGAAGACGTAGGAGAACGTTTTAAAACCGATATATATATATATATATATATATATATATATATATATATATATATATATATATTTATGCACAGATATCAAAGTGAGGTCCTGACATTACGCGCACTTAGTGAGGACCGGTAGAAAACGTAGACATAATCGTTTCAACTCTTCATAGTGACCTTGACAAGTAAATAGCAATTAAAAAATGACGAGTATACACAAAAAAAATTACGTATATGCGCCCCGTATTGTTCAAGTATATTGCCACCCAAGTGAGGCCATTATACGCAGCTATTAAAGTGAGACTGTATATACTTTTTCGTTATGCGCACAAAGTAAGGACAACTTTACGTGTATATTTTCTTACAGCTCATCAAGTGAGGACCATACAGTGTTGTCGATAAATATGAGATTAATCGTTTCTACTGCCTTTTTCTGTATAACACAGTAAGAATTATTATTGTTTCGATGTTTCAGTCACTTGTAGTTATAAGAAGATGTGGACTCTTTGTTCTTGCTCGTACTGTTTGTTAATTTTATAACATTTTAGTACCTCAGCATTAAATCACGGTAGCCTTATCGGAGACTAGCGTTAATAAAGAAATAGTTTTATATTTTTTAATAATTTACGTTAAAGATGGATAGGAAAGCAAGAATTTTGAAAATAGCGTTAGTTGAGAACAATAATAATCAAAATGGAGGACACAGTGATAGTTCAGTTATGTGAAATTTATATTGAACTTAAAATATAAATATAAAAGCCCGACTTTTGATCTAAGGGGAACACAGTTTTTACGGTACATACATATCTGTCATTTCCCTTCCATTTCCCCCACCCCTTATTTTTAAATAGGGAAGAGGGGCGTGTGCTAGCTCATTTGAAAGGATATTCAATTCTCTATCCAGTATTATTAACATTGACATAATTATCTATACAGAGTGTATTTTAGTATAGGTACTGTTGCCCCTGTCGATTTTCATTTTGAAATGAAAATTTTAGAACCTTAATTTTAGTATACAAGATGATTTACTTAATTTAATTAAACTTAATGTACCTTTTTTACTGACTTAATTTTACAGTTATTCCACTAGATGGCAAATACAGTGAATATTTGCATATGTTTTATTTCGAATAATCATTTTAAAATAGTTTTAGTTTTCTATTTTCTCTGAAAATTGTTGCAAAATTCTTGTTCTTATACTTAAAATCATGTCACTACAAATTTATACGAGACTACATATTAAGAGTATAGAAAGTATTATAATATATGACATACATGCTTTTTTCCATTTATTGAAGATATTTCACCTTATCCTGAAACAATGCAATGTGGCCAAGTGTCCTCAACTAAAAAAATATATCCCACTATTTTGATATTAAATGTATATTTTGTACTATAAACCGTATTGAAATAGATTGCAACATGTGTGCGTGGTTGGGATATTGACTGCGAAACCTAAGGCTTCATTCGCCTAATCATATTTACCTTTGATTCTTATAACAATAAATAAAATTGATTAACATTTTATATCAATATTATTAGTGTTTTTAAACAATATCAGTATGATATATCAGTATGATAAAGTCAAGATAAACAATACTATAACAGAAAGCTTTGAGGTCAAACAAGGACTGCGACAGGGTGATCCATTATCGCCTATAATGTTTAGCATATTACTAGAAAAGGTTATACAGGAATCAAACATTAATAGAACAGGTCTGATCTACCACAAAAAACATCAGTGCTTGGCATTCGCAGACGATTTGGTAATCTTGGCTAGGAGCAAAATAGAACTTATAGAAACACTCATGAAACTCGAGGAGAGGGCAGCAACCAAAGGATTGTATATAAATGAAGCAAAACAAAGTATATGGAATGGACAAATAAGCAATTCGTTCGGGGGCAATACATAACAATGACAACAGCGAAGGGAACACAGTATAAATTCGAAGAAGTTGAGAGATTTGAGTACTTAAGAACTGTCTTCACAAGAGATCCTAACTGTGAAGAAAAAATACAAAAGAGAATTATGTCGGACAACCGCGCTATATTTGCTTTTTTTTTTTTTTTTCCTGGAAGCCGTCTGTTGTGAACCGGTTGTACTGCAGCCACTTGGCTTATTGTACATCTTCCATTGTTTATGAAACCCATTCCAGAATTCTGGAACCCTGTACCAGCTTGTACAGGTCTAGTGGGTGGGTGCCATATAATTTTGGAGTCATTTCGATGTCTCCGAAAAGTGTTTGCCGCCTCCGATCCAATGCCTCACAGTCATGCAAAATATGGTTGACTGTTTCAGGTTCTCTGTTACAGAGTCTGCAGCTCAAGTCTCCATGAAACAGCCCCATTGTATGCAGGTGACCCTTAACTGGCGCATGTCCAGTGAGGAAACCTGTTATGACTCTGAGCTGATTCCTGCTTGTTTTCAGCAGTAACTCAGCTCTACTAGCACATGTCCGTCCGATATACATCTTGCCATGTGTTTGACCGGGTACACTCTCCCAGTGTGAGTTGTGTTGGCTTCGGATCCAGGCTTTTTTTCGTTCGCGGACGGTGCTTTTTGGCACTCCCACGGCCGGCTCTGGACCCAGGTATTTTGTAGCTGATGCTCTCTTGGCAAGTGCATCAGCTCTTTCATTGCCGTATATGCCCCGATGACCTGGAACCCATACCAGTATAACACTGTTATGTTGTGCCAGTCTATCAAGTTCTTGTCGACATTCCCACACCAGCCTAGAGTTCACCTTAGGGCTTATAAGAGCCCCAATGGCTGCTTGGCTATCTGTGCATATGTTAACCCGCTGCAGTTCGAATGCCCTCAGGTTGTTTTCTCTTGCACACTGCAAGATTGCAAAAATCTCTGTCTGAAATACGGAGGTACATTCTCCCAGTGGAATAGAAATGTTGAAATTTCCACCACTATAGAATATTCCTGCGCCCGAACCGTCTGCAGTTTTAGACCCGCCCGTATACCAGGTGCAACCCTGCAGTCTGGGTCGAGAGTTTCCTCTGTCCCATTCGTCTCGTGGGCAAATTTCCACTTGAAAAGGTACTTCAGGCATATATCTTGATGTCATATGGTCAGAAATCATCATCCATTCGGCATCATTAATTTCATTCGTTATTTTGCTATGTCCTGATTTAACTGGTACGTTGCTCAGGTTTTCTCGCAGTCTATAATAGCCCATTCTCGCCTCACCTCTTATTGTTATATGTAAAGGAGGGAGATCCAGTAGTGCCTCCATAGCTGCCGTAGGTGTGCCCCTCATAGCCCCCGTGATCCCGAGACAAGCAAGTCTTTGCACCTTGCTTAATTTGATGATGGCACTTTTTTGCTGCACTTTTGGCCACCATACCACTGATGCATATGTAATTGTGGGTTTTACTACCATGTTATAAGTCCAATATACCATGTCTGGTCTCAAACCCCACATTTTTCCATGAGTACGTCTGGCTACCATTAACATAGATACCGCTCTCTTAGTTATTCTTTCTATCTGCTGATTCCAAGTAAGTCTTGAGTCTAATATTATCCCGAGATACTTTACTTCACTCACCAGATTTAAATGTATACCATTTAGACTTAGAGGACCCAATTCCTCTGAATTCCTTCTTTTAGTAAATTTCATGATTTTGGACTTTAGAGGACTGATGTTAAGCCCTACATTTGAAGTCCATTCTGTAACTACTGTCAGAGCGTGTTGCATTCGATCTCTGACTGTACCATTAAATTTTCCGTGGGCTAAGATGACTAGGTCATCCGCATAGCCCAGGACGTGATGCCTATCGTTGTCGAGTCTAGCTATCAGGCCATCCATGACCAGATTCCACAATAGAGGAGATAAGACTCCCCCCTGTGGGCAGCCTCTGGCTACCTGAGCTGACACTGTATCCCCTAGCAACGTAGCATATATCACACGGTTTCTCAGCATGCAGTCTATCCATCTACAGCTTGTTTCGTCTATTCCTTTTAGACGGATCGCCCTTGTAATCGCTTCGTAAGAGGTGTTGTCAAATGCTCCCTCAATATCGAGAAATGCACCCAACATCACCTCTTGGTTTTCTAGAACGTACTCCACTCTCTGTACAAGATGGTGCAGTGCCGTTTCTGTGGAGACTCCCACTCGATATGCATATTGTCCCCGATGTATCGGACTTTCAACCAATACACCATCCCTGATATGCCTATCGAGCAGTTTTTCTAAGGTCTTCAGTACGAATGACATCAGACTTAATGGCCGCAGAGACTTGGCCCTTTCCTGTCCGATTTTGCCAGGTTTGGGTATAAAAGCCACCCTTATCAGCCTCCATGCTTTTGGTATGTACCCCAGCCCTAAACTAGCCTGCAGTATCTTACACAATTTTTTGAAAAGAAGGTCGTTTCCCTTCTGTAGAAGTATTGGATAAATCCCGTCCGGACCCGGTGATTTATATGGCTCGAATGAGTTTATTGCCCATTTGATTTTGTCCTGGTTTATAACTTCTTTTGCCACATGCCAGTTTTCCCTAGAACCATAATTCATGATATCCAGTCCGGTTTGCCATGTGTCTAGTGGTATCAGTTTTGTCTCAGACTCAGGAAAGTGCACCCTGAAAAGCTCTTTCAGGGTGTCTTCACCATTCTGAGTGTATTCACCTGACTCTTTTTGGAGCGAGGGAATACTTATCTGAGGGTCCTTTGAGAGAACTTTATGGAGCCTTGCCATTTCTGAAGTCCCTTCTATCTCTTCACAATGCCTTCTCCACGATTATCTTTTTGCCCTTCTCAGTTCCTTATTGTAGTCAGTCAGAGCTTTGCGATAATCGCCCCACTCGCCTGACCTTTTGGCGAAATTAAATTTTCGTCTAACCTCTGTCCTTTGATTTGCAAGATTATGATTCCACCAGGGAACTTTCCTGTTGGAATTCCTGACTATCTCCGGACAGTTGTCTTCGAACGCTGACGTGACAATCTCTTGAAATTGTTCGGCAGCCATGTCTAGGTCCAATGTATGCCTTATCTTCCCGTTAATCCTGCCTAAGCTATATTCTATGTCTGCTTGATATGCTTCCCAGTTTGTTTTACGAGGATTACGATAAGTTTCCTTCATAAGCTCATTGCCTGTCATTTCAAAACAAATGTGTCGATGGTCTGAAAAGGACACCTCATCTGACACATGCCAGTTTTTCACAGTTCTAGCCACGTTAGTCGTGGCAACTGTTATATCAATCACCTCCTTCCGTCGTGAAGTCACGAAGGTTGGTTTGTTTCCTACGTTTAATATGTCTAAATTATGTTGCATTATAAACTGTAGTACTGACTCACCTCTTGCATTGGTGTTTGTACTGCCCCAAGTCAGATGGTGCGCATTCGCATCACAGCCAATGATCAATTGCAATCCATTTTTCCTGCAATCTCTCACTAGCTGCTCCAATTCCCTTGATGGTGGTTGTTCGGGATCATCATATGGGAGGTATGCTGATCCGAAAACTATCTGCTTCACCCCTCCTCCATCTATGATCTTCATCTTTACCGTGGTTAAATCCCTGGAACAGTGATTTATCAACGGCAGTGTTTTGATGTTTCGTTTGACTATTATGCAAGTTCTCGGGACATCGGCAGATCGGCTATATATAAGCTCTCCACCAATACCCGATAGACCTCTTATTTTGCCCTTGTAAACCCAGGGTTCTTGTATCAAGGCTACATCAAACCTTCTCATGGCGACAGTAAGTTCTGCCGAAGCTGACTTACTATGCTGGAGATTCGCTTGCAGGATTCTGATTGGAGCCATCAATGCCTCTGATGGTTTTGAAGGATATCTTTTCAAGTCTGTAATACGCCTTGAAATTTGCAGCCTTCAATGTTTTATAGGAGACCTCGTCGATCGTGTATACGAGGATTTGCATGTCCTCTCCGACCTTCCGATTTTTCAACAACCAATCTTCCGTCTTAAGGTCTTTATTTTGCCTCTCTAAACGGGTTCTGACTGTTGATTCTTCAGCCTCTTTCTCGGGGATGCGGGCGAGGACCATAGGGCGTTTTGGCATGTGGCTGGGATCGACCACATTTAAGTCGACTCCTTCCCACAGGCCCTCCATAGTCCTTACCACCTCAGTGGTCCATTTTTTGGTATGTTCGTTAGCACAGTTTACCCACAGAGTACCTGCGCTAAACGATGTTTTATGGAACTGTAGCAGTTGATTTTGACTTTCAACAGGAGCCTCATCCACTGCTAGCTTTAGTTTGTTGATGATCAGGTCTGCGTGAGCCTGATCTAGTTGAGTATCCGGATGGTGCCTGTGTGGCACCGCTATCCTGAATACTTTTGTGACATTGCTGTATGACCTAGTCTGCTCATGAGAGCTCCTTGGTCTCTTAGCAACCCTTTGTTGCGGGGGGGTAATGGTATTCTCCCGCGGTATATTTGCTTTTAATGGGTTGTTAAGAAGTAAACATATATCACGAAGAGCAAAACTAAGAACTTACAAGACCGTAATAAGGCCGATAGTAACGTATGCTTCTGAAACATGGGTCACAACAAAAAACATCAAGAGTTGTTATTAGTTTGGGAGAGGAAAATGCTGCGCAAAATCTTCGGTGGGAAAAACTTAAATGGACAATGGGTAAGAAGAACAAATAAGGAACTAACTGAGCTCTATCAAGATCCTAACATACTAGCAGTAATTAAGGCGCAAAGACTTAGATGGTTGGGCCATGTGCAGAGGATGATTCCATCTAGAATTCCCAGAATGGTACTATCTAGTGCATTGGCAGGGAAAAGACGAAGAGGAAGACCGAGGTCACGATGGAGTAATGGAGTTAGAGAAGATATGAGAAGAATTAACTTAAGGAACTGGGAAACAAAAGCGACTGACAAAAGGGAGTGGAAAAGAATAGTACATCAAGCCATGGGCCTACTAGGCTCGTAGTGCTTACATATTATAATATCAGTTTTCTAATATTATCCAGTTCCATATCCAGTTCCGAATCCAGTGGTTATATTTCTTCCGTATTGTTTAGTTTCGCTTCCAGTGATTGTATTTTTTTTTTGTTTTTTTTTTTGAAATATTTATTTATTATTTTATTACTATATTTTTTTATTGTGCTCATAATAGATTGCAACATTGTCTACAGATATGAATGCAGTAACAATAAATAAAAAAATCGGAGATCCACACCCCGGATTTGAAATCGAAACCTCTGCTTTACGAATCCGAGATCCGAGGTCTACCCACTAGGTCACTAGGCTATCGCTCTTAGACAATATTTTTTCCTGAAACGGGGAACTTTTAAAGCCGGGTCTAGACTATGTAACAAAACATGCTAATAACAAAGTTGTACAACAAATTTTTTGTACAACTTTGTTATGTAACTTGTTAATAGCATGAGTATCCAGACTATATAACAAAAAACAAAACAACAACATGAGCATAAAGTTTGCAGCATTTTAGATGGATAGCTGGTGGGTTAGGTAGTATATAAAATTGCGTCATATAAGTATGGAGGATCTCTTCATAGCAACAGCAGCTTGTGTAATATTGTGGAGGCGACACCGGCGTGTTAAATTACTATTTTGGATGTGTCCTTCATTAGCAGCTCGAGCAAAATATAGGTAGTGGTACAGCTCTTTTAGCTGATCTGGAAAGAGATAACATAGACCCATCGACAGGAGACATTAAATGTGATGGCAGTTTTAAAAACTTCTTAAGAATAGAAAGTTCTGATTTTGAATTTCTTATGAATGAAATCGGCCATAAAATAGGCAGGAAAGACATTTCGAGATGCAATTCCAGTAAGAGAAAGATTAACAGTTATATTATTAGCAAAGTATTTATTTTTTAAACTTTTTACTCATTGTTTCAGAGAGGAAGTATAACATTTCTGTAGAATTTAATTCCTCAGTATTATCGTCTTCACCTGTTCATGATTGAGTGTCACTGTCTGTTTGAATTGGTGTAGCTGGAGAAGTAGCGGATGTAGGTGTAGTGGACGGAATAGAAAGGCTCAGATATATTGTATGATTGAGTGCCTGTTTGAGTAGCTGATGAAGCAGTCTGCATCTGTGTAGCGAATGAAGTGAATGTTACAGGTTTTATGTCTGAACACTCTGCTCTGTAGAGAATAGTATTTATGTCAAATTTAGAGTTGATTTGCACCGATTTGCTGTTAAGGTAATACATCGACAACCGGACTATTCAGAATAGCAGCAAGCAAAGTTAGGATAGCCATGCTGGTCGCCAACATCCGGAACGGATAGGCACCTTAAGAAGAAGAAGAAGCTGTTAAGGTTCCGCGTACTGCTTTTCTTTTGTTGGCTTGAGTTATAGGCGTACGTGCATTGCATTAGTTTTAACTACAGTTTCTGTATCTATTTTCACTTCTATTTCAGTCTATTCATCGTGTTTTTTATTTGTTTTTTAAATCAATAAATGTAGCTCATCCCATAGCAATCCCATAATACTCGTTACTTACGAAATAGCTCAATTAAATGAGTAGTCAGTTCTTTCGACAATTTCATCGCGTAAATAACCCTACGTGAACAGAGCAAAGAAAAATCTAGCACAATCACTCCAGAATGAAGAAGGCGATATGACTCCAACGGTTGCTGCTCGCATAGGTACTATGCCAGAGAAATGTTTCAATAACATGTTTTTAGGTGTAGATCAGTCGCGGTGCGGTTTTATAACTTTCTTTGATGTTTACCGACAGCTGTTGGATAACATAAAACATGCTATATAACCAGAAAAATGTTATACAACACTGTGTTTTAAAACTTGTTTATTTAAAATTTTGTAACAAGTTACAAAACTTTGTTATTT
Source organism: Diabrotica virgifera virgifera (assembly GCF_917563875.1). Classification (NCBI taxonomy): domain Eukaryota; kingdom Metazoa; phylum Arthropoda; class Insecta; order Coleoptera; family Chrysomelidae; genus Diabrotica; species Diabrotica virgifera. Next base: position 213,041,032 of record NC_065447.1, read on the forward strand.
AACATGTTTTGTTACATAGTCTGGACCCGGCTTAACGGTAACTTCTTATAGGTAATACACTACAATTTCTGAATATTTTTTCTGAAATCTATCGAATGGTACCAAACACGATCCCACGGAGGTGGGGGGGGGGGGGGGGTTACTTTAAAATCTTAAATAGGAACTCCTTTTTTTTATTTCAGATTTGGATTCTTTGCGTAAAAATAAGCAACTTTTATTCGAAACGTTTTTTCTAATTACGGATAGGTGGCGCTATAATCGGAGAAAACGGGTGTTGGAAATGGAAAATTAAATTAAAATATGGAAAGTCCCCACTAAAATGGAAAATTTTACTTAACTTTTTTGGTTTTAGAACCTAATAATCACAACCCAATAGGTCCCCAAAGCACTCGAGTGACTGCACATTTAGCATACTTTGCTCCCCTACTATATGTATTATAAATAATATGCGAAGTAATTATTAACCCAAACAACCATAATTCAACTTTTATTTACTAATAAAGAACTGGACGAAAGTGTCACATCAGCTTTTATGAAACACATGAATATTTACATAAAAAGGTAAGTGATCTGCTTGAAATCGATATTCCCAAAATCATCTAAAAATTGTTTATACTTGAGTACTTTGAGACTCTTGTATGAAATGTGAATACCGAAATACGATTAGGAATCTCCATTATGTAATTTTTAAATAATACATAATTCTTAGGAAATGAAAGGTATTATACAAATGTGTTAAAAAATACTACCTACTGAAATTTTTTGATGGCAATAAATGATGAATTGGTTTATCGAATTTATTTTTAAGGTGATACAGTAGCGATCAACAGGTAGCCAAAACGCGTTCCAAGATTGAGGGTGTAATTTTGAATATTTTTTCGAGATATTTGGCACACGTATTTGTAATATAATAAAGAATGGCGGTACAGAGCCCAATTTGAAAAATATATTAATATGTGGAAATTACTCTGTAAATAAATACAATATTAAAAAAACGAGTCTGTACCGCCATTAAGAAGAACAAAAAAATACACTTTCTTCAAATAAACTTTTTTATCAGATGCCTAGATTTTGTGTCATTTTGGAACTACTAATGAAATAAAAAATTTTAGTAGTTCCAAAATGACACAAAATCTAGGCATCGGATAAAAAAGTTTATTTGAAGAAAATGTATTTTTTTGTTCTTCTTAGTGGCGGTACAGGCTCGTTTTTTTAATATTGTATTTAATTACAGAGTAATTTCCACATATTAATATATTTTTTAAATTGGGCTCTGTACCGCCATTCTTTATTATATTACGAATACGTGTGCCACATATCTCGAAAAAATATTCAAAATTACAGCCGCAATCTTGGAACGCGTTTTCGCTACCTGTTGATCGCTACTGTTTCCTCTTAAGTAAAATATGTCATTTGGATATTTTTTTAAACTCGATAGATCCTAGGGACATGTCGGTAGATCGGTAGGATCATCACTTTTGGGAGTTTTGGGAATATCCCAATTGATAACGCAATATACACCGACGCCGTCTACAACGAGCGACGAATCAGAGATGCCAGATTGGGGTACTTTCGCCCATTTTTAGGGTAATTTGAAAGCACATGGGAAAATTTTTATAGATTGAATTGGTTGGGGAATTTTTCGGGAGGAAAATTGAGCAAACTGAATTGCAATATAAATGTATTGTTATGATCTGCTTTTTATTAATTATATATTAATTATTATTTATCTGATTAATTATTTAATTGTCGCAAATCATACATAAAAATGAATAAAAAATCTCAGGGTGCCTTTTTATACTATAAAAAAATCTAAATTATCTCACGTTATACTTATCTTCCCTCGTGGGTTCAGTATCTCTTAGTTGATCCTAATCGGGATAAAATAGGGAAAAGAAATAAAGCAAAATATTAAAATAAACATACAGAATTGTCTTTTATTTGTCAAAATCAATACTCTAAACTCTATCAAATCTAAAACCTGTGGACACAGATGTCTGAATGAAATCTTTACCACTTAAATTTATTATAGTTAAAAAAAAACAATTTATCGGTTTGTTCCCGATGACTTTGGTAAAACAAACTAAACAAAACAAATTTATGTATTCGCAAGATTAGCTATACTTCCTATTTACTTTGAGAAATATTGGAATTTTAATTCATATGCCTTTTACTCAAAATTTTAGTTTCCGAACATAAAAATATCTTTCACATAAGTTGACTGACCTTTTGCTTCACTCACTCTGATGTCTTCTCGTGACCCAAAACAGCTCTCCCTCGTTGACTATGTTAAAGGCTACTCATCAAAGCCCTCTCCGTTCTCCAGCTTCAAAACTATCAGCATACCAGCACCAATTCTCCAACAAGCCGGGCCTCTTTTGACACGTACTCGATTCAAACAAAACTCCAAAAATTCTCTGCTCTCCTTCTCACAATAATACAGAATCAAAGAGGTATTTCGTCTCAATTTGATCTATCTCTCGTTCCACTTTTCAACACTATTCTCCACTATCAAACAGCCACTGGTATCTGCTAACTATCTATCCACTAAAACGTCGAACCGGTCCTCAGCGATGCCAAAAACATAATGACTTCCCCTTCAAACTCTCTTAATCATTCAAACTACTTTTCCCCTTCCACGTTGCCAAGAATCTGAAACATCGACTTTTCCATTCGACAAACAAAACAGTCACCCTCAAAACCATTCCGACCATCCTAATTACCTTCTGAGAACTATACAACATTTACTCGTGTTGAAACAAAGATACTAAAATTCCAAACTTTCTCCTAAAACCACTTTTCTAGAAATTGATAATTACCTCTACCCTAAACAATCTTTTTCCATTTTAAATCAAAATACATCGTTATTTTCACTTTAATTATTCACAAAAGTCTTTAATGGTTCATCGGAAAGCTCATTAAAAAAAGAACTCCACTTACATCCAAACTAAATTCTAATAAATATTTACAGATCAATATACAGGGTGTATCAAATTTATGTGCCCGCGTTATTAAAAAAAAATTAATTTAATTTTTATTTTGCCTTTGATTGATAAAATTGAAAACACAATATTATGTAACACATAACATTATATTAACATTATAACCTATCGAGTATTTGCTTCTGATTAAAAAAACCGAAAAATGGTTTTTGGAACAACCGCTTTTTTTGACCAGTTATAACCGCCAGGTTAAACCGTAAGTAAAAAACCGGTATAACCGAAAACCGGTTTTTTGTTCAACAACCGCCATCCCTACCTTGGTTGTTACAAATACAGTTCGCTGGAATAAGTTTTACCCCCCTTATTAACTTATTTATTTTTAGCACATAAGAAAAACGCTCGGATAAGTCGATTTTTAAAATAATCATAGTATATTATAGCGTAAATGTTTCGAACTTTACGCGATCCCTCTTCTTCAGGTGACAGGCACAACTTTGATTTTTTTAAATAGGAAAGTAAGTACATCATGTGACACCTCATTTAAAGGCTTTTTTCTACAACCGTGTTAAAAATGCAATTTTTAGAACTCCATACGTGCGTTAAAAATGCTACTTTAAGGCAGGGCCGGTTTTAGGGTTCTGAGCGCCCCTGGCAAAATAAAATTTGGCGCCCCTTCATATAAGAATATACAAATTTACTGCAAATATAAAAAAAATAGGAAAAAAATCAAAATTTTACCATAAAGAACTATGTAAAAATATATTTATTTAAAAAATAGTAGGATAGTTATTACTTACAACTTATCCAACATAGGGCATAGCATAGCGAGCACATTTTAAGTTCAAGCGACGAAGAAGCGAGGTAAAAGATAAATGCACATTATCAACAACCAGTAAAAAATGTGATAAATAACTATTTAGATGGAAAATAAGCCACAATTAAATTGAAAAAAATAATTTTATTATCGTTTCGACGCCCAAATCGGGTGTCGTTGTCAAAATACTACTAAATTAAACAAAAATGTTGTTGCTTAGTAAAAAATTCGTCTAATAATTTATTTAATCTGACTCATTTATATCATTTAGTGTGTATAAATCTTCTACAAGACCAAAAAACATGTTGATTGTGCGCAAGATATAGCTGCATCCCCAATAACTAAATTGAGGGAGTGGCATCCACTTAGCATAAAATAACATGCGGATATTCTTTGCAAACGCGAGCTTGTACATCTTTATTTTTTCTCTTCCTTTTAGAGCCGTTGTGATATCCTTGGCCTTACAATCATCTATGCAAATTCAAATAAAATCATTCATTATTTTTTTTTATTATCTCATGAGCTTTTTATTATCTCTATGACTCGATACCTATAGAACCAAGCTATGGTTTTAGGTATCGAGTTACTAGGACAAACAATATGCTGCATACTAAAATTAAACCCGGTACTGTGGGATAAGAACATCAGTATAAAAACAAAAAGAAGAATATAATATAACACCATGACAAAAAGTATTCTGAATAATGGGTGTGAAAATTGAATAAAAAATACGAAAACCAAATGCAAAATAAGAGCAACAGAGATCGAATACCTAAGTAGAAGCTGTAGAAGGGATAGAATAAATAACATAGAGATTAAGAAAATAATGGTAATGAATTCAAGGGATAATAGACAACATAGAACAAAAGAGATTAACCTGGTACGGACATGGCAGAAGAGCAGACCAAAATCGTTGATAAACAGAATAACAGATTGGAGCCCGATAGGAAGAAGGAAGAGAGACAGACCCCGAAAATCTTTTAGAGATAAAATGGACGAAGCAATATTAGAAAAGAAACCTGCAGGACTGGAAAAACAGAAAGAACTGAAAATAACGGTCAAGTGAAATAATACAGGAGAAACTATGGAAATCCAGGGTGGTCAAGAAAAAACAGGATGTTTCTAAATAAATGCAACAAACTTTAAAGGGTAATTCTATATGAAAAAATAATGACAGTTTGCTCTATAAGCCTATGTCAGCAAATACTTCGTTTCCGAGATATGGGGTGTTGACATTTTTCTTACAAACTGACGATTTCTTTATTGTTCTAAAACCGGTTCAGATATGCAAATGAAATTTGATGTGTTTTAAGAGGTAATTATTGCGTATTTTTTGACATAAAATTAATAATTTTATATCTACTGTTGAAATGGTGTGAATTTTTTTAAAGAAAAACATAGTACGCCACTGAGATATTTCAAATAACAAATCATTTTGGAATTACTCGTTCAATTTATGATATATACAAAAATCTATTATTCCTTTTTTTCATACGTCGTTCGTGCCGTTTTTATGCAAAAATGAAACATCTTAACGCGTACAAAGTATTCGAAATAAATTTCTATATATTCATATTATGAAAAAGAACTTGTCAATTCTAATTCATATAGATATACCTGGTTTGTTTTTTTTTATTTCAAATTACACACCCACGGACACACGACAATGTTGATAAAGCAAAGTTTACAGAACAGGAAGACAAAAATATCTAACCATTGAGGCTATAATGACAAGTAGCAGTATAATAATATCACTGACTATTCATAAATTTGTTGATACTTCGTAAATCTGATCTTCGTGTATTTTAAGTATGTATGTATAACATTGTAATACCATGAAAGTGATAGGTATTACCTGACAAAAATGACCTTTAAAAGCCATAACAGTTTTTAGGTTGCATTATTTTTATTAGAGAATTTTTGTGAGCTAGAAATAGTTTTCTTATTGTTACAATTATTTAATATTAATTGTCTTAGGAGTAATCTTAGCCCAAAGATAATCTATAAAGTCCAAAAAAATAGTGAATGTAAAAAATATTATATTTTTTTTTTGTTTAGCTAATGCCTCGACAACTAATGGCCATTGGCATGGTAGGTACGGTAATTTTGAACAGTTAGGTACCTAGTGTCATGTGTAAGTAGTGTGGGTGTTGAGTAAGTGGCTTGTTACTTTGCAATGTCGACGTCATTGTCTTTGCAAAGAAACGCTAATTGTATCCGAACGTCTGCGGTCCCTCCGGTGAGAACCGATCCCACGAGGACAGAAACTATATTCATTTATTAATTTATAATAAATGAAAAATTTCCGACCCTGGTGAGATTCGAACCCACAACCTTTCGGATTTTTTCGATCCAAAGGCAGGCGCTCTTACCACTGAGCCACGGAGGGGGGTAAATATTATATTTATATATCAGCGTCTCTCAAAATTTGGCGCCCCCAAATTCTGGCGCCCCGGGCGGTCGCCCGGCTCGCCCGCCCCTTTATCCGGCGCTGCTTTAAGGCACTAGTGCTTTAAAATTTTTATGGCACTGCAATTCGTATTGATCGTATAGGCAATTTTGATGTAATATCAAAAAAATATAAAAATGGAATGTCAGTCAAGTTCAAGTAAAAGTTTTTGTAGATATTGTCCTGTAATTACGTTTGTAGAAAAAATATTGCATGATATGCGTGTTAAAAAGTGCATTTTTAAGGCACTCATGTGAATTGCAGAACTCGCTGTCACTCATTCTGCAAACTTTCACATGCGTGCCTTAAACGTGTACTTTTAACACTTATATCATAAATAACTATTGAAATACTGATTACAAAAATTTATAGTATTTTAAGCCTTTCTGAGAGCATATGCGCAAAAATTTCGCTTGAATTATTTTTAAATGCGTTCATTTTTTTTGAATACTGAGAAAACCTTAAGTATTTTTAAAAAATTTAAACGCAGAAAGAAATATTACTGTATTATCCATGGTCGAAAGTCCTTGAGAACTTCTATAATATTTATTTTAATAAGTCACAGGGGTGAAAAAAAATAGTCTGATTTTTAATTTTAAATATATATTACAAAAGAAACTTTTTGTTCATTATAAGGGACTTTCTGCCCTCGGGAATAATGTAGTCTTCTATTTTGCGTTTAAATATTTTAAAAATACCTATTAGTTATCTCAGGATTCGAAAAAAATAAATGCGTTTAAAAAGAACTCGACCGAAATTTTGCGCCTACGCTCTCAAAAAGGATTAAAGTATTAAACATTTTTGTACTGTTTGAATTTATGCGACGATTGACGATCCACTGTTTTAGAGATTGGTTGAACAGATGTTGCCAGTTGTATGGTCCTCACTATGTGTATCGTAAGTTATTCAACAGGGCATAGAATATACATGGTTAGAAAATATACGCCAAAGTCAGCGCCTCTATGCGGAAAATCTCTGAACTAAAAATTGATGTGGACCATACAAAGTGAGGTCCCACTTTTTTTTGTAAAAAAACAGTGTTTGCTATCAGTACATGTCTACGAAAAAGTCTTACATTGATTGACTAAGTGAGGTCCGTATACTGGACCTCACTTTGTACAGGACCTCACTTCAACCGCAGTTTCTTTTGATATGTGGCTCACTTCATACGCTGGGAGTAAATATATATATATATATATATATATATATATTTATGCACAGATATCAAAGTGAGGTCCTGACATTACGCGCACTTAGTGAGGACCGGTAGAAAACGTAGACATAATCGTTTCATCTCTTCATAGTGACCTTGACAAGTAAATAGCAATTAAAAAATGACCAGTATACACAAAAAAAATTACGTGTATTTGTCCCGTATTGTTCAAGTATATTGCCACCCAAGTGAGGCCATTATACCCAGCTATTAAAGCGAGACTGTATATAATTTTTTGTTATGCGCACAAAGTGAGGACAACTTTACGTGTATATTTTCTCACAGCTCATCAAGTGAGGACCATACAGTGTTGTCGGTAAATATGAGATTAGTCGTTTCTACCGACGTTTCCTGTTTCAGTCACTTGTAGTTATAAGAAGGATGTGGACGATTTGTTCTTGCTCGTACTGTTTGTTAATTTTATTTACAGGCAAAACACTTATTTGATTTCAGCTCCACTAAACTAACAAAAATAAAACTAACAAAATAAAGATAAACAAATTAATAACTTTAATACCTACAGGGTGTTTGGTAAAGAATGGGCCATAGCTTTACCTTAGATTCCTGTGAGCTCTAAATAGGTCGATTTAAGCTAACTTACCTTAGTAGAAAAGCTGATATTAACCTAAATACAAGGTGTCAAAGTTAAACTTTTATTTTATTTATTTTTGAATATTTCCTGACAGGCATGGGACAACAACACGAAATTTGGTAAGTGGTGCTCTTATTGTATAATCTACTAAATTATGTGAAACAAACGTTTCTGGCTACTACCAGAGGCGTACGACAGAGAACATGGATGGTTGACCCTTCCCAAATTCTACGCCACTGGCGGAATTGCTATTTTAGTGCAATTCTTTGATTCTCCAACACTTTTTATGTAAAAAACATACTCTTCATTCGTAACGACAAAGCCATTAGTTTTCGAGATATTTAACGACAAAATAAGGGTGCCTTTTCATTTTTAAGTTCAAATATCTCGAAAACTCATGACTTTATCGTTACGAATGAAGAGTATATTATTTGCATATAAAGTATTAGAGAATCTAAAAATTATGCTAAAATAGCAGTTTTTTCAGTGGCGTAGAATGTCAACAATTCACTTTCCCCTGTCGTAGGCCTCTGGTATTAACCACAAACGATTACTTAACATAATTTAGTAGGGTGTACAGTACCTACACTTTCTGTCAAGTACCATAAGGACATGTCAAATAGTTTTTAAAGTTCTTAAAGTTTTAAATAAAGAATAAATTATTTAAAAAAATACTTTAAAGTAATTTGACATCCATGTGATACTTGGCAGAAAGTGTAGGCACTGTACACCCTACTAAATTATGTTGAATAATCGTTTCTGGCTAATACCAGAGGCGTACGGCAGGGGAAAGTGAATGGTTGACCCTTCCCAAATTCTACGCCACTGATGAAACTGCTATTTTAGCATAATTTTTAGATTCTGCAATACTTTCTCTGCAAATAATATACTTTTCATTCGTAACGGTAAAGTCATGAGTTTTCGAGATATTTGAAGTTAAAAATGAAAAGGCACACTTATTTTGGTTAATGTTTTATGCTCCTTCGTTTTACCTTCAAATATCTCAAAAACTAATGGATTTGTATAATAAAGTATTGGAGAATCAAAAAATTGCACTAAAATATCAATTCCGCGAGTGGCGTAGAATTTGGGAAGGGTCAACCATTCACGTTCTGCCGTCGGACGCCTCTGGTAGTAGCCAGAAACGTTCTTTTAAACATAATTTAGTAGATTGTACAATACCAGCACCATATACCAAATTTCGTGTTGTTGTCCCATACCTGTCAGGAAATATTCAAAAATAAATAAAATATAAAAGTTTAACTTTGACTTTCGGTGATTAACAACTTTTTTACCAAGGTAAGTTAGCCTAAATCGACCTATTCTAAGCTCAGGAATCTGAGGTTAAGTTATGGCCCATTCTTTACCAAACACCCTGTATATTCAATTAGATATAGATATGCACTAGTTTGATGTTAAATGTATAGTTATAAACCGCATTGTAATAGTGGTAGGGGAGCCCAAGCAGGGATTTTTGCAGTTACTCGAACGGGTCGAGCGAAACTTGGTACCCTGCAGATGTACCTCTACCGCATATTGGCTGTTAACACAGGGATGTTCGTTAAGAAGGATGTTCCGAAAAAATAAATCTATCCTTAAAAATACTCGAAATGTCAGATTAAGATAAGGTAAGTTCAGTACAAGCAAAAGAGTGTATATTTCAAAAATCTGACGATTTGAGCGGGGCGTAAGGAAATGGATGAGTCAAAAACTTTCACAAAAAAAGCGAATATTTCGCGAAGTGAACATCAGATCGAAAAACTAAAGAATACGTCTTCACTATTTTTCAAAAATCTATCAAATTAACATGACCCCCCCACGGAAAGGGGTGGGGGGTAAATTTAAAATTTTAAATACAAACCCCGCGATATTTCGCAAAATGAACATCAGATCGAAAAACTGCAAAATACACTTTCAAAGTTTTATTGAAAAATATATCGGATGGTATCAAACACGACCCCCAACGGAGGTGAGGTGGGGGGTTACTCTAAAATCTTAAATGGGACCCCCAAATTTGTATTGCAGATTTGGATTCTTTGCGTAAAAATAAGCAACTTTTATTCGAGACATTTTTTCGAATTATGGATAGATGGCGCTATAATCGGAAAAAACGATTACCTATTGGAAATGGAAAAGTAAATTAAAAAATGGAAACTAAAGTGGAAAACTTTTTTTGGTTTTAGGACCTAATAGTCACAACCCAATTAGTCCTCATAACGCTCGAGTGACTGCAAATTTAGCATACTTTGCTCCCCCCCCTATAGATTGCAACATTGTCTATAGACATGAATGCAGTAACAATAAATAAATAAATCGGAGATCCACACCCCGGATTTGAACTCGAAACCTCTGGTTTACGAATCCGAGGTCTACTCACTAGGTTATCGCTCTTATACAACAATGTTTCCTGTAACGTGGTTATATACTATTAACAGTAACTTCTTATAATACATAGACTCAAGTTTCTGAATATTTTTAATTGGCTTATTACACCAATCTAGTATGTATTTAGACCACAAACTTCAATAATATAATATTTAAAATATATTTTAGACAATAAAATGTAGTTTACTGTAAACTTATGCGATATAAATTTTGACAATGTCAAGTAATTTTATTTAGGTAGGTACCTAATAAACGTCAAAATCCTATTGGTAGGGGAGCCCAAGCGGACAGCGGAGATTTTTGCAGTAACTTGAGCGCGTCAGATTATCACATGGGGAGATACCTGGTACCCTGTAGATGTATCTCTACCACACATTGGCTCTAAACACAGCGGTGTTCGTTAAGGGGGGCCGAAAAAAAAATGTATCCTTAGAAAAACTCGAAATCATCAGATTACGATAAGGTAAGTTAACTACATGCAAAACAGTTTATATTTCAAAAATCTGACGATTTGGGCGGGGCGTAAGGAAATGGGTGAGTCACAAAGTTTCACAAGAAAAAAGCGAATATTTCGCTTGAATATTTGTCATAAATCTATCTAATGATACCAAACACGACTCCCCACGGAGAGGGGTGGGGGTAAAATTTAAATTTTTAATACGAAAAAGCTTAAAAATACACTTATTCAATATGTTTGAAAAATCTATAGAATGGCACCAAACACGACCCCAACGGAGATTGGGTTGGAGGGTTACTTAAAATTTTAAATAGGAGCCCCCATTTTTTATTGCAGATTCGGATTCCTTACGTACAATAAGTAACTTTTATTTGAAACAATAATTCTCCACTAAAACGGAAAACTACTTAATTTTTTTTGGTTTTAGAACCTACTCTTCACAACCCAATAGGTCCCCTAAGCGCTCGAGTGACTGCACATTTAGCATTCTTTCCTCCACTACTATATTATATGTAGTTTCATTTTTTAACTAGTGAAAAAAAGTAATACAATAAACTCGCTCTTAACGGACACCTCTCTTCGCCGGACAACTCCTCTGTACGGACGATTTTTAAAACAAAAATCATTCGACAATATGCGAACCTGTACTTTTTAACTCCTTTCAACGGACACTCTCAACAACGGACGCGGACAATAAATAATGGTACAAATGCGGACAGTAAAAAAATTTTTATCCAAATATTTTACATTATATTATGTTATAGAACTATTTACCTAGATTTACTATTTCAAATCAATACAGATGTCCATGATGAGTGATATTTGATATTACAAATGTTTAGGTTATCGGCACCAAGTAATAAAAGTTTGATGTTTCCGCTTCACATTAACAAACTGTACTGTATTAAGCAAAGCAAGTGAAATAATAAATATTACTAATGTCCTGTGTCAGCCGATGAAAAGAATGCCAATATGTACCAGGAACATTAAATTTTATAACGTTGTGTTTTGTCTAGAATACAATTTTAACGGAAATAGCAGATGAAGCATATTCAAAAATTCAAGTTAATTTTTGTTATTTTCCGATTAAGTTTCGCAATAGATTTTATCTGAACATCGAGCTATATAAAATTAAAGTAACTGAAATAATTTTAGTTTTAAAGGTTTTGCAACGTAAATAACATGGCGTCCACCAAAACCACCCTTTCTTTTAACTTGGTAAATAGACTGATATCTGTCAAAATATTCACGGGTTTTCGGATTAACGCCGAAATCATTCTACCGAGAATAAATTTTGTTAGAAACCTGGTTATAGGGGAAATAAAGAATCTTATTATTATTATAAATATATCTGATTTAGTGCCTATTTTATTGCTAAATATGCCTAATTTAAAGCATCCCTCACACAATACCGATCTCACTCCCCTGGATTCACAAAAATTGAAAATATGTAATTTAGTTTTAAGAGCAATACACACATGCGTCTTTCGTTGTTAATTTCTTGAAATACATAGTTGCTGTGTCTTTTATGAATGCACCTCCTTCCAAACCTATTGTAGCTTAAGTATAAAGCTAAAATATTTTTTGTTTTATTTTGGAAAAGAGTGAAGCAGTAAATTGAATTATTTTCCTTTTATGGACTGCAACGATGAGTAATAAAGACCATATTATGTATTATTTTATTTGGGAAAAGTTCACAATTTAAATTTAAATAAATAAGGAATAAATTAAATTAATTTGACGTTTCAACTTCCATTTCACTTGTTTAATATTGCAACGATTTTTTTTATTCGGGGAAAATGCCAAATGTTTTATTTTTCCAGCAATGTTTATTAAGCAAGTAGTTAGCAGCAGATACTTCAAATTCTAAACTGAATGCAGTACAGAGTACAGTTCTTTAAATTATTTATTAAATTATGCAAGAGATTAATTAATTGCAGATATGCGTCGTTCGGTTGTGTGTCTCGAGATGGAGAATTGCGAAACAACTTTATGCAATGCATTATTTGGATCCAAAAGTATGTATTTACCTACATCTTTCAAGTTTTTTTAATCAACTCTACTCTCCACACTCCGGACGGGTGATTTTTACGAACAATATTCCAGGAAATAAACAAAACTGGCGTCAAAATTGAATGTAGTTTATTTAAATTTGATTTTAGAGAAGCAAGTTTATTTGGAATTTGGTGGACAGAGGTGTAACCAGGATGATCCTTGGGGGGGGGGGGGTTACAACTACTTGATGGTCTCTGGGGGGTATGGAATAGTAATTGTGTTAAGCGTATACAGCTCAAAGTACATCCAAATGGGGGGTTATTATAACCCCAAACCCCCCCCTGGTTACGCCTATGTTGGTGGATACTGACTTTTAGAACACTGAGGAAGATTGATTTCATAATATCGACGTAAATTGCTAACTTTATAATTTTTGACCATAGAATTACAAATAACATAATGATTTTCCGTTATTGTCAATAAACATGAAATTCTTTTCCCACTCATTATTAGAATTTGTATTTCCTTGCTCGTATTTCCTTTTGTAATTCTGATCTCTGTCGTCTTATTTTTAAGAAAACTGAAAATAAATTAAGTAAAAAATTTAGAAATTACAAAGTGTCATATTTCCTTATACAAGAAAAAAATAGTAAAATATATAACTTCTTCATCCATTTGCCTATTCGTCAAATAGTTCATCGATTAAAATTTATTTGAACTATTTAGAATGGGAAATAAGCCACAATATTATTAAAAAATGATTTTTATTAACGTTTCGACGCCCAAATCGGGTGCCGTTGTCAAAATACAAAATACTATATAGTATTTTGTATTTTGACAACGGCACCCGATTTGGGCGTCGAAACGTTAATAAAAATCATTTTTTAATAATATTGTGGCTTATTTCCCATTCTAAATAGTTAAAATTGTAAAAATGCCACAAGAAAATAGCTTCAGAACAACATTAAAAAATTTATTTGATAAAAATTAATGAAACATAAAATATGAAACAAATCATTTATAGCTTTCCAAACTTGCCAAAAATTCAAGATTACAATATCATTGTTTTTTAAACAATGTTATTTCTAACAAGTGTGATAAATCAATCTATACTGATAAGTGACTTTCATTCATACCGCGCCGCCCACTGTTTATTGCAGTTTTTGATGACTGAGGCAGTTCGTTCGAGACGAAAAAATGTATCTTACTACACACAACCTTGGCTTGATTCGTATTTCTTGTCAGCAATTTTAAACACATTTTCTACGCAATATCTAATATTTTTTTAAAATAATATAAATATAGCACAAAACTGAAAAGGAACTTGATAGTACATAAATATATATCGAGAGGCACAAAGAATCCTAAGAGCCGCTTTAAAGAACCTAAGTAAAATGTCAAATTAATATGCAGAATCCAAGTTTTATACGATTTATGCATCTGCTTTTGCAAATAAAAGTTTACCCGTGTAATCTGCATCTATCTAAGTTCCAAAGAGCTCTCAAGAAAACTAAATACATAATACTAAAGTAAAAATTGGTAATTATAATTTATGATGACATTCTACTACGCTTTTTAAAATCTATTATTTCGTTGTATTTGACGTTCAGCTCATACATGCTTCGGTAATACAGAGTGAAATTGCAAAATACGGAACTAAACTTACGTCAAAAATAATGATGCTCAAAAAGCTTAAACAAATATCTAACAATGTCAACTATGATAATAATATATAGGTACTGGATGTTATTATATTTTAGAAGACAAATTCTCATAAAAGCAGCAGATACCTATTCCAGAACTATCTCCAACGATGAAAATAAGGTGAAGAAATATCTAACTGGATTTATTTGTTATACTATGATAAAGTAAAATGTTCTTTATGTAAAGAAGTATGTACATATTTGTATCAGGTGAGGATGGGGTAGTTTTTAAAGGTTGGTCAATTTAGCAATTACTTACAATAAAATATGTCGCCAATATGCGCTCTGTACCTCTTTTCCTAGCCGAGATATAGGATGGGTGTTGCTAGCTTTACCGTACAGTCAGCGGCACCCACTGTTTCTCGGAAAGGGTTACAGCAATATTTTTGTCTTTCCGTAACAAATTAGCAATAAATTAAAAATTAATTCCTTGGAGTTGAATTTTAGAGTTTCATCATTTTTTCGGGGGTGAGTTTTACGCTTGGGGATGATGGGGTAGTTTTTCTGAATTGGTTGATATACCAATCAAGAGCAATTGATTAGCAATAAAATATGCCGCTAAAATGGGCCCTCTTCTCCTTTTCATTGCCGAGATATAGGTTGGGTGCTGCTAGCTTTACCGTAAAGCTAGCAGCACCGGAAATGGCTACAGCAATAAATTTTTTCTTTCCGTAATAAATTAGCAATTAATTCCTTGGGGTTGAATTTTCGATTTTCATCATCTTTCCGGGGGTGAGTTTTACGTTAGGGGATGATAGGGTAGTTTTTGGGAATTGGTTAATATACCAATCAAGAGCAATTAATTAGCAATAAAATATGCCGTTAAAATGGGCCCTCTACTCCTTTTCATTGCCGAGATATAGGTTGGGTGCTGTTAGCTTTACCGTAAAGATAGCAGCAACCACTGTTTCTCGGAAACGGCTACAGCAATAAATTTTTTCTTTTCGTAATAAATTAGCAATAAATTAGTAATTAATTCCATGCTAATGAATTTTCGGATTTCCTTATTTTTTCGGGGGTGGGTTTTGCGCTAAGGGATGATGGGGTAGTTTTTCGGGATTGGTTAATATACCAATCAAGAGCAATTAATTAGCAATAAAATATGCCGTTAAAATGGGCCCTCTATTCCTTTTCATTGCCGAGATATAGGTTGGGTCCTGCTAGCTTTACCGTAAAGCTAGCAGCACCCACTGTTTCTCGGAAACGGCTACAGAAATAAATTTTTTCTTTCCGTAATAAATTAGCAATAAATTAGTAATTAATTCCCTGCTATTCAATTTTCGGGGGTGAGTTTTGCGCTAAGGGATGATGGGGTAGTTTTTCGGGATCGGTTAATATACCAATCAAGAGCAATTAATTAGCAATAAAATATGCCGTTAAAATGGGCCCTCTACTCCTTTTCATTGCCGAGATATAGGTTGGGTGCTGCTAGCTTTACCGTAAAGCTAGCAGCACCCACTGTTTCTCGGAAACGGCTACAGCAATAAATTTTTTCTTTGCGTAATAAATTAGCAATAAAATATAGTCTTAGTCTGAATTCGGCCTTATAAAGTGGTGCTGCTGACTTTACAGACATAAAAATTAGTCTGATGTTTAATTTTAAATATATCATTCAAAGAAACTTTTTGTTTATTATAAGGGACTTTCTGCCCTCGGCAATAATGTAGACTTTTATTCTGCGTTTAAATTTTTAAAAAATACCTATTAATATTCTCAGGATTCGAAAAAAATAAATGCGTTTAAAAAGAGTTCGACCGAAATTTTGGGCCTAAGCTCTCAAAAAGGATTAAAGTAGGTATTATACATTTTTGTACTGTTTGAATTTATTACGCGACGATCCACTGTTTTAAAGATTGGCTGAACGATGTTGCCCGTTGTATGGTCCTCACTATGTGTATCGTAAGTTATTCAACAGGGCATAGAATATACATGGTTAGAAAATATACGCCAAAGTCAGCGCCTCTATGCGGAAAATGTCTGAACTAAAAATTGATGTGAACCATACAAAATGAGGTCCAACTTTTTTTTGTAAAAAAACAGTGTTTGCTATCAGTACATGTCTAAGAAAAAGTCTTACATTGATTGACAAAGTGAGGTCCGTATACTGGACCTCACTTTGTATAGGACCTCACTTCAACCGCAGTTTCTTTTGATATGTGGCTCACTTCATACGCTGGGAGTAAATATATATATATATATATATATATATATATATATATATATATATATATATATATATATATATATATATATATATATATACTATTGTTCAATTTAATTTCAATATCTCCAACAAATCAAATTAAAACATTTTCACAATCACACCACAACTAATACACAACTGAACAATTCTGGTTTAGGAAAATTGCACAACCAATCTTACATCTATTAATTCTTGAACATCCAGAACAACATCTAATAATCCCAACTAAATTAAAATATACACTATTAATTAAAAATATAAAAATAACATCACTTTATATATAACTAACAATTTTTTTGGTTTCACGGTTTAATGTCGTGTTTCCTTACTAATCCCCTCAAGATCCTGCCAATTATTTTGTTTTGTTAATGCATTACATTCAAATCTGTCCCTCTACCATCTCTCCCTTTAGCATAATATAGAGTAAAAGTATGATATTGGATACTACTATATTCTTCCTTTATACCGGAAAGTAAGTGTATATTTTATACTTATACTTAACATACTTTTGTTGCCACTACATTTGAATGCGTGCATGTATGTGAGTGTGAGGGTTGTAAACCATATTTACGTACATGTTAGTATTTATATGTATGCATAAATATACAGAGAGAGTCTGTAAAGTGGAATAAATTCAATATCTCAAATACTAATTGTTTTTTTGGAAAATGCTCAGACCCGTCGATTAGGATTTCAAATTGTCCTTTTTGACATTCAATAATAATGTATACAGGGTGTCCCAATTTAGAGATATGACGTCATCGTCGATTTTCTTAAATGGCAACACTGTCATTTTGATAGCTAATTTGATAGGGTTTGTAAAGTTATACATAACTGCACAATATCAAATTTTTATTCTCTACCATTTACAAGATAATAGAAAATAACAAAGTTATATCTGTAATTTGGAATATATTCAATAATTAAAATACTAACTGTTTTTTTGAAAAATGCTCAGACCCGTCGATTAGTATATCAAATTGTCCTTTTTGACATATAATAATAATGTATACAGGGTGTCCCAATTTAGAGATATGACGTCATCGTTGATTTTCTTAAATGGCAACACTGTCATTTTGATAGCTATTTTGATAGGGTGTGTAAAGTTATACACAACTGCAAAATTTCAAATTTGTATTCTCTACCATTTAGATGATAATAAAAAATAACAAAGTTATGAAAAAGAAGTAATCAACTAATAATTGAATTTAATTATTTCAATAAATTAAGCAAAAACTCATAATGTTGCCCTCAATTATTGTCAAATTGTCAATGGGCAACGTTATGAGCATTTGCTTAATTGAAATAAATAAATTCAATTATTATTTGATTACTTCTTGTTCTTCATAACTTTGTTATTTTTTATTATCTTGTAAATGGTAGGGAATAAAATTTTGAAATTTTTCAGATGTGTATAACTTTACACACGCTATCAAAATAGCTATCAAAATGATAGTGTTGCCATTTAAGAAAATCAACGATGACGTCATATCTCTAAATTGGGACACCCTGTATACATTATTATTATATGTCAAAAATGACAATTTGATATACTAATCGACGGGTCTGAGCATTTTTCAAAAAAACAGTTAGTATTTTAATTATTGAATATATTCCAAATTACAGATATAACTTTGTTATTTTCTATTATCTTGTAAATGGTAGAGAATAAAAATTTGATATTTTGCAGTTATGTATAACTTTACAAACCCTATCAAATTAGCTATCAAAATGACAGTGTTGCCATTTAAGAAAATCGACGATGACGTCATATCTCTAAATTGGGACACCCTGTATACATTTTTATTGAATGTCAAAAAGGACAATTTGAAATACTAATCGACGGGTCTGAGCATTTTCCAAAAAAACAATTAGTATTTGAGATATTGAATTTATTCCACTTTACAGACTCTCTCTGTATATATACTTTAATATTGGCTTGATCATTACCCTTTGATTTCAACCAGACCACTTAACTAACTCTGGTTTTTTGTTATTTGTAGCATTTAATTTTACTTTTACCGTGACCTGAAGATGCTGTGAATATTGTAGACAGCGAAACCGGTCGTCAGTTGTAAAATAAATTGTTTGTGAGAACGTCTCTCTTTTCTTTACTACAATAGTATGGACTCACACATGCAATCCATTCATTTTTTAGTTTTCGTTCTTATTCAGAACAACTTCAGTGCCTAGAATGAAGTATTTTCATGTTAGATTAAAGCAAAAAGTTAAAATTGTGACTGGTAATAGGGAAAAACATGTGGAGAATACTTACATTCTGCTGAGTAATTGGAACTAGCACACTATTTAAAGTGGTAACCTCCTAATATATGGTTTACATAGTATATTTTAAGAAAATATGGCGGCTACAAGTCGATGTTAGTAGATTAAATTGAATACATGCTCAAATTGCAACATGTTTCTCTGCTCGAAAATACTAGGTTCTTGCCAGTTCAATGGGCACAGACCAACTACTGATAAAATAGGAAATGGACATTCAATATGACAAGCGTGACATGACAAGAAAGGATAAAGCCAATTTTTGGTTAAAAACTTCAAAAAGTGTAGTTTTAATTTTATATTTTAGTTTAACAACGATTACATTTTAACTAAAATCCAAAATTAAAACTACACTTTTTGAAATTCCTAACCAAAAATTGGCTTTATCCTCTCTTGCCATGTCACGCTTGTCATATTGAATGTCCATTTCCTATTTTATCAGTTGGTCTGTGCCCATTGAACTGGCAAGAACCTAGTAGGTATCTTCGAGCAGGGAAACATGTTGCTCTTTGAGCATGTATTCAATTTAATCTACTAACATCGACTTGTAGTCACCATATTTTCTTAAAATATACTATGTAAACCATATATTATGAGGTTGCCACTTTAAATAGTGTGCTAGTTCCAATTACTTAGTAGAATGTAAGTATTCTCCACATGTTTTTTCTTATTACCAGTCACAATTTTAACTTTTTGCTTTAATCTAACATGGAAATACTTCATTCTAGGCACTGAAGATGTTCTGAATTAGAACGAAAACGTTTTGCAATCCTTGTGGATGACATTTTATGAAGTTTTTAATAAACGATTTTATACCAGTATACAACTTGAAGTTTTTACTTCTGTATGAGTTTTTACTAAAAATTTAGACTGTAAACCACAAATAAAACAACTTGAATTTTGCCCTAGAATAAAATTTAAAAGAGCAAATTCTCACAAAGGATGCAAAATATTAAGTAGCTTAATTTAAAAGGCGATTAAGAATATATCTTTAGATCAAATTAGATTAAACTTAAAAAAAATTAAAGTATTTTATTAACTCGTAACTACTGATATGGATGTTTCAGGACGTAGACTCAGACGTGTGGTATGTAATACGGTTGCCTATTCTCCTTTATTTTAAATATGGATATCTACCACAGGCTGTGGGTGAAAAAACGTGATATAATTCAGGAATTTTTGAAACCTATCAGGTGTTGTAAAGGACGATGCCAGGAATAACTTATACTAAAATGTAACCAAAAATTTTGTGCGGTTTTTTATTTATGACGATTTTCATTTGTTTTTAATGTAAATATTTTTAATTTTGCTGCTTAGGATATTCATTTTAGAGAAAATCTTCTAAATAGAAAATTGTAGTAAATTAAAAAACCTACAATTTGAGCTATGGCATGTTTAATTTCGTTAATAAGTTATTGCAAAACAACCTGCGAAAAGTCCAAAATGGCCGTTTTTTGCAATTTCTTTATTTATTGTAAAAATAACTTTTATGTATTTTTAAGACTTTAAAATGAAGATCTTTCAATACTAAACATAAAAAAAATTGTAGTGCCCGATTGGTGAACTTTTTGCTTAGTTATTATAATTTGTTTATCCCAAGAGGTTAAATGTCCAAGGCTATAACTTTTTGAAAAAAAGTCGTACAGAGTTAATCCAAGATCCAGTCTCCTTCTAAAGATTTATATTTTCATATTCTGATGTAAATAAATGCGTATAACATTTTTCAACCTCTTATTTCGGGTTTGAAAATAAGGGGGCAAATTTCGTTATAATCATTTAGAACTGAAGCCGCCCCTGTACATCCTATGAGCTTCTAACTTGCAGGTTATTGTTGCTGAAGACAAAATAAAGATTCAAAACCAAATAAAAATTTTCTACGACCAACTGAAGCCGAGATAATTGTTTTTGTTTTCTTAAATCTTAAAAAAAATTTAAACGTTTTTTTTTTTGTTTTTTCCTAAAATGATTTTTCTTTGCATGGAAAAAAGTTATTTTAGGTTTTTTGGATCATTCCAAACAGAAAAGGTCTTTAGTGACTTTTCTCTAAAATTGATAGTTTTTGATATATAAGCGATTAAAAATTGAAAAGTTGCGAAATCGGCCATTTTTAACCCTCAAAAACTATGTGAAAAACTGAAAATTTGAATGTTGACAAGGTAGGTAGATATTCTTTAAACATCGATTGATGAAATCCCGAAGAGTTTTTTGCAATACAGTATTCAAAACTCCTTTGTTTTTTAATTGCTAATCAAGCGTGCGCGACACTATTTTCCACCGACAGTATGGTGCAAATGAAAGGAATAAATTCGATATTTCATAAACCGGCGACTATAAGGAAAAATTCCGAAACAGGTCGATTTTTATTTTTAAGTTATGATATTGTGGCATATATGGTATACTAGTGACGTCGTCCATCTGGACGTGATGGCGTAATGGATGATTTTTTTTAATGAGAATAGGGGTCGTGTGCTAGCTCATTTGAAAGGTTCTTCAATTCTCTATTCAGTAATATAAACATTTACATAATTATTTATACAGGGTATCCAAAAGATTTTTATTAAATTAAATTATTTGACAAAAATAGAAGTAGAAGGACACCCTGTATAAATAATTATATAAATGTTTACATTACTGAATAGAGAATTGAAGGACCTTTCAAATGAGCTACCACACGACACCTATTCTCGTTTAAAAAAATCATCGATTACGTCATCACGCCCAGACGGATGACGTCACTAGTATACCATATATGCCACAATATCATAACTTAAAAATAAAAATCGACTTGTTTCGGGATTTTTCCTTAAAGTCGCCGGTTTACGAAATAACGAATTTATTCCTTTCATTTGCACCATACTGTCGGTGGAAAATAGTGTCGCGCACGCTTTATTAGCAATTAAAAAACAAAAGAGTTTTGAATACTGTATTGCAAAAAACTCTTCGGGATTTCATCAATAGATGTTTAAAGAAGATCTACCTACCTTGGTAACATTCAAATTTTTAGTTTTTCACATAGTTTTTGAGGGTTAAAATTGGCCGATTTCGCAATTTTTCAATTTTTAATCGCTTATATGTCAAAAACTATAAATTTTAGAAAAAAGTCACTAAAGACCTTTTCTGTTTGGAATGATCCAAGAAACCTAAGAAAACTTTTTTCCATGCAAAAAAATAATTTTAGGAAAAAAAAAAAAACCGTTTAAAAAATTTTTGACCACCTTTTGGTCCTGGTAACATGCAAATTTGTTAAAATGAGTCCTTTTTGAGTAAGATTGTGCAAAAAATCCGAATTAGAATATTTTCCTAGCGGATGCGCAGTGGCTTTCTGGACTATAGGGGAAATTCCCTATTCCCCCCTAAATCTGCCACTGTTCAATAGTTTTCTAAAGATAAGGTGTAACTGCAGCTATACTGGTATTGAATAAGAAGCATTTATGAAAGCATGATAATTGTTATGTCACTCTAGCAGCACATTTTATATCGCACTTCTTCAGTTTTCTGAGGACTTTTCGGAGGTTTTCTGAAGACTAAAATACGATGCATCTATTTTTGACCACGAATTCATATGCAACAGGCAAATATACATAAAGAAAATGTCTGTCTTCTTTCAGTAATAGATATTTTCATTCACTTGACCGTGAATTAACAACGTAAACCGAGTACCTGAATTTAATAACTTCAGGAGGCTGTAGCTCGAGAATAATAGTTTTTCAGACCTAGGTGCCATGGACTATTGTAATCTACTCACTGAGAACTATCATTGACCAAAGTTTCGTTAAATTTGACCGGGACCATATTTGCATAAGGAGTGTTGCGGGGTCCTTTCTTATTCGAAAAAGAAATTACAACAGCTTTATTGAGACAAATACAAAATTTACAAAAATATATCCATTTTAAAATAATAATATCCTGCAAAAAAGAGAAGGTATATTATTTTTTAACCTTGGGATTTGAAACCAACGTAATACAATTATTCTTATATTATGTATATACAAATAGAGTCCCACTCTTTTCCAGACGATATCGAATAATGCTGTAAATCTCTAGCACGTATTCCGTTGCAGAAGTGGATATGTTTCACATTCTAAACAAGGACACAGGAAGTAATCAGGACCATAAAAGGGCGGAAACTCAAGCAATGGCGTTATGCGATAACTCGAGTAGGTACCTATCTCTTTCCTGAGAGATGATATGGAAGGTGAAGTAAAACTGAGTGAGCCAAGGATGACAATCTTATAACAGAAAATGAAATATTAGCTCTAAAAACTGTTTCATATTACTTAGTAGGCACTGGAATAAAGAAACTTATACTAAATTTACAATCAAGATGCAGTAGAAATAAATAGTAGGGGAGGAAATATGCTAAATTTGTAGTCACTCGAGCGCTTTAGGGACCTATTGGGTTGTGATTAGTAGGTCCTAAAACCAAAAAAAGTTAAGTAAAATTTTCCATTTTAGTGGGGACTTTCCATTTTTAATTCAATTTTCCATTTCCAACAATCGTTTTTTTTTTCGATTACCTATAGCGCCATTTAACCATAATTCGAAAAAATTATTCGAATAAAAGTTGCTTACTTTTACGTAAGGAATCCAAATCTGCAATAAAAATTTGGGGCTCCTATTTAAGATTTTAAACTAACCCCCACCTCACCTCCGGCGGGGGTCATGTTTGGTACCATTCTATAGATTTTTTAAAAAAATATTGAATAAGTGTATTTTGCAGTTTTCCGATCTGATGTTTATTTTGCGAAATATCGCGGGATTCGTATTTAAAATTTTAAATTTACCCCCCACCCCTCTCCGTGGCGGGTCATGTTTGGTACCATTCGCTTTTTTTGTGAAACTTTTTGTCTCGCCCATTCCCTTACGCCCCGCTCAAATCATCAGATTTTTTAAATATACACTCTTTTGCATGTACTTAACTTACCTTATCTTAATCTGACAATTTCGAGTATTTTTAAGAATAGATTTTTTTTCGGGCCCCCTTAACGAACGCCCCTGTATTAAGAGCCAATATATGGTAGAGGTACATCTGCAGGGTACCAAGTTTCTCGCATATGATAATATGACGCGCTCGAGTAACTGCAAAAATCCCCGCTTGGGCTCCCCTACCAAAACAAACCAAGACACGTTAAATGTTACTAAAGGAGCACTCCCAAATCATAATTTACAATTTATGTACATTGTAAATCCCAAATTATGGTTTCAAAAGTTTATACATTGTAAATTATGATTCGAAAGTGCTCCTAGTAGTATTTAACGTGTCTTGGTTTGTTTATTTTTACTGCATCTTTATTGTAAATTTGGTATAGAAAAAACTATATTATACAAAAAAATCAGCAAATCATAATAAATTAATGAATATTGTTCCGAAGCGGTTTCTTTGTGGCATATTATACAATTTATTATTTGATTGGGATATAAGCCACAATTTTCAACATCATTTACAACAACATACACATTGAGATCTATTTTATCTAAATCTAAACCTAACAATGAACAAGAAAGAACAACGAATTGTATTTATAAAATACCTTGTGAATGTGAACATTTTTATTTATGTGAAACATATCAAGACGATTAACCGTTAGAATAAGTGAACACCAGTTTTATATTAAAAATAGAGAATTTGATAGATCTCAAATAATATTTGTGATATGTGTAAACACGCATGGGATAATGAACATAATAGATAATCATCAATGGAGGTTCAAAGAAATGGGAGGTGAAAATCTTTGGTCACTGCACTAATTTTCCCCTTTCACCCCTTATAACTACTTCCTGTATCCACTGAGGTGTCAGCCTGCAAGGGGTCATGATTTTTAATATCCAATGAACGCATTTCACAGGACAAACTCCATATTACTTATGACGATGAGCCTCCGTTTGGATCTCCGGGTGAGGACTATCTCAGGGGGAACACCTTTACAGGTTAGAAAAATCAGGATAAGGTCTTGGAATCTTGGTAGTCTTACAGGTAAGAGTCTGGAGTTAGTGGATGCGCTCAAACGAAGAAGAGTTAGGAAAAGCAGTCGGACCAGATGATATTCCTGGGAAAGTATGGAGAGCAGTGGGAGAGACAGGAATAAGTTGGCTAGCAGGTCTATTTAATAGAATTATGGAAGTTGGACAAATGCCAGACGAATGGAGAAGCAGTATATTAGTACCTGTCTACAAAAACAAGGGAGATATACAACAATGTACAAATTACAGGGCTATAAAACTACTTAGCCACACCATGAAAATATGGGAGAGAGTAATTTGATAGACGGATACGTGAAGAAACCAAAATATCCGATAATCAATTTGGCTTTATGCAGGGCAGATCAACAACAGATGCAATTTTCATTGTAAAGCAACTGATGGAAAAATACAGGAATAAAGAGACCAACGCTCATATGGTATTCATTGACCTTGAGAAAGCATATGATATAGTTACTCGAGAGATTCTGTGGTGGGCACTCAATAAGAAAAGAGTCCCTGGCGAATTTGTAAAGATTGTGAGAGGTATGTATGAGGGAGTAACTGATAAATTTCAGGTGAAAGTAGGATTGCACCAAGGCTCGGTGCTTAGTCCTTATTTATTCTCATTAGTTTTGGACCAGACAACAGCGAAACTACAGGGTAGCTTTCTAAACTTTTTTAAGTACCTAGGATCGGTATTACAGAGTAATAGAGAAATAGATGGAGATGCATGCAGTAGAAGTAGGGCTGGATGGATGAAGTGTAAAGAAGCGAGTGGTGTGTTGTGTGACAGAAAAATTCCAATGAAGCTGAAGGGAAAATTCTATAAATAGCCATAAGACCGGCTATGATGTACGGAACTAAATGTTGGGCAGTGAAGAAGAAAGAGGAACAACGAATGCATATGGCGGAAATGAGAATGCTTAGATGGATGAGTGGAGTGACAAAGAAGGATAAAATTGGAAATGAGTATATTAGGGTAAGTCTTGATGTGGCATCAATTGATGCCAAAATGAGAGAGCATAGGTTAGGATGGTTTGGTCATGTTCAACGTCGAGACGTTAATCACCCAATACGAAGAATAGCTAAAGTGCAGAAAGGTAAAGCGAATGATGATGAATGGTAATTATTTTTAGATATATTTACCAATAATTTTTTTCTTGGCCAAAGATGAGTTTCAATTGAACAAGCCTGGTATAAATCTGCATTCGCTCTTGAACTATTAGCACTACCCTTTGTAACCTACAAACCAAATTTCGGTTTTTCAAAATTTTCAAAAATATTTCAAATTTACCAGAACTATTAGCATTGACCTCACACCCGCGAATTTTCAAAGGGATCCGATTGTATCAGCAGCCGCACGTGAAGTTCTGAATATGATGTGAGATAATTAACACTTAGGCAATATTATGCAATACATGAATAGTTGTTAATTAAAAGACATCTTCTGCAGACGTGATTGAGCAGCTAAATTTAATTACTGTGCAGTCCTTCCACGAAATATGGGATTATAGAGTAATTATTATTTTGCGAATCGTCTCCACCAAATTAACTATTGAATCAGAATCATGTAGAAAACATGAAGTCGTGTATGTAAATTTTGTTTTCAAACTTTATACGAAAATCCAATACGACAAACATAAGTTGTTCATACGACGGGTACAATTTTGAAAATTGTAATACAATAACACGTGTGCCTCCATGGAGGTCATACTTCACCTCCCTCCATTACATAAATGGATGCAGATGAAAGCAAAAGTAGGAGTATAAAGAAGATGGTGTAACGGGTAGCTCTTTTAGGACGACAGACTCAGTAAAACACAGATTAAAAACAAAGTAAATATATTTAAGGTATTAATATACAGTTTAAAATAAATAAAATAAAATATAATTATATCTTCTGCAAAAGAAAAATAACATTATACTTATTACTGTCATAAAAACATAATAGTAATATTAAAACGATACAATACACAACACAATATATACAATAACATCTCGCTAGATGGAATCAATCTATCTACACAATCAGACTCGGAGATATCGCATTTCAATTCAATGCGATAGCATTGAACAGCGACACACAGTCACCCATACATCGTTCGTTACTACCGCTCACTGCAGTAACGGCTCCGGTGGAACGCCTCGTCAATACTGCGGCGCCGACCTAGGCAGAGTACCACCTCAACTCGGTGCATCTCTGCCATTGAGCTATTGCTAATTCAATATGATATCTGATATGATTCTCCTCCTCCTCTTAAATACTCTCTCCGTACCACTTCACCTTCGGTTTCGTCTAGTTGGGTATGAAGAGGGGAAGCTTCAACACGGATACTCCTTCGATCATTTATGGTCGACCGGCCCCGATGGCCAGCTGTGGCATCATATCATTACAGTGGATAAGACGCCATGAGATAGGGCGAAATGATGCCGGGATCAAATTTGAAGACATAATAAAAAATCATCTAAAATTGGAAATGGTACCAGATCTAATGCAAACTAAATATAATTTTCTAAAGCCGTTTACCGCTGTCTTTCCAGGAAGGGAAGAACGGGACCCGAATAAAGTGGATCTTATAATCCTGGCTACAGATAGCTCTAAACCGATGAAGGAGTCGGAGCTACAGTACATGGAGGGAAATAGGCCTGGGTAATCACTCCACTATCTTTCGGTAAGATGTGCCTTCGGGAATTAATAAATAGCACTTACAGCGACACATCTATAAAAATTATGTTAGATAGCCAAGCAGTATTATAGGCACTAGAAACGAATAGGATTGACTCTAAGTTACTTTGAAAATTTCTGCAGAATTTGGCAGCTTTGATATACATCTTTTAGAGCTTTTCGTTGGTATAGCAGGTAGCAAAGCTAAATCCACAGTTTTAGACTGGGTGAAATGAAGAAATGTAACCACTTTTACGAAGAAGAGATCCAAGGATCTACCAGATATAAATAAAAATGCTTTGCGAATTGTTGCAAGTCTGCTAATAGGAAATGGGATGTCTTTATGCCCTTCAAAACCTTATTAAATCGAAATAATATACAAGATGTATAAAGGTACAAATATATAAAACAATTATACGACCCGTAGTGATATATGGATGCCAAAAGTGGACAATAACCCAGACAAAAGAAGAGAGACTACATATTTGGGAAACAAAATTTCTAAGGAAGACCTTTGGGCATGTGACGGGTAGTTCTTTCGACAGACTCAGTAAAACACAGGTCAAAACAAAATAAATATATTCAATGTAATTATGTACAGATCAAAAAATAAAAACAAAATACAATTCTCTTCTGCGTACCGTTGCAGCGAAGTCCTCCCCCGGATCGACGTCTGCATAAGAAAAGCAACATTAATAACAAAACGAAATATCCTTACACCTCACTGCGGTGTAAGTCGCAAAACAGTCACGCGATTAAAATATATAAATTTATCGGGAGCTCGTTCACTTCACTTGCTACCATTTAATTATGAGCTGCGAATTACCTCACCCCGGTACACCTCGCTGCTCAAATCGGCCTACCTCAGTTTGTGAGATCACGTCAGTACTGCGTCTCGCTGCTCAGTTCGGCCTGCCTCGCTCACTTCGCTTGGCTGGTAGTGGAGCCCAGAGCTGTCGCTTCAAGACTGGAGAGTATCCCTCTGCCTGTGATGTTTCGGAGAAGTGGAAATAAGTGGGGCATCTGCGCGGATTGTGGAACTCCTACGGTTCTAGGACAATGGATTGAATTCATGAAGGAGCAGGGCAATATAGGATAAGAGCTAACATAGAGCTCGAAGAACTATACCCCGACGCCAACAAAGTCCAAAAGATTTCAATGCGACACCTCAGAGGACATTCTGACCAAAGAACAGAAAGGCTGGTATGGGAAGATGTCTCCACTGAAAGATCATGTGGACGCTCTCGACTCTGGTGGCGAGATAATATAGAAGGAGATCTGAAAACTATGGGCATGGATAACTGGATAGAGATTGCTCAATACAGAGAAGAGTGGATGCAAGTTGTCGAGTATTAATAAGAGTAAATAATTGGATGAATAAAGTAAAATTAACAATATCAGATTCAAAAACAACATATAGTTTAATAAAAGGAAATTTAGAAAGAGATCCAATTATAAAAATTAGAGGGAAAACAATAAAAAGAAAAATGGAAACAAGATATTTAGGTATTATAATAGACGAACAAAAATTATTTACAAAACACATGAGTTGTGTCTGTGAAAAGGCAACAAAGATCATGCATAGCATTGCTAGTCTAGCACAGAAGGAATGTAGAATTTCGTTCCGACAGATGAGAATATACCTGAGAAGTACAATACTTGCATCAATTGTAGGGTACGGTTCAAGTGTATGGGCACATAGATTAATAAATAAAAAAAAATGCAGAAAAATTAAATAGAGCTCAGAGAGGCTTTCTTGTAAGAATGACGGGAGAATTTGGAGCAACTGCAACACAGTCACTCACAGTTTTAACTGGAGTAATGCCAATGCATTTAGAAACACAAAAAAGAGCATGTAATTATTGGCTAAAAAAAGAAAAATATGAAAAAATAATACAAATAATAGGATTAGATATAAGAAATAAAAGAGAATTAAAAGAAATAATAAATAGAAAAAGACAAAATGAATGGGAAAATTCAACAAAATCTAGACGTTTATACAATTTTATACCAATATTAGAAAACATTTCAAATTATTTTAATCCAAAACAAGGTTTAGTACACTTTTTAACAGGACATGGACCGTACCCAACATATTTGGAAAGATTTAACTTAAAAGATGATGCATATTGTGAATGTGGAGAACTAGGTACACCAGAACACATAGTGTTACATTGTGAAAATACTATAGAAAATGAAGAACATAGAGAAATGAGAAGAAGATTAGAAAGAATTGAAATAAGAGATATATTACAAAACGAAGAATATTTTGGAATATTAAACAATCTAACAGAAATAATATCTAAAAAACAACAAGAAATCTATAATAATAGAAGAAGACAACAAATAATCCAACCCTGATGAAGTTGAGTAAGATAAAGTTAAAATAAATCAAATAAAATATAAATTCAAAAATAGATATTTACAATTATAATAATAATAATTCAATATAAAATAAATAAATAAAAATAATAATTCAATAAATAATTCATTAAATTTAAAAAAAAAGACTACCAACTCTCTTCTGAAAATAGAGTCTGTCTTTATAATTTAGAAGGGAGTTGATGGTACCAAAAATATTTTAACAAATGTATATTGTTTATTTAAATTTGTTAAATGTATTTGTTAAATGTATTTGTTAAATGTATTTGTTAAATGTAATTAATAGATTATGGCAAATTAGTTAATAAATTGTAAAAATAGATGTAGTAGTTTAGTAAAAAATGTAAAAATATAAAAAAATATCTGTAATCCCATCAGGAAAAAACGACCTGGATTAGTCACTAGAGGCAAGGTCATATGTATAAACAATAAATAAATAAAAAATAAATAAAAAAAATAAAAATAAAATGTCGAGTCCCACGAAGGGTTGTAACGCCACAGAGTAAGAGGGCTAACAGGAAACTGTTGCATCCAAGTGGCACATGAATAAAATTTACTAATAGAAAGCACGGATTGCAGATTCTGTCAAGCTGAAAACGAGACGCCGGAACAATTTCTTTCTGTGCACCTACCAGGATTGAATAGGATAAGGTTCAATATATTTGAGCATTAATAACTCGCCAAAGAAAATATTAAACTGTTGATGTTATTCCAGACTCTCTAATAACTTTTTTTAGGGCAATGTTGAATATA
This sequence comes from Diabrotica virgifera virgifera, assembly GCF_917563875.1. NCBI lineage: Eukaryota > Metazoa > Arthropoda > Insecta > Coleoptera > Chrysomelidae > Diabrotica > Diabrotica virgifera. The sequence continues at coordinate 213,071,826 of NC_065447.1, forward strand.
TGGCACTATGGACTATCTCCCTGTTGAAGTCCTATTTGTGTGTGGAAAGATCTTGATAATCCGTTCTGCACTCTAACCTTATTTACCTATTTGGAAAATGGAAAATGTACCTACCTAGTAGGTAATGCTTTTATTTAGATAATTTGATTTACCAACAAAATTTCTACCAATCTTCATCTAATATATTGTTTTCTTACTCTATGTTTTGTTGTATTTTAATATTTTAATTCCACAAAAATCAAACTAATTTGATTAAATTCAGAACTGTCAAACAGTAAAACGTTCAGTTGGCTTATCTTCCCACATGACGGATATGTGTAAGTGAGTAAATAAGTAGAGACTTCGATTACAAATCTAAGCACCCTAACATGCGCGGGTTCGATCCCCAATGCAAGTTTTTTTTTATTTTTTTTATACATTTTATGATTGTGAGTATATTTGTTATAATATAACAAAAATTATATTATATTTTTTTTCAGAAAATGCGTATTTAGTTAAAATTTTCTCCAACAATTATTGTTCAGTAATCATATCTTTGTGGCATTTTTCAATGTGTTTGTGTGTGCCCTATTCGTTTATTTTTTTAATTTTTGGTATTGTTTTAATCAAATTTTTTAAAAAGGAGTAAGTATTAAAATTAGTTTAATATTCAAATAAAATATAAATTGTTTAAAGTACATATATCAATTTCGTTGAAATCACATAATAAAAGTATAACTTCTTACGTGCGTACAAAGTACACACACATTCTTTTTTATTTAATTGATATAAACTTACGTGCATAGAAATCGGCCCAGTTAGAAATTTGGTCATTTTTGATGTGTCATATTTCGTAAACCTGTTGGCCGATTTAAGCGATTTTTTTAACATGTTATAGCCTGATTCTTTAACAATACCACTGTATTATTGCAATAATATTGTTTCTAAACAGCTAAATTTTCATTGTATACCGGGTGTACCAATCAAACTGTGTTTTTTCCTCGAAGTTCGCATCACTGTGGGATATTCTAGCATTTATGAAATACTGAAATTAAAACCCAACTATAGCCTCAGGTTTTCTTAACATTCTGTTTTTTACTCATTAATTTATGTTGGATACTAAAAAGGTTAGGTACTTTAACAACTAGACATGTTTATCATCAGTACAGGGTGTTTTTAAATAAGTATGGCAAACTTTAAGCGGTAATTCTGCATGAAAAAATAATGACAGTTTACTTTATAAACGTATAGACTAAGAGCCGCTATAGGTGAAAATTCTTAATCAAGTCTATAAAATACGGAAAATCCCCCAAAACCCCCTAAAAAACAGTTTTTCGGATTTTTTAAGATGGGGAGACTTACGGAAAAATCTGAAAAAAATTAAAAATATAGTGTTTGATAAAACACATAAGATTAAGAAAAAATTAGACCTGCAGCTATTCCTCAAAAAAAGTTATACGCTTTTTTGAAAAAAAAAATCTTTTAATTTTTTGAGGTTATGTACACTCTACCTATGGATCTATAAAAAATAGGCATGTTTTATAAAAGCCTCAACTATGCGTGTGAATTTTTTGAAATTTTAAAAGTGATTGCATCCCACCAAAAAAAAAATAAAAACGAAAAATGAAGTTTTTGATGGGGGGGCAGGGGGAAGGGGGTGGTGGGTTAAAATCACGATAAATCCTATGTGTTAATCACATAGAACTTAAAAAAATAAAAAAAATTTAATTCTGTTAGTAAGTTCTGTTACCTTTTAATTTATTTATCCCGTCCATAAGTGGAAAGTTTGATGCGCCACTGTCGACGCATGTGCCACTGAAAAGTGACGGCACAGTGTTCAAACGTTTTCTTTTAGGTTCTACTATTTAAGTTATAGGGTCCCATCCTGCCTAAAATGATTAAGAAATTTCACCTATAGCGGCTCTTAGTCTAGTATGTCCGCAAATGCTTCGTTTCCGATATAAAGGGTGTTGAAATTTTTCTTACAAACTGACGATTTATTTATTGCTTTAAAACCGGTTGATATATTCAAGTGAAGTTTGGTGGGTTTTAAGACGTAGTTATTGCACATTTTTGACATACAATTGAGGGGATTAGATGCCAAGGGGTACAAGTGATAAAATACTTTAATTGAGAAAAACGAAGTCAAAGTTAAATTTATAAATTAAATTTATAAATTTATAAATTTATAAATTTATAAATTTATAAATTTATAAATTTATAAATTTATAAATTTATATAACTATACCTACGTAATTACTTTATTGCACTCTATTCAGCTTAAAAAAAAACCAGGGATAGCTACGGGATTCCAGTCTATTGATTTGAAACACATTTTTCTGTTTTTCGAGAGACAGCTCCAACTACACACATAAATACAGTCGAATTGACTAAATCAAAACTGCATTGTTGTGTATGTCCATATAATTTTGGTAAACGAGATTATTGTGTCGTTCGTGCAGAAAACAGGACATGAAACGGATTATCGCCAAATTTATACGCTTACTTGATAAAATTACGTCAGGATAAATTTGCATACGAGATTTACCAAAATCTAAACTGTATGGTTACAAACGACGCTTATGTGAAAGAATGGATAATCGGACATTTTGCATTGGACAATTATACAGATTGCATAATATAGGGGAGTGCAATTAGAACGAAAAGATACAATTTTTCGGAAAAAATCAAATAAGGTTATATTTTTCTAAAACTGTTTTTGTTAGTTTATAAATATGTTAAAGTAAAAAGTTCTACTCACAAATTTCGCCGCTAATTGTTTATTAATTGTTTAAACAATAACAATTGTTTTGTATAAATAATGTTAAGAATATGGGTGAATTCAACATTTTATTTTGATAAAAAATGTTTTTATTTTAAGTTTTGATTATGCTGAACCCGAATCTGACATTACAGTTTGCAAATTCAAAATGGCGGATTTTTTCCTAAAAATCCTTAAAAAGTAGTTGTAAAATCCGAATTTTTTTTATAAAACGTGTTTGTTTAGATATATGTGGATATTTTTGAGTGGTTGCTGAACCTGAATCAAATTTTGATAATTTAAATTATAAAATGGCAGATCCAAAATGGCGGAAAACTTAAAAAATAGTTGTAAAATCATAATTTCTTTACAAAATGTATTTATTTCTACATATATTTATTTTTGAGAGCTTTGATAAACCTAACTTAAATTTTAACATTATAAACTATAAAATGGCGGATCCAAAATGCGGATTTTCTAAAAAGAACATAAAAAAGAACATTTTTCTAAAACATTTATTGTCTTTATTTTTAACAGGTTGTTGAATCTGATTTTTTTTTCTCTGATTCTGGCCTTGGTTAACTAGAACCTTTAGCCACGTAATTGCATAACTTATCACTCACTCAGGTGTAATGTGTAGTGTGTGTGTTGAGTAAATGTCTTGTTACTTTGCAAAGTCGACGTCATTGTCTTTGCAAAGAGACGCTAATTGTATCCGAACGTCTGCGGTCCCTCCGGTTTGAATCTGAATTAAAGATTAAAAATTTAAATTTCAAAATGGCGGATCCAAAATGGCGGATATTTAAATGAAAAACAAGTAGAATTCAATCAAACAAATATGGAATTTCATTCTTAAAAAAAAGATAAACAAACAATTTTCACAATAATATTAAAAATTAAAATGTATTAGAAAGAATATTAAAAAAAACAAATTTTCGATTAGAAGGAACATATTGGAACAATTACATATTGGAACATAGTTTTTAATTACAAACAACTTTTGTTTATAAAAATTTTCGGTATTGTGAAATATAAGGGTACTTTACTCTTGAGTGAAATTCATATTTTTTGACATACCTCGTACAACATTAACAAAATTTGATATTTGATGGTTGCATATTATGTTATATACGATGCAGAGTATTTTATAAAGAATAAATTTTTTTCGTAAAACTGATATTAAGAAAGTTCTCAATAGGTTCCAAGTTACGCAGACATACTGTATAAGAGCTAAAAAATTTTTTTTTGTTGCACTTGTTGTTGAAGCTTATTATTAAATGTATTTTAGGTAAGTTTTACAGAAAAAAGTTTTGATTACTCTGTATATACATTTTTTCAGCTGGCAATTTTCGGTTTTTGTATTACATTTTTGTTATCTTTCTTAGTTTTCTCAAAAATAAATTGTTTATTTCATTTTTAAACTAAAATAATTCAGTGTTTTTTAAAGATTACATCCCAAGTTTTAAAAAAATAGCAAAAAAATTGTATTATATTTATTCAAACTTGAGTAATACCGTCTTAAAGTGGTGGTAATTCTGTAAAACTACGAAGTTTTCAAAAATTACATTTTTTGAGACATCGTATTACTTGAATTAAATTTTTTAGATTTTTTTTGAATGAAACATCATTTAGTAAGATGATTGAGAGATAAGTTGTTCAAATTTGAGAGTTTTATAAGTAAAATTGTATTAGTTAAACATTTTTAAATAATTTTTAAACAAAATTCATGTAAGGCTTACTTTCCACCCACACCGTACTTATGTCCATACATTTTATTTCTTTTTATTACAACCATAAGATAGCTTATTTCATCTTCTTTCATGTCCAATTTGTAAAATTTCTTTTCATTCATTTGTTCAAGAATTACATTTAAAAAACTCAACCGTGCACTTCTTCCAACGCTAGTTTACAGTGCGCCAATGTGTGTGAGAAGGGTGACTTTAGCGTTATAAATAAAAAATTACAGAAGCTAGAGATTTAAGTTTAGAACAATCTTTATATTATTTTTTTTTTGTAAAATTTTCTGAATTTTTCAATGGTCAAGTCAGTTTTTTTCTTAAAATTATATTTTCGGAGTTATTTAAAAAAACATCTAACTTCGCTGTTGATTTGTTTAATAAAAAATGAAGCACCCACTTCTCGAGTAGAACTTTTTGATATGTTGTTTATTAAACATTTCTTAATGAAATTACAAAAAGTTCTATCTTGTTTGATTTTTTTCGAAGTGAAAATCTAAATGCACTCCCCTAATAGGCGAGGAAATAAAGCATTCCACCACTAACTTTTTTAAAGTGAGACGGATCGTTATGAAACAGTTTGCATTCGATTCGGGAGAGCTTCGGAAATTCTTGACTATAGTTGGCACGGGGGTCAGTTGTAGGCGGAAATGCATTTTTCCAAGAGCATCTAAAAGTATTCAAAAAATAAAAATTCACAATTCCGAAAATAATCATGGAAATGAGTTCAATTTTGATAGTAGGTGCTTTAGAGACACTGGCGAAGCATCCATGTTACCACTGTTACCTTGGTAACAGTTAAAAATCTTGCAAATAAATATTTTATGACGATGAGTAATTCTATTTACATACCAATATTTTTACCAATCGAAATATATTATTATATTATGTGGTAATAGTACTTAGACTGTGGTAATAGACTTTAGATGAAGGTGAAGGACCAGAAATACTGAAATCAGAAATACTACATGCTATAAAATTAGCAAAAAACAAGAAAGCCGTTGGTCCCGACAACATACCTACAGAAATGTTAAAGCTCATAAATGAGGAAAACATTGGAATACTAGTCAAACTTTTCAATGATGTTTATTCGACTGGTGATATCCCTGAAGATTGGTTAAAGTCCGAATTCATAACCCTACCAAAAAAAAACAACGTCCAAAAAACTGTAGCGATTATAGAATGATAAGCCTTATGAGCCACACTTTGAAAATCTTTCTACGTATCATTCACAGTAGAATCAGAGATAAATGTGAAGAAGACCAGGATGAAACACAATTTGGCTTCAGAAATGGACTGGGAACCCGGGACGCACTCTTTGCACTAAATGTGTTATTGCAGAAATGCCGAGATCAAAGGAAAGATGTCTTTGCTGTATTTATTGACTATGAGAAGGCCTTTGATCGAGTACAACATCACAAATTAATTAAAATATTTAAGGATAAAGAAAGGAGTTGATAGTCAAGATGTACGAATCATAGAAAAATTATACTGGCGTCAAACAGCGACAGCTTGCATAAATGGAAAATCAACAGAAATATGCAAAATACAAAGAGGTGCCAGACAGGGTTGTATACTGTCCCCACTGTTATTCAATTTATATTCAGGTAGAATATTTAAGGAAGCGGTGCATAATTTGGAATGGGGTGTGAAAGTTAATGGAATTCTGATAAATTCAATCAGATATGCAGACGATACAGTTATTTTAAGTGATGATATAAATGGATTACAACACCTTTTAAATGCCATTGACACAGTGGGAAGAGAGTTTGGCCTAAATATAAACTCTTCAAAAACAAAATACATGGTATTTAGCCGTTTGGCCCATCAAGATTCACGGTTATATGTTGATGGTCATATAATTCAAAGAGTATCCAGTTTTAAATATCTTGGTTGCCATATTACTGAACAACTAGATCCAGATAAAGAGATAAAATGTAGAATCGAGATAGCCCGCACGACATTTTTAAAAATGAGGTCATTTTTCTGCAATGATACCTTGCAACTTCAACTTCGAAAGCGCATGATTAAATGCTACATTTGGTTAGTCCTCTTGTATGGTGTCGAAGCATGGACATTAAAAATATCCACCATTAACCGTTTGGAGGCCTTTGAAAAGTGGCTGCACAGACGTATACTGAAAATACCATGGACGGCTATGCTGACAAATGTGGTAGTCCTTAAGAGAGCAAATGTTACCCGCGCGCTGCTTGATAATATCAAATATAGAAAGGTGGCCTATTTTGGACACGTAGTAAGGGGAGACCGGTATAATATTCTTCAACTTATTATGATGGATAAAATCGAAGGACGTAGAGGAATTTGTAGAAAGCAGGCCTCTTGGTTGAAGAATATCCGGGAGTGGACAGGAATAAAGAAAGCAGAACACCTATTTGGAATAGCTCGAGACAGAGACAGTTTCGCCATGTTAATCGCCAACGTCAAGGGGACTTGATAGGGCACGTTAAGAAGAAAGTAATAGTACCTAACTCGGTAAATAGCCAACTACTCGTAGACACGAAAATATTGGCGAGTTTATGTGACTCAGTTGCACTTTATTATACTCTGTTACCAGACTCATTTCTGGTTACAATGGTTATATACCCGCGTTGGCGCTCGGGACCGGCTAGTGACTGAAAATTTTGAAGAAGCGACGGCATAAGCGCGCTGTGTATCAGTAGCGCTGTTACCACATTTAAAATTGGTGACAGAACCTATAAAAAGTGTGCGTGCAGTTAACCATGGATGAGTGTCGCTTCTTAATCGATCAACTACTTAAAAAGTAATTCTCCTTGTATAATTTTGAAGAAAAAAATGAGGTTATTAAAAATGAAAGACCTATTTTAAACAATTTAAAAAAGGAATCAACAAAAGTGGTTCGAAATTTTAAATTTAGTTGGTACAGTGAAAATCCTTGGTTATATCATGGTTGCAAGAAAAATATACTGTATTGTTGGCCATGTATTCTGGTTTCTACAGAAAAATGGGTGGACCAGGTTCACGATTTAAATAGTGTTAGATTTTTAAAAAGGAGACATGAAATTTCTCCTTTACCTACATGTGATATGTATTATGTGTACCCAATTTGATTCAGTTTGGCAAAACAAAAATCAAAAGTTCTCTTAACCAAGTTTTTAAAGCAAATATTGCTAAACATAATGAGTTTGTTAAAAAAATACATAGGTATATCCTTACCACACTTATAATAGATAATGTATGTTTTTGGGCCAAACAAGGACTAGCGTTTCGTGGTCATTTTGAGTGCAACGACTCTGACAATCGAGGCAATTACAGGGAATTGTTAACATTAATTGCCAAAAAATACCAAAAATGTTGTCAACATCTAGAAATATCTGTTTTTTCGAGAGTTTCAAGTGATATACAAAATGATATTATTGAAGCTACACTCACAGGCACAAAATTCCGCCACCCAAAATTTTTGATTAAGTTTGAAAATTTATACTTGCCTTTATTATTTGTGCTCCGATTTTCAAGATTCTTGCACCAGTTTGTAGGTAGGTACATGCATTCATATTTTTTGGTATTATTTCGGTAACAAAAATTTTGCTTGCATATCATTGTACAGGGGTGAAAGGAAGCGTTGTATTTTCTCCTAATTTTAAAAAATTCTGTGGAAAAATGGAATACCTGATTTTGTTTCATAGTCCTGTCATATTTTCCCGGAGGCATCACCAACATTTTATTTTTTGAATTATCCGGATATCTTTTTTCTTGTAAGAGCTGTACCATTTTTTGTAAATAAAAACATTGATTGACTCATACAATTGAGGTTGGATTGATAAGATTAGAATGGCCCGCATGCAGCCCAGGTCTCAATCATATTGAGCATTTATGGGATGAATAAAAAAGCTATTTGCCGTCATCCTAGGCCTCCAGAAAATTTGGTAGAATTATGGCCCTGGTAGAGGAATATCGGGCTATTCCCCAGGAAAGGAAAACACATTTTTATTAGATGCTAAACAGATTGCGAGCAGTCGTTGCTGCAAGAGGTGGACATAACTGCTATTTAATTGTTTTGTTTTGTTTTGTTAATTTTAGTGCGTTTGATTTTTTTAATTAAATAAACCTTCAAAGCAGTGTTTTTAATTACAGCTCTTACAAGAAAACAGGTATTCAGATAATTCAAAAAACAAGACCTTAGTGATACCTCCAGGATAATACAAAAGGAGCATGAAACAAAATCAGCCCTCCAATTCTTCCACAGAATTTTTTAAAATTAGGAGAAAAAACAACGCTTACATTCACCCCGGTATAATACCATCTAAGCAAAAATTTTTTGTTACCGGAATAATAGCAATTGACATCAATACATCTACCTACAAACTCGTGCAAGAATCTTGAACATCGAAGTACAAATAATAAATTTATAGATTGTCAAACTTAATCAAAAATTTTGGGTGGCGGAATTTTGTGCCGGTGAGTGTATATATACATTTAGCCATATCTTCATTTTTTTAAACAAGATTTTTTGCATCTGGTTTTGGTAACACTTCAGAAAAAGTTACGCGTCGCCACTGTTGAGACAGCTGAACAGGAGTATTGGGTCGGCGAAGATATAAGAGATACCTGGTAGTCACTCGAGTCCTCCGTGATCTCGTGCCTATTGCCAAGCAACAAGTTTTCGAAAATTGGTCGCATTATTGTCAATTATTCTTACTCTCTTGTAATATTATTATTGGGAATTTTTTTTATAATTTCCCGGGTCAAGTATTACGTCAGAAGCCCTTATGACGTAAATACTCATGTGAAGATATCAATAAAATATTAGTTAAAATGATTTAAAAACAGTTTTATTCATGAAATAATCTTACCGAATTACACCCGAACTCTTAAAAATTACCGATTTGTTTTGCCCTTGTGACACTTGTTTTCATAATTTCACTTCCCATCCGGCCGTAAAATTAAAACTGTCAAAGTGTAACTCGCAATACAAATCGATAATTTTAGAGCTCTTCTGTAATTATAGATGAAAGGCTGATAAGTTTGTACACACTTGAATGAAAAAGGAAAAAAAATGTAGTATGTCAAAGTGTGTAAATAATTTATTCCTTTAGCTGAGCGCTTTCGACATAAACGTCATCATCGGAGCTAATGCTAAAATAGAAAAAGAGATCTTGTAAGAAAAATAAGTACAAAAGTCTTTTTTTACTTACGTCAAATAGTAAAAAGTATCGCCACAATTGAGGTGTAATCATGTGCATCTTATGAGTATAAATGTGATTTTTGATTGCAAATGTTAACTTCTTTGTCCTCCATACAACACCAAACAGTAAAAAACAGAAAAAATGGCCACATACACGTTGCACAAAAACATAAAAAGTTTTTTCATGGTATGGGTGTAGGCATCACCCATCCATTCTTGGCCTAGTAGTCAAACCTGGCCCAGTTTGTAAACAAACTGCTGAACGATCTTATTAACTATTCTCCTAAGTATACAGTTAAAAACACCCAAGAATTAGTCTCTAAACTTTCTTCCATAACTTTACCATCCAACTTCATAATGGTCTCCTTCGATGTGACAAATCTCTTTACAAATGTTCCAAGACAAGAAACCATACCCTTTATTAGTGATTTATTATTATCCAACAACATAGATCCTCAAAAAATGCTTCACATCAAATCTCTGCTACAATTTTGCCTGTCTCAAGATTTTTTTGTATTTAACAACAAACTATACAGACAACCAGAAGGGTTAGCCATGGGAAATCCACTCTCTCCTTTGTTAGCTGATCTTTTCCTAGATTCACTTGAAACTAAGTTCGTTCAATCACGTCCTGAAATTATTCTTTGGCACAGATATGTAGATGACATTTTAGACTTCATCGAAGGTCCCACCAACACACCCAATCACATCCTATCTCTGATCAATGGTCTACACCCATCTATCAAATTTACTCTAGAGACTGAAATCAACAATAGTATTAAAATTTTAGATCTAACTATTGAAAAGACACCTTCTAAACTGGAATTCTCAATCTTCCGAAAACCTACACAAACTGACCACATTATCCCAAATTCATCTAATCATCCATACCAACCAAAAATGTCAGCTTTTCACTGTTACATACATAGACTGTTGAACATCCCTATGTCTAAAGACAACTACAATAATGAGGTTTCTATACTAAAACAGTTAGCAATCTCTAGCAATGGTTACTCTCCTTTGATAATAGACAACATTATAGAAAGAAATTGCTCAAAATAAAATTAAATCAAGCCTTTAACACAGATGAACACAATACCAAAAACTGTATTTACAGATCTATTTCTTATTTGGGACCAATTTCAGATAAACTTTCAAGTGTAATATCAAATAAAGTTGAGAACCTCAAAATTTCATTTAAAACTAAAAATTCCATCAAATCACTGTTTAGTAAAACCAAAGACAAAATAGATAAATTAAATAAGAGTGGCATATACAAGCTATCATGTGGTGAGTGTAGTACCACCTATGTAGGAAGGACAATGAGAACCCTTTCTCAAAGAATCAAGGAGCATGTCAGAACTCCAGAAAAATCAAACTTTGGCTATCATGTTAAATCTACCAATCATTCCTTCTCTCCCACCAAAGACAGCCAAATTTTGCATAACATTCCATCTAAAAATTATAGATTAATGAATTTGTTGGAGGACCAGGAGATTTCAAGAGAGATGAAGACTAATCCTGATTTTTATGTTAATACTCAGATCAATTTGAATTGTAATTATAAACCTTTATTCAAGTATCTTTGGGAGACAGTGGAGTAGTAACCTCATACAATCTTAAATATATATAAAAACTATTGTATTTACATTTAACATTTAATTTTATAACTTTAAATAAGGAAAACATGTGACTATTGGCCAGATTTATATATGCATTTTTGTATTACAGATATTTACACAATATACTTCTATTAACAAGTAATGAGAGCTTTAGAAATAAAACACCTAACAACAAAAGTGTTCGAAACTATTTTGTTAAGAATTGAATTCCACTGAACACAATCCTATTAATTAGTTATCAATGTCTTACAACAGCAGAAACTGAATATACCCATTTTAACATCTTACATTTAATAAAATCATTTAATATTTCTACTATAAACATTAGGGATTTAACTTAATAAAATATCCATACACCCAGTCAAGGTCATTTCAATGACTTACATAATTGACAAAAATATGATATATAACAACAATCTAATATTATCTCAATCTATAATTTCAATATTCTAATAACTTCTGGAATATTGAATTTGAGATCTCACAATTAAAATTGATCTTTCTCATTATTTTCTATTTTTATTTTTTATCTAACACAGTGTGTATGTAGGTTGGGCCAATTAGTCTTAAAATTAATCATGTTATCAATTAATTTATTAGTTGATTAGTACAAACATCTAAGGTACCTTTCCTTATCGATTTCATTGTAAAATTTTCAATTTTCCTTTCAATATGTTAAAAATATTCATATTTTAATGTCAGCTGTCAAACGTCAACGCAGAACAGATAAAAGCTGTTGTGGGATTGCGAACACTCGATACGAATCGTATCCGCCATGTTTTACTGTAGCCCCTTACGGTAAAACATGGCTGATACGATTCGTATCGAGTGTTCGTAATCCCGGCTCAGATTTGAATATCCGACTTTGTCAGTCAGCTGTCTCTACTAGGCCAAGAATGGATGGGTGATGCCTACACCCATAATACCACGAAAAAACTTTTTATGTTTTTGTGCAACGTGTATGTGGCCGTTTTTTCTGTTTTTTACTGTTTGGTGTTGTATGGAGGAAAAAGAAGTTAATATTTGTAATCAAAAATCACATTTATATTCATAAGATGCACATGATTACACCTCAATTGTGGCGGTACTTTTACTGTTTGACGTAAGTAAAAAAAGAGTTTTGTACTTCTTTTTCTTACAAGATCTCTTTTTTTATTTTAGCATTAGCTCCGATGATGACGTTTATGTCGAAAGCGCTCAGCTAAAGAAATAAATTATTTACACACTTTGACATATTACATTTTCTTTTCCTTTAATCTCCTGTAATTACTACTGAAAATTTGGACATTTTGGCATTTGTAAACAATATGCATCCAAATGTACGAATCAGAAATTTCTGAAGTTATACTTCTTTAGACGCGATTGGGAGTGAATTTTTATTATTCTGCGCGCATGCGCACACAGACAGTATGGACTTCGTTGCTAAATCTTGTAAGTTATGTATGTATCAGTCCAAGAAAGGTGTGGAAAGAATATATTAGTGTGTTTAGTAAATATATTTATTATAATTTTTGTGTATTTGGATTTGTCTTCCTCGGGAGTAAGATAATACGTATTATTTAAACTTTTTTGTATTTTATACTTCACTTCGTCTATTTATTACCGTGTATTGTCATAATGTCCGAGAAACCGTAAAAACAATACCGTCGTAGTGTATTGGCAGAGCATTCAACTACAGATCGAAAGAACCCGGGTTCAAATGCCGACAATTGCTGTCCTTTTTTTTATTTTTGGAGAGTGGCAAGTACTGCAATTAGTTTAATATTTAAATAAAATAAAAATAAACTGTTTAAAGTATTTTATTTCGTTGAAATCATATAATAGAAATATAATTTCTTTCGTGCGTACAAAGTACACCACTGGCGAAGCGTCCATGTAACCACTGTTACCATTGGTAACAGTTAAAAATCTTGCAAATAAATGTTTTATGACTACTGTGAAATAATTCCATCTTATTAATTTTTTTTTTCAATAGAAAAATTTGAGTGTTAATAGTAATTTACTAAAAAGTCAACTAGACGCACGAAAATATTGGCGAATTTATTTGACTCGGTTGCAGGTTAATGTTACCACTTTTAAATGTGGATACAAATGAAGGTCCATCGGTTATCGGTCGGACGATCGGCGACGGCTCGTGTCTGAAAATTTTGAAAGGCCAAGGCGTAAGCGCACTGTGGATATTAGTATTCTTGTTACCACTTTTTGGAATGGTTACAATGGTTACTTACCTATTACAGTGTGCGTGCAATTAAACATGAATGAGTGTCGTTGACGCCTTTTTTTTGAAATTTTTGACACTATGATTATCCAACTTAAAAATAGGTTTTCTTATTTAAAGCAAACAATTTTCAGATAGGGCCTTTTATCAATTTGTACAGCTATATGAACAAAAATTTTAAACAGTAAAGAACAGTTAAAAAACAGAATTGACAGTTCTTTATAATAATCCCGATTATATTCGAAAAAAAAATGTACAAGGTTTGTATCAATACTTAACGTCTTCTGAACTTGATAATGCATTTCAGGAACCCTTTAAATTGGCAAAACTATTTTTAATAATTCCGGCTACAAGTGCATCCGTTGAAAGAAGTTTTTCAGCAATAAAACGGATTAAAACATGCCAAAGAAATGCCCAATTGCAAGATCGAATGTCGTCAGTTTTTTAATTTTCATTAAGTAACTCTTTTTAAATGGATTAATGACAGAACCTTCTTTCTACGATTCTGTTATTAACATTTTTCCAGATAAAATAAACAAAAACTTATATTGGCGAGGTTCTTTTTAAACAAGATTTTTTACATCTGTGTTTGGTAACACTTTAGAAAAAGTCAAGCGTCGCCACTGAAGTACACACACATTATTTTTTTTTCATACGGGAGTGGTCTCACAGCATGGACTATTATGAAATAGTCATCAGACGGCCGACAAGAACTATCGGAAGTATTTGACATTGAAGGGTCAATGAAAAGTAACTTGGACATGTAAACCGTACGTAATTTTACTGATCACAATCTAAGTAATGAACTCTGTTGCATGACTTCTTGTTTCTAATACACACGATATCTTTAGATAGAATTAATTATATAATTGGACATCTCAATTAGCTGTCCCTTAATGATATACACAAACGATTCCAATTACTATTGTTAAGCCTCAAAAATGGAGAAGTTGCGTTGGTTAGTTGGAAAGGATTATGATTGTCTATCAGCCAATCGTTAAAGGTCAGCGTGAGATCATCGACGAGGTGGTGCACTTCTTTAATGCATTTTCCTTATTGCTCTATATACAGTCGGAAAAATGAAAGAATACCCATGAACGAACATATAAAACACGCTGTATTTTCCTGTCACCGTGTCACACAAAAAATTGGCCAGCGCAAGTACATGTAATAATTATTGTTACATGTACTTGCACTAGGCAATTTTCTTTGTGACACGGTGACAGGAAAATACAGCGTGTTTTATATGTTCGTTCATGGGTATTCTTTCAATTTTCCGACTGTACGTATTTTTTGTATACATCTATCCCGTAAACTTTTAGATAAAACTTTTTATAAAAATTATTTTTGTACGTCATTCTGCAGAATATAAAAAATCATAGATATAAAAATGACAAAATATGTAGTATGCATCTAAAGTCTTAACAGCCACAAGTATTTTAAATATACATATAATACTATTTTAAATATAAATAATAAATTATTTATTTATTTACAAAATTCAAGTTGTATGACTAAGGCTAAAATACAATTCTCCATCTTCTCTTCATCTTTTTGTATAGACATGACTGTCTGTTTTTTCAATGTGCCTCTAGTAAGTTGTCGTTCCATCGTTTTCGTGGTCTTCCCACTGATCGTCTTCCTATTGGGAAACCATCTCTCGCTGTCCTGACTACTCTATTTGTTGTCATTCGGCTTATGTGGTCATTCCATTCTGTTCTTCTGTTTCTTACCCAGTTATTAATGTTATCCACCTTGCATCTCCGTAGTATATCTGTATTTCTAGCTCTATCCCATAGAGTCTTACCATCGATTTTTCGAAGAGGGATTTCATCTCCGCTGTCTCGAGCAATCTTTTTGTCCTCTCTTTGTCGGGTCGTGTTTCTGTCGCGTATGTCATTATTGGTCTGATGACTGTTTTGTAAATTCTGCCTTTCATTTCTTTCCCGATATTTTTATTTCTCCATATTGTGTCATTCAGGCAACCTGCGGCTCTGTTTGCTCTATTCACTTAATCTTCCACTTCTTCCACTGAGCCTTCCGTAGCTAGATAGTGTGATGCCTAGGTATTTAAACTCCATTACTTGTTCTGTTATCTGACCTTTCAGCTCCAATTTACATATTATTGGATCTGCTGTTATAATTATAACCATGCATTTTGTCTTTTTTTGAGAAAATTAAGATGTTAAATTTTCTGGCGGTTATGTTAAATTGGTGCAGCATACGTTGTAAATCATCTTCACCTTTGCTCTGGGCTAATTAGCAAAATTCATGGAAAAGTTATTTACCAGCAATTTTATTGCTGGAATCGAATTATAAGATCCTATACAATAATAATATAGGTATGCAAAGTCCGCAGATAGTGTGCTACTTTTTCTATAAACAAAATGACGCCGACAAATCGTATTTTTTTCAATTATTGCTCTATAACTCCGAAGATTTTAAATTTACAACGAAAACACCCAAATAAAAATTCACCGCAATTAAATTCTGCATAGAGATAAGTTTTCCACGATTTGCTCCGACGAAAATTTTTCTCGGAAAATGCGGGTTTTCCTAACAAAAACTATAATTTTCAAATAAAGTTTTAGGTAAGTAATTATTAATCAATAATTAAATATCTTAGTGACAAAAAAGATTTCTTGGTATAGATTGTAATTCCAGAAGCCGGTGAAAATTAAACGAATATGTTAGCAAAAATTCAATTGTTAATTAACAATTTACGATCGCAATAATAACCAAAATAATCATGATACATTAATAAAACTTATAAAGATTATAAAGATGAGATGCTTGTATAATATTATACGGATAAAATATAAATTTTTCTTTTTTTTGCATAATCTTTAAATTTTGAAAAAAAAAATAGTTATAATACGTTGGTCTAATTAGTAAAGTACAAAGAAAGGTTATTTACCAGCAATTTTATTGCTTTAATCGAATTATAAGATCCTATATATTATTAATATAGGTATGCAAAGTCCACAGATAGTGTGCTACTTTTTTATAAACAAAATGGCGCCGACAAATCGTATTTTTTTCAATTATTGCTCTATAACTCAATTATTGCTTTATACGTGTTAATTATATCAGTTTATATTGGTGTTTATTTTTGCTGTGGTGTTTATTTTTATTTATACAGGGAGTTGAACTTCTTACGATTTTCATAGAAAATTGGTTATAACTTGATAAATACCCTGTATAACATAATAAACTTTTATATTTTTGTGATATGAAAGCTAAGAAAATTTCGAACATAAAATAAAATCTAGGGTGTTCCATTTAAAAAACATAAGTTTGGTCTGCCACTATTTTATCGAACGCCCTGTAACATTCTAACTAATTTTAGTAATTTTATAATATGAAGCTTGAGCTAACAGAGATATAAGCATCCCTCTACGATTAAGAATGCTAAGTGGCTACGTATTTAACACGCTATTATACGGTGTAGAGGCCTGGACTCTCAAACAGAACAACATAAAAAATATTGAAAGTTTCGAGATGTGGTGCTACCGTCGAATGCTGAAGATAAGTTGGGTTGAAAGAATCACAAATCTTGAAGTAATACGAAGGATAGGAAGAGACCCAGAAATTTTATTAACGATAAAACGAAGAAAACTCGAGTATTTGGGTCACCTGATGAGAGGTCATAAATACGCATTACTTCAAAATATAATGCAAGGAAAAATAGAAGGAAAACGGAATCCAGGCCGTAGAAGAATGTCGTGGATGCGGAATTTGAGAGAGTGGTTTGGCTGCACCACTAATGAACTTTTTAGGTCAGCTGTAAACAAAGTCAGGGTAGCCTTGATGATTTCCAATCTCCGATAGGAGTGGCACAAGAAGAAGAAGAATATGAAGCTCAAAGTTTGCTAAAATTTTTGTTACTAACTTTTATTGCTATATATTACTATAGCGGATCTACTGAGCTTTATCACACTAATCAATTGCCCCATATATTTTATCTTATTACTTCTGCTACCCTAAATCACGAATTTTTGTCTCATTTCTTTTTCATACTGTTTTAGAATGTTGTTAAACTCATTAAAAGAACTAAATAATTGTCCATACCCCATAGTCAATTAAAAAAAAACACTAAACAAGTAAAAATAAGAAAACTCTTTACCAATCAATATTAAAGTGTAAACATAATGCGATTAGACAAATTCTAACCACACTCTGACACTCGTGATACTTACAGATACTTAATACCACAGCATACACGCGGCTCAAATTAGCAATTAGCGTGTACCAAAAAACCCAGTTATAGTACACCCTAAATAATGACGTCACTGACTTGATGACATTTAAGCGTGTACCTAACTTTTTTATTTGCGTACACGTTAGCGTGTACCTAGACACAGCGTAGAATTTGACCTGAACTTTCAAATGCGGTAAGTAGAATTGCTATTTTATTTTTTAGTCAAAAGTTATTTGGGTTCAAAAATTGCAGTTTTTTGATTTTTTTAAAGTTCAACCGCGTTTATGTCGAAAACTATGCATCCCACGAAAAAACTTGTAAAAACATTTTATGTTCAGAATGACCCAAACAATACAAAAAAAAATATTTTGTTTTGCGAAAAATCGCTGTTATGTGATTCCTCAAGTTCTTTGTTTATAACAAACTTATCGACATCCGATTGAACTGTTACCCAAAAAATTCGTGTTCTACGGGTCAAAATACATAAAAAACTTGGGTAAGTCCATCTGAATTAAGTAGACCGTTGTACCCCTCCTGGTGACAGGACTATAGTAAGTAGAACTTAATTTTTTATCGAGTGATCCCGCAAGACATTATCCGATAAATTTTGGTCTGGTCATTAACACGATTTATGGGTTCAACATAAACAGTCTGGCTTTCTTTTATTAACTCTAAAACCAGTCTGTTACTAACGTAGTTTATCTTCTGCAAATCTGTTAAGTCAATCTCTTAGCATCTTGAGTAATACCTTGTAACAAGTTTCCAAAAGAGTAACCCCTCTGTAATTTTTTTTATATGGGGTATACTAAAGATTTGGTCCAATCTTTGGGTATATTTTCCTCTTCTCATATGGTCTTGATCAGGCTATTTTTGTAGTTCTTCCCATCCATTCATTAGCATTTCCGTAGCTTTCGTTTTCCTCCGGTTATTTATATGTTTGAGCCTATTGATTATACTTTTCATCTCTCCTTGGCAGTTCTATTATTATGCCATCATCCTCGATAAGAAAATTCCAAGGATTCCGCACAATGTGTAATCTGTCAAAAATTGCCCACTTTTATATAAAAGCAATCAATAGAAAGTTGTTAGTAATGTCCCTTTGTGTGAAGCAGTGTTTAAAAGTTTCCATCGTTTTGCTGATGGCTTAAATCCAAGGTTACCACCTTCTCGCACCGCTACAGCCAGGATCTGCGTACCAGTGAGATTTAATTGACAAATAGTGCACATAGACTTAAAGACTCATTAAACTCGTAGGTACTTATTGCAGTTATAGTATTTTGTTTCTATGTATGATCATTTGTTGGATCTATTTGTTTATATGAATGTTCTTTTCCTCTTTAGTCCCTAGTCTCTTTTGCTATTTGTAATTTTTTCTGTAATAAATTATTAGTACCTTTTTAATAGCTTTTTGAACCAGTAGTGTTTAAGACATCCATATATTACAGGTAAGAGTCTCATTTTTTGCAAGCAGCTACCTTTGCTTTACATCTCTCTCTCTCTCTCTCTCTCTCTCTCTCTCTCTCTCTCTCTCTTAGGGCGTACTTCATTTTTATCCTATTCTTGTAGTTATTAATTTTATCTACATCAAGTGGTCCTTCGAGCCGGATCTTACGCTCTTCTCTACCTGTAATCTCGTTCTTCAGGTTTAACCACTTTGGTTTAAAATAATATTGTAACCAAAGTGATTAAACAAAGTTGAAATGTTTTATCTACTTTAATTTTTTTCAGTATTTTTTGAAAATCTCGTACTGGTGTCTAAAAACCGGCAACGTCACCTTACATATTAACCCTTAAACGCCCAACCTTTTATAGGTTCCATGTACGCCCAAGGGTGGGTAAAAAATGTCCACCTCGAAAATAGCTACTATATTTATTGAGAGTTGTTGGAAATGGATTAAACTTAAGAATCTTATGCTTAATAAACACAGCATCGTCTAAAATATTAATATAAACAATTTACAAACCTTACAACAAAATTACAAGGTACATCCAAATTAACATACCAGTAAAAGCCATTAATTCAGATTTGTCGATTTTCTCCACATTCTTCCTTTCAGCCTCCTCATTGGTGGATAATTATGTCGATAATGTAATTATACGTCGATAATTATATGGATTATGTTCCTACCAACGAGAAATTATAGAGAAACCTTTAGTAACAAGTTTTACCAAGGGTGTACTTTTCATGCCCACCAATATTTAACTCAAGATATTACTTTTATTTTCAAAAATATCGGTGAAACCAAATTAACATTCGATAAAGGGCTGTATTTTTAACAATAAATAATTTTTGAAAAAATTTTAAACACGTAATGAATATGTTACAAGGGAATACGCATTAGGTGGACATTTTTTACCCACCCTTGGGCGTTTAAGGGTTAATAGTAAGGTTGACAAAGATTTTTGTATGGACATCACGTGTTAAGCACTTTCTTTATCTATTCTTATTTGAATAGTTTGCAACCGACTATCTATGTTTTGCATCCCTTTTTCTTGACAAAGGTTAACAAAGGTTTTTTTTGTGGACAACACGTGTTAACCACTCCCTTTATCTATTCTTATTTGAATATTTAGCAACCGACTACCTATATTTTACATATCTATCTCTTTTAGGACGTTCTTCATGTTCGTCCTATTGTTGTATACATATATTATTTTTATCTACACAAGTTTTAAAGAGAAATATTATTTCCAAGAGCTATAAGTTCTCTACTATACTTTCTCAACTAGACTCCTACATACTTTGTTTATCTTTTAAGATCATAAATTTTATTTTAGTTTATTTTTCTTAACAGTTTTAGTAAAACTAATTTAGAGGTTATGATGTTATATTTAGATGAAAATTAAACATGTCGTATCTCTTAATGGCGTCTACATTAATCTTTAGCGGAATATGGTTATCTAAACACACTCATAAATCAGCAACTCCCTAAATTCTAACACGTTCTCATAATATTTCAAAAAACAATATGCTCTATCTTTATTAAAGTAGTCAAATTTAATTAAATCTAGTTAAAATTTGGGTCGTAGTGGAAAGAGATAATAACTTCGCATTAGGGAGCTCCAGTTGACAAACTTGCCGGATCAGTGTTGGCGCTGACATCGGTTTGGAAAAATAATCCAAAATGATTGTAAGCGTATTTCCACGTCTCTAAGGAATGACGGTGGAGAATCAATGTTCTTTTATTTAGTCTTACCATTTATAAATAAATATTAGTATCAAAGGAATAACTAAACTATTAACTTTTACAGTCATTTGATTCTTTAAACTTAGCATCAGATTCGTCTTTTTCTTCTTAAAGTGCCCTTTCCCCGTGAAACTTTCAGGATTCTCCGTGACATCTACATTTCAAAGGCTTCCAATTTATTTACGGTTCCAAGAGTCAACCAGACGTAGCATTCTGAAAAATGTAGTAGAATTTCGAGTTTTATTCGGAAATTACATAGCAGCCTTTTAATTTTTTAGAAAGATTTTCTGGTCTTCTATATTCTCCATCTTCTTTCTGGATCAGGATTTATGCTGCTGTGGATCTAACATCTCAGGCACTTAAATTTATTGAACTGTTCTAAAATGCGACCGTTTATTGAGCAAGGTTGAAGGTATATCTTGGTCTTTCTGGATTGACATTAGGTACTTTGGTTTTCTTAATGTTTATTTTCATACTAAATTATTCAACGATCCAGTTTGTCATGTCGATGAGTCGTTGTATCCTTGGAATCCTCCAGTGCCTCTTTAAATAAAAACTCGGAGTAAAGATTAAATATCAGGGGTGACAGAACACATCCTTAACTAATTTCTACTTCTGCATCAGATTAGCATCAGATATTCAGGTTTGTTTTCAGACAACCTTAAAATATTCTTAGCCATAATGTTACAGTTGCTTTTATCTTTGTTTCAAAAGTTGTTTCTGCCTGTCAGTTTTGTTACTTTTTCCATACAGGTTTAAGAATGCTATTTTTAGACCAAAATAATATCTAAAATAATTTTAAGTGTATTATCACGTCTCTACGAAATTATGCTGGAGTACAAAAATGTTAATAATAATAATAATAAGTTTTAAATATAGTCAGAGGAAAAGTACAGTCCGGAGGATTCGATATGCAAAATGGTCGGAATATCGAGGCCATGGGTGAAAACGATATGTATAAATATCTTGGAGTAAAGCAAGCACGGAAAATTGACCATAAACAAATGAAAACTGAGATAACTACGAAGTTTATTTGAAGCACTAAACACCTACGCACTAAGGCACAAAAACACCATCCTCGATGTGTAATAGAAAGAACGACATTACCACGGAATTTAGGAGGAAGAGGACTTATGAATAAATGAATATAGGTGAGCAATTAGATAAACAAATTGCTAATTTAAAAACTTATTTTCAGATGTAGGCTGAGACATCTACTCTACATCGCGCTATCTACGCAGTAGATGACACAACACCGATCAACCAGAAATGTGCATAAACCACCTTACTAAGGACAAAAAATGCGCCACCGGATAAGTAAACCTCTGCAAGGGCGACATCCCGATGAGGTCAGCCAAGACTATGTCGACAATATAGCGTCGAACTATTGGTTGACATCAGGAAAGATGTTCCCCGAAATGAAAGGTTCATTATTGGCCATTCAGAAGCAGGTTATACCAACCAAAAATTACGTGAAATATATCGTCAAAGACCCTCAGGTCCAAAACGACAAATGCCGATATGGATGTCAAGCCCAAGAAACCATCCAACATATTACCGGGGGCTGCCAGGCATTTGCTGCAACTGAATACAAGGGACGGCATGACTCAGTAGGAAAGATCCTTCATCAAGAGATAGCTGTCAAACTGGGACTTCTCCAAACCGACCATCTCCCATATTATCAATACGTTCCTTAGAGTATGCTTGAGAATGACAACTACAAGCTATACTGGGACCGCACTATGCACGCAGAACAAACAGTGGCACATAATAGAGCAGATCTCGTATTAGTCAATAAATTAACGGGACAAATAACACCCATTGATGTGGATATTCCTAACAACAATAATCTACGTACTAAATTTACTAAAAAGATCGCCAAGTACAGAGATCAGGAAATTCAAATACGAAGACAATGAAGAATGCAAAGTACCCAGACAGTACCTATTATAGTCTCTACTACTGGAGTCTTCCCGAAGAACCTTCTAGAAAACATAAAAAAGCTGGGTCTGAATGAACATCTTTATAAGACCATGCAGAAAGTTGTACTACTCTCGACAGCCAGATGTGTACGAAAATTTTTGGGAGATACACCTGCATACCAAATCACCTAGGGCTCGATAACACGGAAAGAGTCCCACCAGAGCTCAATCCTTTTGATACCGTAGGTATCTGGGATGAGTCAATTTGCCCCTTAGTGGGAGTGTGAGCCGTATGTCTAAATCTGGATAATAATAACTTTAATACTCATTTATTTTTCTAAACTTAATATTAGACCAGGTGGTATAAATATGTTAATTTGGGTAATTGATCCTATATGATCCTATTTTTTTGCTTTAATCGCTTCGAAATATTATTTGAAATGATAATTTTGTTATTCGGACACTTCATAAGATGGAATTTTTTATTAATAAATTTGCGAAAAATAAAATGAAAAATTCAATTTTTATCTATTTTCTGTTGCTATATCTCTAAAGCTATACATTTAGAGAAAAATCGTAAAGACAAAAATGTTTTAGAATTAAATTTCTAAAAAGATAGAATTGATTGAAAATATTGAGAAAATAAAAATTATTATTAAACAACGGATCAAAAATCAATGTTTTTTTTTTAATTCAAATAGAACCTTCAAAATTTACACAGAAAATTTTTTAGTACAAAAATTTACACAATTGTGTAAAAATGTTTAAGCTAATATACAATTCTTTTGGATTTTTTTAAATCTTTTGATTTGCTTGAAAATTTGAATTTAGGTTCATCTTACCCTCTGCTTCACGGGGGTGAAGAACATACGTTTAAAATATGTCCGGGAATATAATTAAACAGAATAATTCTAAGTAACTTTTGCTCTATAGAGTTTTTTCATAAAATTATTACGAAATACATATTTTATTACATTTCTCGTTTCAATTTAAAAATTTTTACCTGATTTAACATTATTTTCTTCTTTTTTTTTGCCTAAAATGACGTATTGTTACATCTTCTAAGAATGTTCATTTTATCAAGCAGGCTGGTAATGTGAGCATGGAAAATAAATCAAAAAGTGTGTGGTGCCTGTCACAATTACTGTTGCGACGTAGTAAAGGCATTGTCAACAAAAATGTGAATTTTAAAAACTATGAAAAATACGATATGCTTTTGGCATATATTGAATGCCAAAAGAATGTTATTCTTTGCTGCATCTGAATTATATTTTCAACGATATTCAGAAAGCAGGCAACCAGACAAGGTTTTTAAAAAGCTTGATTAACGTTGCAGTATGGTCGTTTTGTAAAACCAAGGCGTCATTATTAAAAAATAAGGATACGAGAATTTTAAATACATTGGGTTATATGTACAAGTATGCTATAAAACTTATTTACGCCAAATTGAAAAGGAAATAGTTATTCCAAAGACAAAGTGTTGGGAGAATTTTAAGAAAACATAATAGCCTAAGAGCTAGTGCACCCTCCGACTAACGGTCTTCCTGTAAGGCTAGACATTTGTATAGTGATGTGATAATTCATGGCACACCAAGGCTAAAAACCATGACCTGGCAGGCATCAGCCCTGCACCTGTATCTACCAGGTGAATCGAAAAGTGCATAGTTTAGGGGGAAAATAAACTTTCTCCTGTAAAGTTTAAATTTAAGTATGTGTTTGAGTAAGTCATTTAGAAGAAATGTGTACAATGACAGGCGATTCTGAAGAGCATAAGACCTTGCTAAGCGAGGGGAAAGATTAGGGGTTTTTCCTAAAATTATTTTTTTTGCATCTAACAAATTCTTTTTGGATTTTTTGAATCATTTCAAACAGAAAAGGTATTTAGTGATTTTTCTCTTAGGTTAATAGTTTTTGTTATATAAGCGACTAAAAATTTTGAAAATTGCGAAATCGGCCATTTTTAACCCTAAATCGGACATTTAACTAAAAATTTCAATATTGCCAAGGTAGGAAGATATTCTTTGAACATTGATTGATGAAATCCCAAAGAGTTTTTTGCAATACAATATCGGACACCCCTTTGTTTTTTAATTGCTAATCAAGCGGGCGCGACACTGTAGTATAAGTGAGGACGTTTGAGTTGGCATAAATTCATTATCTCGAGAATGGGCAAATTTGAAGAGAAATTCTCAGACAGGTCGATTTTTATTTTTAAATTAGGACTTTTTGGCATATTTATAATACTAGTGACGTCATCCATCTGGGCGTGATGACGTAATCGATGATTTTTTTTAAATGAGAGTAGGGGTTGTGTGATAGCTCATTTGAAAGGTTATTTAATTCTCTATTCTGTAATATACACATTAACATAATTATTTATACGGGGTATACAAAAACAATTTTTTTATTAAATTAACTTTGATTAAATTTGACAACTAGAAGAAAAAAAGTTTTTGTGCACCCTGTATAAATAATTATGTCAATGTTTATATTACTGAATAGAGAATTAAATAGGCTTTAAAATGAGCTATCACACAACCCATACTCTTATTAAAAAAATCATCGATTACGTCATCACGCCCAGATGGATGACGTCACTACTATCGTATAGATGCCAAAAAGTCCTAATTCAAAAATAAAAATCGACCTGTCTGAGGATTTCTCTTGAAATTTGGCCATTCTCGGGATAATGAACTTATGCAAACTCAAACGTCCTCACTTATACTACAGTGTCGCGCCCGCTTGATTAGCGATTAAAAAAACAAAGGGGTTTTCGATATTTTATTGCAAAAAACTCTTCGGGATTTCATCAGTCAATGTTTAAAGAATATCTACGTACCTTGATAACATTGAAATTTTTAGATAAATGTCCGATTTAGGGTTAAAAATGGCCGATTTCGCAATTTTCAAAATGTTTAATCGCTTATATAACAAAAACTATTAACCTAAGAGAAAAATCACTAAAAACCTTTTCTGTTTTGGGATGATTCAAAAAACCTAAAAAAAAATTTTGATCGATGCAAAAAAAATAATTTTAGGAAAAACCCCTAATCTTTCCCCTCGCCTGGCAAGGTCTTATGCTTTTCAGAATCGCCTGTCATTGTACACATTTCTTCTAATTGACTTACTCAAACACACACTTAAATTTCTCCTTACAGGAGAAAGTTTATTTTACCCCTAAACTATGCACTTTTCGATTCATCTGGTAGATACACGTGCAGGGCTGATGCCTGGCAGGTCATGGTTTTTAGCCTTGGTGTGCCATGAATTATCACTATACAAATTTCCAGCCTTACAGGAAGACCGTTAGTCGGAGGGTTTACTAGCTCTTAGGCTATAAATTTAGGCTTTATCATAATATACCTACAGGGTGGTTCATCTTATTCGCCTCGGTCTCTGTAAGAAAAACGACTTGATATGTAAAAAAAATCTTCACAAAAATATACAAGGCCATTAACACAACAATGTAAAAATAATGTAAATTATACAGGGTGCTCCAAAGAAGAGTGCTGTATCAAATTTTTATTTTTTCTTATGAAATACCCTTTATCTGATAAAATTTTTGAATTGCCCTCAAAAAATAAGCTATATTTTCATAAAGGTTCCCTATACCCAAATACAGTGTATTTTATTTATTTAGATTTTTATTATCGACAAAAAATATGGCACCAATAGACCATTGCTGTTGTGCTTATTTTTATTTATACAGGGAGCTGAACTTATTACGATTTTCATAGAACATTGGTTAGGGGAAAGCTGTCTACATTCGGCTATAGGGAACATTCGGCTAACCTTAATAATTTTGAATTCTATTTGAATTTCGCCGCAGTTTTAGTATAAACGGTTGGAAGTATATCAGTATTTTACCGGGATAGTTGTTCTCGGTGCTCCCACGCTTTTTAGATATCTTTTCCGAGTGAAGTGTAAAATAGTGTCTTCAAGGTAAGTTTTTATATAAATTTATTTCTTGTATCGTATGCACGGTTTTTGTTTTAAATCTTTGATTTGTATAATACGTACTAGGTTACTATGTTAACTATATTATTATGGCAAAACATAACCTCAAATACTTTTGCTCCTAAATTTTTCTGCCAAAATAATTCTAAAGTGCAGGTGGTGAACATTCAGCTGGATTGTACGGGTAACATTCGGCTATCAGCCGAATGTTTCCCATGTAAAAATAATAATTTTGTTTGTTTAAATGTTTCTATAAAACATCATTTAAAATATTTAACAAATTATTTGTTCATTCTAGATGCCTAAAAAGTATGTTAAAAAGACCAGCCGGTGTGACATAAGTGAAGAGAGGATGAAACTAACTATTAAAACAGTTTTATCTAAAAGCCTTAGTGGGTATAAAGCTGCCCAAGAATATAGTGTGAAACGACAAACAATACAATCACGTATAAAAATTCTTCTAAAGAAGAAATCCAAAGAAGAGATTCTGGCTGCCTGGGATGATTCTGGTAAAGAAAGTGAGGAGGATCATTTAGGTGCTCTGGCAAACGTGCATATGAATGTGCTTTTTCTATTAAAAACATTAAAAGCTTCTTTAAAAATACTGGACTTTATCCTTTAAACCGCCAAATATTTAACGAGACGGACTTTATAGCAACGAAGTGACCGACAAACCACTAGCTGAGAATCAGTCAGAAATTAAGGCATCCACTGAAAATGGTGATGGTTCTCTTCTCAAAGAAGTAACACCCCCACCTCTTGTAGAAAACTTAAAGAGTAATCCCTCCGTTGGATTCTCTGTAGAACCAAATATTTTAGTTCACAGAGAATCAGTCCCAACAGCTCCGGTAGAACTGCTAGACCCTACTATCGGGGAAATGAAAGCTCCAGTACCCTCTACTTCAAATCCTTTGTGTTTAGATAAAATCAGACCCTTCCCAAAAGCAAATGTCGAAATTAAGAAAAAAAGTAATTCCCGAAAATCTAAGTCAACAATATATACTGACTCGCCTGAGCATGAAAACAGGCAAATTTTAGAAGAAGAGAGGAAAAGAAAAAAGAGTAAAAGCGAAAAAATCAGTTAAAAGAGATTTGGTAAGAAACAGTGCCAAAAGAAATATATCCAGTTCAAGTGAATCAAGTATCAATCTTTTGTTAGATGAGTCGTCCGACGAAGATTTTTTGCCGGATATGAAGTTTATTTCTGACAAGGATAATGTTTCTATAGATGCCTTTATACTTGTAAGATTTGTTCTTAAGAAACTAGAAAGTACCCCTCACAAACCTTATGGAAATTAGTTCCCAGTGGATTTCGTTCATACTTTGGGAAAATATTCTTTGAAGCATCCTGATAAAAAGTTCTCATGGGCACAACTTAATCGTATGAAGGATTTTCAAGATATAGAGACACAAACTCGGAAAATTATAAGATTTACTGGGTGTTCCAATTCCCTCAGTTACTGGTTATCTGGCAACATGTAGAAGTTTGGATCAAGGAAAAGTACTAGTAGTCTAGGGTTTTTCCTGGCTGTCCAATGGCGACCTTTACTTTGACCTTGACCTTCAACGGACATCATCTTCTAGAGTTTCGATAGTTTTCGGCATTAAATTGATATAAACAGATTACTCATGGGTTTTTGGGATCGCTAAACATAAATATGCCATCAGAATTGACCTCCGGAGGACGTGGTGGCCACAGCCACTGCAAGGGGCGTCATCTTCTAGAGTTTCAATGGTTTTCGGCATTTAATTGATGCAAATGAATTACTGGAGGGTTTTTTGAGGTCGCTAAACACGAATATGCCACCAGAATCGACTACTGGAGCACCTGTTTTCCAAGGTCAATGAAAGGCGCTTCTGGAATTTCTAGAGTCTTTGGTACTTCTTCTTCTTCAAGTGCCGTCTCCTAATCGGAGGTTGGATATCATCATCACTATCTTTACTCTATCCACCGCTGCTCTAAAAAGTTCTATAGAACTGCATCTAAACCAGTCCCTTAAATTCTTTAACCATGACACTCTCCTTCTTCCTATACTCCTTCCGCCTCTTATCTTTCTCTGTATTATCAGTCTTAGCATTTCATATCGCGGTCCCCTCATTACGTGTCCCAGATATTGTAACTTTCTTATTTTTATTGTGTTTATTATTTCGCATTCTTTACCCATTTCTCGCAGTACTTCCGTGTTCGTTTTCCTCTGTGTCCATGCTATTCTAAGCATTCTTCTGTAACACCACATTTCAAATGACTGTAGGTTATTTATGTGTTCTTGCTTTAATGTCCAGCTTTCAAGTCCATATTGTAGTATCGAGAACACGTAGCATCTCAAAGCTCTTGCTCTCAGTTCTAAGCTAAGGTCTTTGTTGCAGAGAACTGTTTTCATTTTTACAAACGCATTTCTTGCTATTTCTATCCTGGTCCTTATTTCTGTTGTTTGATCATTTTTCTCTGAAATCCAGGTTCCTAGGTATCTGTATTTATCAACCCTTTCTATCGGTACATTTCCCAAATGTATGCTTGTTTGTATGTTTGTTTTCTTAGTTATTATCATGTATTTGGTCTTTTTTATATTCATTTTTAGTCCATATTCTTTACAGAAATTGTTTGTTTTGTTCAGTAGTAGTTGGAGTTGTACAGCAGAGCTTGCTATAATCACGGTGTCATCTGCATATCTTATGTTGTTAATAGATCTTCCGTTAATTATTCCTTCACTTTGAGATAGCAATGCTTCTTCAAAAATGGCTTCACTATATGCATTAAAGAGTAATGAAGACATAATACATCCCTGCCGAACTCCTCTCCTGATTTCAATTTCTGGACTGGGTTCGTTATCTATTACAATTTGTGCTCTTTGATTCCAGTAAAGGTTTGTTATTATTCGTAAGTCCCTTTTGTCTATGTTTTTTGTCTTTAGAATTTGGACTAATTTTTCATGTCTTACTTTGTCAAAAGCCTTCTCAAAATCAACGTAACAAACATGCACATTCACATTCATGTCAATGCATCTTTGAGCTAACACATTAAAAGCAAATAACGCCTCTCTGGTTCCTAGTCCGTTTCTGAACCCAAACTGACTATCATCTATTCCTTCTTCTAGTTTTTTGTTTATACGACCATGTATTATTTTCAAGAATAATTTGAGAATGTGACTTATTAATGATATTGTTCTGTATTCACTGCAATCTTTAGCGTTTGTATTTTTAGGGATAGCACAAAAGGTTGAGAGTAACCATTGTTTTGGTATGTTTCCTGTTTTGTACACTGTGTTAAACAAGTCTACGATAATGTCTAAGGTTTCATCATTTATACATTTTAAGCTTTCTACTGGGATTTGGTCTGGACCTACTGCTTTACCATTTTTGCTGTTTTTTAATGCCGATTTAATTTCTTCTTTTAATATCTTCAAAACCGTATCATCTTCTACTTCGACTTCCATCTACTCTGTTCTATTGTCTTTGAACAATTCATTTATGTATTCTGTCCATCTCTTTAATTTTTCGTTAGTACTCAACACAAGTTTCCCATCTGTATCTTTTAGTATTCCCGGTTTTCTTTTTCTGTTGATCTGCGTTAATTCCTTAATTTTTTTATGTGTGTTAAAATTATCATGTCTTTTCTGGTGTTCTTCTATTTCTGCGCATTGTTCTTTTAACCACTGTTCTTTAGCCTGTTTAATTTTGGATTTTATTTGTTTATCCACATTTTTGTACATCTGATTATCTTTGTGTTTATGCTGACGTCTTTCTTCCATTAAATCTACGATTTCCTCCGTCATCCATTGTTTCTTTTTGTATCTGGTTGGTGTAAGAATTTCTTTTTGACATTTATCTATTTCTGTCTTTATTAATAACCATTTTGTCTCTGTTTCAGTATTTTGTTGGATTTGTTCTTTAACATTCATTAAACGGTTATTAATTTCATCTGTCAGGCGTTGTTTTATGAGTGGGTTTCTTAGTTTACTTGTATCGATTTTTACATCTGTTGTTCTGCGTTTTATTATTTTCATTTTGAGCCTAATTTTGGTCACTACTGGATTGTGATCTGATCCAATGTCGGCACCTGGATAGGTTTTTGAAGATATAATTGCGTTCTTGTATCTTTGTCTAATCAATACATAATCTATTTGGTTTCTTACAATTCTCCCTTCTTGAACTGCTGGTGACTTCCAGGTATATAGTCTTCTCTTTGGCATTTTAAACAATGTATTAGTTATGACAAAATTATTGTTTTGGCAAAATTCAATAAGCCTGTCACCTCTTTCGTTTCTGTTGCCCAGACCATATCCTCCTGTACATTCTTCTACTTTTTCGTCTCCAACCTTTGCGTTAAAATCTCCCATTATAATTGTAACATCCTGCGTTTTAATGGATTTTAAAATATTGTCTAGGTCTTCGTAGAAAGTTTCAATATCGCTCTCTGGTTTGTCCGCAGTCGGAGCATTAGTCTTTGGTACTACATTAATGCAAACAGATAAGTTATAGGTTTTTGGGGTTGCTGAACAGGAATCCGTGATCAGCAAAGACACAGAAGCACCTGGTACCCAAGACAGGTTATCTTCTGAAGTTATAATAATAATATCGTATGGCATTTTTGCCGGGGAGATCCTTTCTGATAGTTCCAGCGCCGATTACATCTTTAACCCTGTTTCAAGTAACTAGTGTCGATGTACACTAGCCCAGGGGACCAACGGCTTAACGTACTCTCCGAGGCACGGTGAGACGGCTCGTGTCATTATTGGAAATGAAAATGGTTTGTCTTTGGCAGGGATCGAACCCACGTACACCGGCGTATGAGGCCAGCGATTATGCCGTTACTCCACGGCCGTCCACATCTTCTGGAGTTAAAAACCTAAGAGTAATCTATTTGATTCCTCCGAAACTCCAGAAGATAACCTGTCTTAGGCACCAGGTGCTCCTGTGTCTGTGCTGATCACCTAGTCGTGTTCTGCAACCCCAAAAACCTATAAGTAATCCGTTTCCATTAATGTAGTACCAAAGACCCCCGAAACTCCAGGAGCCCCTTTCATTGACCTTGGAAACCACGTGCTCCGGGAGTCGGTTCTGGTGGCATATTCGTGTTTAGCGACCTCAAAAAACCCTCCAGTAATTCATTTGCATCAATTAAATGCCGAAACCGTCGAAACTCTAGAAGATGACGTGCCTTGCAGGGGCCCTGGACACCACGTCCTCCGGAGCTCAATTCTGATGGCATATTCGTGTTTAGCGATCCCAAAAACCCATGAGTAATCTGTTTATATCAATTTAATGCCGAAAACCCCCGAAACTCTAGAAGATGACGTCCGTTGAAGGTCAAGGTCAAAGTAAAGGTCGCCATTGGACAGCCACGGAAAAATCCTAGATTACTAGTACTTTTCCTTGATCCAAACTTCTACATATTGCCAGTTAACCAGTAACTCAGAGAATTGGAACACCCAGTAAATCTTACAATTTTCCGAGTTTGTGCCTCTATATTTGGAAAATCCTTCATACGATTGAGTTGTGCACATGAGAACTTTTTATCAGGATGCCTCAAAGAGTATTTCCTTAAAGTATGAACGAAATCCACTAAGACCTAATTTCCATAAGGTTTGTGCGGGGTACTTTATTACATAGGAAAAATCATTTCCCTACAAGATGCCGATTTTATAGTTAAATTCTTACGAAAAAAGGAAATAACAGTTTTTTGTTTCCTGATATTGATGATATTTCTGTTATAGAAGAAAAGGGTATTTCAGCAGTGTTACCGACCCCGATTAGTAAAGGAACTTCAAGAACTTCGAATGTGTTTAAGTTCAATGTTAACTTTTCGTCTTTGAACATGAGATAAATTTTTGACCACATTAAAGACGATTAATTTTAGTTTACTTACCTACTATACAGTTTGGTGTTCAACGTAATGGTAATAAAAAAACCTTTGTTTACTTATTTTAGTGTGTTTTTTTTGTATCAAATAAGCAACTTTTAACAAACCAAACTAAGCGCCGAATCATCCCTATATCGTAGATGAATGTTCCCGAACTGTGGTTATCATTCGGCAATATGTAAGAAAATCTATAAATCGATTTTTCTTTGTTTGCTTATAGAAAATTAGTGAATTAGTAACATGAAATATGTTTAATATAATATCCCCCATTAGCACTGAAAAGTGGAACAAATCATCGTTAGCTATATTTTAGATTTTGATCGCCAAAGTCAAATGTGCCGAATGATCCCCACTTTCCCCTATAACTTTGTAAATACCCTGTATAACATAACAAACTTTTATATTTTTGTGATGGGGAAGTTACGAAGATTTCGAATATAAAATAAAATATGGGGTGTTCTAGTTAAAAAAAAAAAAACAAAAGTTTGGTCTGCCACTATGTTATCGAACACCCTGTAACATTCTAATTAATTTTGTAATGTGAAGCTCAAAGTTGGCTACGATTTTTGTTATTAACTTTTATTGCTATCTATTACTATAGCGGATCTACTAAGCTTTATCACACTAATCAATCACCCTGATTTTGTATTCATCTGTACAGGTGTGCTGCGCAGTAATAAACGCAACCTGTATGAGCAGCCAGATGGCCGGTACGGTGTTTGAGGAAGCATAGGGAACAATATACGAAATAATCAACTGTCTTAAAATAATTTCTCGAAAACGTTGCGTTGCTAGCTCTTAGACCATAAATTGGTAACCCTTTCCCTATTTACCTTCTTTGTTAGTTTAACCCGGCACCTGCCACGTGGGGATCTACCAGCACCCCATAACATATTTTTATCAAATATTTGGTATTTCAAGTTTGGTAAGCGAGCTGTGCGTCATAGTAGCTTTCTATAATATTATATAGTATATATGTGTTAGTGTTTAAAGTGGTTATTTAGTGTCATTCTGAACTTATAGCTCTAAAGTCGAATTGGGGTGTCATCATCTGGCACTTTATGTTTTAAATTTTTTTTGTATTTTTGATATAAACAGGTCAAATTTACATTTTGTATTGAAATAACTGATTTAAATTATTAATATAGACTCTATACTCACTATATCTTAATTTTTTTAGATATTTTACTTGACTTCATTTATTATGGTTTGGTACTTGCTAATTTGCTTATAACACCTTTTTCATTTTATTTTTCAACTTTTATAACATATTAGTGGCTAATAAGTTAATAAAACATGTTTATTTATATTCTTGTGTTACTCAACACATTATTTTGTTTTTTAAACAAGTGGATCACAGAAAATTGTTAAGGGGTGCTGTGAGATCCCCACGTGGCAGTTGGCGCCTTGCAAAGCCACGTGGCAGGTGCCGGGTTAAGGAAATGAGTGGGTCAAAATTGAGATAATTATTGAAGATATTTCTGGAATTATATATCCCTAATTATAAACAGAAACCTTTTCCAATTTTCCTGCGGGCATATCTACTTGCTTCTACTTCATCACTTTGCCTTTAGTTAGAAACTTAAAGTTTGCCTGTAAATTGGCTTTTAATTATAATCTTAATTAAACATCGATTTTGATGAGTATCGGATAGACCTTTAAATTTGTTTGATTTAAATAATTATTAAACTTCACCTTTGTACCAGAAAAATTTAAATGCACCTTTGAAGTTAGTAAATATTGAAGTTTTTTAGTAGTAGTGAATGTACCTAAGTAAATCTTTGACATCAATTTGATTTTTTTAAATTAATCGATATTTAAAAGTAGTATAACAGTTTTTAAAATAATTGTTTGACTTCA
The DNA here is from genome assembly GCF_917563875.1 of Diabrotica virgifera virgifera. NCBI lineage: Eukaryota > Metazoa > Arthropoda > Insecta > Coleoptera > Chrysomelidae > Diabrotica > Diabrotica virgifera. The sequence goes on from NC_065447.1 coordinate 213,106,294, forward strand.
ATAATGGTCGGCTATAAATAACTCTTATAAGCGAGCGGCGAACCTTCTTCTTCTTTCTTCTTTGTGTGTCATGCTTGTTTTCAAATGTTGACTATCGTCGTATTAACAAGCTGATGAGTGGGGATTGAGACCAGGGCCCTGATTCTAAATCAAATTTCGACACTAAACAAGTCGCTTTCAATATGGCGACGTCGAAATGCGACTGTGCGAGCCTTGTGGATTTTAGTTGAACTAACGAAAGACGTCACGAAATAGCGACTATCGAAATTAATAGCGACTCCAAAAAAGTGGTTGATATTATAATTTCGATGTCGAAATTATTTGACACGGAGATGAATGAATGGCCAAAAGCAAGGTTAGGTTTAGTTTAGATGTGTTTTGTTTATTTCTTGCAAGGAAAACTAAAGCAAAAGGTATTAATATGGCTGGGTTTAATTGAAATTTGCTTGTTTTGAGGAATTAGATAGAATAGTATTAAATTAGAAATATAATAATTGAGAATGTCCACAACATAAATCATCAACTCAATGAAAGATGTAAGGTAATAATCTGGGAAAATTACTAAAAAACAGGGAAAATTAATTACCAGCTATTTTATTGCTGGACATGCTGAAATCAAATCTTGAGATTTCCTATATTAGTAATATAGCTGTGCAAAGTCCACAGAAAGTGTGCTATTTTGTTTATAAACAAATTAGCGCTCCGAAATCTTTTTTTTAATTATTGCTCTATAACTCCGAAAATTTTAACTTTAAACCAAAACACTCGCATAAAAATTGACAGTAATTTATTTCTGCACATTGATAATTTATTCCAATTTCCTTCGACGGACATTTTCCTCGGAAAATTCGGGTTTTCCAAACAAAATCTTTAATTTTCAACTAAAATTTGAGAGAAGTAATTATTTATCAATAATTAAATAATTTGGTGACAGTGACATAAATCTTTTTTGTTATGAGTGTCTTGAAGGTATGAAAATTTGTATGTACAAAGAGGACCGGAATTAAAAGGTATCTAATGGTTCAAAGATTAAAATACTGTTGTTTATAACTCTGTCGCAAATGCCGGCCAAATTTGACCGGTTATACCTGGAATCACTCCTCGCAATTCAATTTTTTTTCTTCGAAAAGGGCACAGAAGCCGTGCCCTTTTCAACAACGTTAACTTAATTGAATTTAATCTAATATTTTTTGAGGGGTTCTATTTGTTTATAAGCCAAAAAAATGTTTCTTTATAACATTCCTGAGACCGCTCAAATGGTCCAATTTCAGTCCTGTAAGGTACGTTGAATAGGTATAGTGCTTTTTTATACGAAAATCATAGTTATTCTGGTGTATCATAATCTTTCAGGTTATTATTGCGACCGAAATTTTTTAATTAACATTTTCATTATTGCTAAATTATTGGTTAGATTTTCGCCGGTCTCCTGATATACAGAGAGGGGGTAAATTATGGAATAAATTCATTTTCTCTAAAATGGACGATTTTAGAGAAAAATCCCGAAACAGGTCGATTTTTATTTTTAAATTAAATTTTTTTGGCATATATTTCAAACTAGTGACGTCATCCATCCGAGCGTGATGGCGTAATCGATTATTTTTTAAATAGGAATAGGGGTACCTGTTGTAGCTCATTTACAAAGGCGTTCAATTCTCTATTCAGTATAGGGCTTTTCATTCACAGTCATTTATTTCGAGCTTCTGTCATATTTCGTATAATCCGTAAATATTAATATTATACACAGATTATTCAACATATGACAGGAGCTCGAAACAAATGACAATCGATGAAAAGCCCTATTATAAACATTAATATCATTATTTATACAGGGAGGCCAAAAAATTTTTTGAATTAAATTAATTGACGCAAGAAGAACAATGCATGTAATTTATTTAATTCAAAATACATTCTATTGCTGTCAGAAAATAAAAAAAAAATTATTTTGCAAATAAACATTGCTTTTAGCTTAAATTAAATGTTCAAACTGCCAATAGGTAGGAGGGAGGCTGTTTGTGATTTAATTTAAGCGAAAAGAAATGTTTATTTGTGAAATAAACCTTTTTTTCTATTTTCTGACAGCAGTACAATGTATTTTGAGTTAAATAAATTACATACATTCTTCTTTTAGCGCCAATTAATTTAATTCAAAAATTATTTTTTGGCAACCCTGTATAAATACCTAATGATATTAATGTTTATATTACTGAATAGAGAATTGAACGCCCTTTCAAATGACCTACCACACGACACCTATTCCCATTAACAAAATTATCAATTACGTCATCACGTTCAGATGGATGACGTCACTAGTACGAAATATATGCCAAACAATTGTAATTTAAAAATAAAAATCGACCTCTATCGGGATTTTGCTCAAAAATCGTCCGTTTTAAGAAATGAATTTATTCCATAATTTAGCCCCTCTGTATTCTGTATAATCTACTATAATAAATCTTTCATGTCATCAATTATTTAATTATTGATAAATAATTAGGTACTTCCCTAAAATTTTAATTCAAAATTGCAGATTTTTTGGGAAACCTCGGATTTTCTGAGTAAAATTTTTGTTGAAGGAAATCGGAGAAAAAAATAACTTTGTGCAGAACTAAATTACGGTGAATTTTTATTTGAGTGTTTTTGGCTCAAAGGAAAAATCTTAGGAGTTACAGAGCATGCACTAATTGAAAAAACAAGGAAGATTTAGGAGTGCTAATTTGTTTATAAATAAAATAACACACTTTCTGCGGACTTCTGGGGGACTGCGGACCCCATATTACTAATATATGCAATCTTAAGATTCGATTTTACCAATAAAATAGCTGGTAAATAATTTTTCCCAAAAATGGCATTTTTTCGATAATTTTCCCAGACTATCAACAAATTCCAATAAACCGGAGCGCCAACCCAAATTCTGAGCAGTGTCAACATGATAAGGTTAATATCCCCAGTTGTAACTAATATCGAAATGAATAAGAATCGCTATACTCTGCGGCTGTCATGGCGGTGTCGAAATGAAATTGCGACTGTCGAAAGGAATTAGAATCAGGCCCCAGACATGGTATAATGGACTAATACCATGGTGGTAAAACGCACAATTTCATATGCATCAGTGGTATGTTGGCCAAAAGTGCAACAAAAAAGTGCCATCATCAAATTAAGCAAGGTGCAAAGACTTGCTTGTTTCGGGATCACGGGGGCTATAAGGGGCACATCTACGGCATCTATGGAGGCACTACTGGATCTCCCTCCTTTACATATAACAATAAGATGTGAGGCGAGAATGACATATTATAGACTGCTAGAAAACCTGAGCAACGTACCAGTTAAATCAAGACATAGTAGAATAACGAATGAAACTAATGATACCGAATGGATGATGATTTCTGATCTTATGACATCAAGATACAAACCTGAATTACCTTTTCAAGTGGACATTTGCCCACGAGACTAATGGGACAGAGCAAACTCTCGACCCATACTGCAGGGTTACACCTGGTATACGGACGGGTCTAAAACTGCAGATGGTTCGGGCGCAGGAATATTCTGTAGTGGTGCAAATTTCAACATTTTTATTCCACTGGGAGAATATACCTCCGTATTTCAGGCAGAGATTTTTGCAATCTCGCAGTGTGCAAGAGAAAAACCCTAAGGGCATTCGAACTGCAGCGGGTTAACATATGCACAGATAGCCAAGCAGCCATTGGGGCTCTTATATGCCCTAAGGTGAACTCTAGGCTGGTGTGGGAATGTCGACAAGAATTTGGCAGACTGGCACAACATAACAGTGTTAATCTGGTATGGGTTCAAGGTCATGGGGCATATACGGCAATGGAAGAGCTGATGCACTTACCAAGAGAGCATCAGCTACAAAATACCTGGGTCCAGAGCCGGCCGTGGAAGTGCCAAAAAGCACCGTCCGCGAACGAAAAGAAGCCTGGATCCGAAGCCAACACAACTTACACTGGGAGAGTGTACCCGGACAAACACATGGCAAGATGTATATCGGACGGACATGTGCTAGTAGGGCTGAGTTACTGCTGAAAACAAGCAGGAATCAACTCAGAGTCATAACAGGTTTCCTCACTGCGCATGCGCCGGTTAAGGTCACCTGCATACAATGGGGCTGTTTTATTGAGACTTGAGCTGCAGACTCTGTAACAGAGAACCTGAAACAGTCTACCATATCTTGCATGACTGTGAGGCATTGGATTGTAGGCGGCAAACACTTTTCGGAGACATCGAAGTGACTCTAAATATATATGGCGCTTACCCACTAGACCTGTACAGGCTGGTACAGGGTTCCAGAATTTTGGAATGAGTTTCAGTACAACCGATTCACAACAGACGGCTTCCAGGAAAAAACCAAGCTGATGAAATGTTTCTCAGTCGGCAGCTATATAAAACAATTCCTCCAAAGTCCATTGTCTAAAGTTACGCAGCCAGGACAGTTGTTTTTTTCCAGCCCAGCGTTTCCCTTCGATTTTGCCCTGAATGATCAACCGGTGTAAGCGATATTTAGGTTATCTCATTATTATGACTGAAGTATTAAGCCTTTCTCATTTCTATGTTGATCAGTTCTTGCTCTTTGTGCATTGTCTCTAGCACAAGTTGGTTGGATATGTGTGCTGTCCTCGGAATTATGAGCATGCGACGGTAACACCACAACTCAAACGCTTCTAATTTGTTAAGATTTTTTATTTTCGTTGTTTAGGTTTTACATCCATAGTACAAAACGGACCAGACCTAGCACTTCAATATTCTTAGGCGTGTGGTCAATGACACACTTCTACTGCACAATACATAACGCCAACTAATAAAGCTTTTTCGTGCAAGTTCTATTCTGCTCGAAATTTCCTAATCACGCTCAACCCTGCAATCAATCCAGCTACCCAGGTATATAATATAAAGTGTTCCACTCTTTCCAGGATTTTGTTATCTAATGTTAGTACTGAGTCTTCGACATTAATTTTGCCGACCACCAGCCATTTTATATTTTTTCCGCTGATTGTTAAGCTCTTTGCAGTGCATTCGTTGTTTCCAGCGTTTAAAAATATTTGAAGGTCTTCTAGACTCTCTGCCATTTTGGCGGTGTCATCTGCGTATCTGTTGTTATTAATAATTTTACCACTGATTTTAACACCTTCGTGACGATTAATTACCGCTTTTTCAAAAATTGGTTCGGTGTAGGCATTGAACAATGTCGGTGACATAACACATCACTGTCTGACACCACGCTTAACGTAAACTTTAGCTGAAACTTCTTGATCCTACTTAACACCAGCGGTCTGATTCTAGTAAAAATTGTTGAGCAATCTAATTGCTGGCGAACTGCTAATTTGGCGAACCTCCAAAATCCCCAAAATGTTTTTAATACAATTTTTTATATAAAATTCTTAAAGCGTATCTTCTATACCGGCGTTGTATTCAATTTTCTCTATAGTAAAATACAGTACAGATCATCACGAAGTTAGGGACACAAATAGTTGGAAGACTCCATTTACTCTACGAGGACTGAACTAGTTATGATGACCTCACTATGGTAGGGGAGCCCAAGTGGGGATTTTTGCAGTTACTCGAGCGCGTCAGATTATCATATGGAGAGAAACCTGGTACCCTGCAGATGTACCTCTACCATAAATTGACTCTTAATACAGGGAAGTTCGTTAAGGGAGGCCCGAAAAAAAATCTATCCTTAAAAATACTCGAAATTGTCAGATTAAGATAAGATAAGTTAAGTACATGCAAAAAAGAGTGTATATTTGAAAAATCTGACGATTTGAGCGGGGCGTAAGTAAATGGGTGAGTCAAAATATTTCACAAAAAAAAGCGAATATTTCGCGAAATGGACGTTAGATCGAAAAACTAAAAAATACCTCTTCAATATTTTTCAAAAATCTATCGAATGGTACTAAACATGACACCCCGCGGAGAGGGATGGGGGGTAAATTTAAAATTTTGAATACAAACCCAGCGATATTTCGCAAAATGAACATCAGATCAAAAAACTGCAAAATACACTTTCAAAATGTTTTTCGAAAAATCTATCAAATGGTACCAAAAACGACCCACCACGGAAGTGTGGTGGAGGGTTACTTAAAAATCTTAAATGCGATCCCCAAATTTTTATTGCAGATTTAAATTCTTTACGTAAAAATAAGCAACTTTTATTTGAGACATTTTTAAAGTTATGGATAGATGGCGCTATAGACGGAAAAAACGATTGTTGGAAATGGAAAATTAAATTAAAAATGGAATATAAAAAGTCCCCACTAAAATGGAAAATTTTACTTAATTTTTTTCGGTTTTAGGACCTAATAATTACAACCCAATACATCCCCATAACGCTCGAGTGACTGCAAATTTAGCATACTTTGCTCCCCTACCACTACAGGCTTTCGTCTCTTGAAGGTATGGTTGCCCATTTTTTTTTGTTTCAAGGGTTCTGCATTGGAAGATTCGTAAACGAAGATTTGTGTTAGGTGTAGAATTTATGGAAGAAGTAAATAGTGGGTTTCAGCTCTCAAGAAAGCACACAATCTGCTGGTGTTACGTTTTTATTTGATATTCGCTACATTTATAATTTATTATATGTTAGTGCAGTCACTGAAGGTTTTCACCTCCAATTTCATTGAACCTCCATCGATTTTAATGAAAATTGGTGAGTAGTTAGAGGATACTTCAAGGAATAAAGGTGACATGATGCCAGTTGAGCTTTTACCCTGGGGTGGATGCCACCCCTTCTAGTGGGTAAACATTATTTTATTAAAAATAATACCATAAATCGATACAGGGAAAAATTCTCAGAAAAGTTTGTTATATAAAGTTATTAACATAAATCAATACATTTTGAGTTATTAAAGATCAAAAATTTTATTTTTTCGTAAACAAATGCATATTTTAAAGCTATTTTTCACGTATAACTCAAAAACTATAAGCTTTTACAAAAAAGTTATTACCAAAATTGAAGATAATAAAAAATTGAATACACTCCTTACTAAAAACTAAACTACTGTTAATTCAAAGTGAGTTACGGGTAATATCTATATTTTTTTCGGCGAGTACTCAAATCTAAGTATTCAAGCTTAAATAACGAGAAAACGATGCCCTTTATAAAATCTACTTGCTAAACACTTGTCAAAATACTTCGGAATACCTATCAAATGAGCTCCAGGAGAAGTTAATATCATCAACATTAAGCACGTTATAATGAAAATAAGAGAACCCATTCGAATTTTTTAGGAGAAAGTGAAAAATGAAACAGACGCCATTTCCACAAAAATTAAAATTTATAGTAATCCTTACAATGATTTCTTTATATTAGCATAAAGCAATGATTTCAACAATTTTGACCGGTTTAAAATGCATATTATTGAAAAAAAGATATAATTTAAAAAAATCAGAATTTTTAAAATTATCGTAATTTTCATTTTATTTTGATAATAACTCCAAAAATACTCATTATATGTAAAATATAATATATATCCAAATTTTAGTTTTTCTGTATCAAATATGTTACCTTTCCTACTATTTCTGTAGGGTAAAAAATAACCGAGATAGAAACGTTTAAAGCTTAAATTTTGCTGCCAGAACCATGTAACCGGAGCCATTTAACCTTTTATTTTAAAAAAGTAAGAGGTTTAAAAGATTAAGGTGATTAAGGTTAACGTCGTTTAATCTTTTTCTTCTTTAAGTTCCATCTCCGCGGCGGTGGTCGGTAATCATCATAGCTATTCGTATTTTAGAGACGGCTGCTCTAAAAAGTTCATTTGATGTACATCCGTACCACTCTCTCAGGTTGCGCAGCCACGATATTCTGCGTCTCCTTATGCTTCTCTTTCCTTGAGTCTTTCCCTGCATAATCAATTGGAGCATGCTGTATCTCTCTCCACGTGTAATATGTCCGAGATATTCCAATTTTCTTGTCGTTTAATAGACCTATGAATTATCTTTTAAATGGTTTTTAGGTACACCTGATATCGTATAAACTAACGAAGTTATTAAAAACAACAATAGCATTTTATGGAAAAAAAAATTAAAAGATAAATGTTGAAAAATTTTGTAGCATAAATTTTAATGCTATCAACTTGTTCCGGTACTCATTTGATAGATATTTCTAAGTACGTTGACAAAGGTTTTATAAGCTTATGTCATAAAACGCACAATTTTCCCTTTAATTAAGCTTGAATAATTAGATTTGGATACTCGCCGAAAAAATATACATTCAATTACCTATAACTCACTTTTAGTTAACATTGATAGGTTTGTCTATAGTAAGGTGTTTATTTAATTTTTTATGGGCTTCAATTTTGGTACAAATAACTTTTTTGTAAAAACATTGTTTTTGAGTTATTTATGAAGAATCTTTGATCTTTAATAACTCAAAAAGTTTTAATTTATTTAATAAATTTATATAACAAATTTTGCTTAGAATTTGTCCCTCTATCGAATTATGGGTTATTTTTAATAAAATAATTTTCACCCCATAGAAGGGGTGACATCCACCCCCACGGTAAAAGCGCAAGTTGGCACCATGTCACCTTTGTTCCTTGAGATATCCTCTAACCACTCACCAATTTTCATGCAAATCTATGGAGGTTAAACGAAATCGGAGGTAATATCCACCTTCAGTGACTGCACTAAGTATATTTATATTTTATACTCTAGCCAGGTATTTATTGTACTCTACAGTTACTATTTCTATAAGTTTTTTTGTTTGAAACGGCTCTTGGATCAGCATTTTTAACAATTGCAAATTATTGATGCGATATTTTAGGGGGATTGTTTCGAGGATCGAGATTCTAAGGACCTCCTTAGCTCTGATTTTATTTTTTATTGAATAACATTTATTGATGTTAAGTATCCTATCATGTATTTTAGGGATATTTGCTATTTGGTGGATTAATGCAGATGGGTAGTCCGGATTTACTGATAATTACTCTTCTGAGGATTAGTAGGCGTTTATTTAGTATAGCGTAGATTTTGGCCCTGTATTCGATGATTGGTTTAATGTAAGTTTTATAGGTATGGAGGAGCGTAACATGGCTGTGTCTTTGAAAGTTAGATACCCAACTATGACACTGACGGTCCGAATTCAAGCTATTTTCCATTGAGCATGATGTTGTGGTTTTGCTCATAGAATGAGCCAGAATATTTGGGATTTCTGTTTACGATCAGTTGTATTTTGGCTACGTTTAGGGTTATTATCCACCTGTAGCATCACTTGACTATAGTGTCGAGTTGTGTTTGTGCTTTTCGAATACAGAGAGTTCTCTACACATGCGGTGAAGAGGACCTGCAGAGATTAGGGCTGTGTTATTGGCATATAGCAAGAAACTTGCCGAAGCCATGTACTATAGAAGTGGAGGTCACTGCTATAGACTGTGTAGAGTATTAACGCAATTATTGATCCCTGCGGTACTCCTGTTGAGGAGTGACTTGTTCGAATAGTTGGTCAGCGACGTTTACCCGAATAGTTAATTTATACTACTTAACTCATACTTAACTAAGTATGACCCAATAATTTGTATAAAATGGAATGAGCACTAAAGGCTTGATGTAGTTTTTCGATCAGTCCGGTATGCCAGACCTGATCGAATGCCTTTTGTACATCCAAGAAAATGCCTGTTTCTCGATAAAAATATTTATGTCTTCGATATATTCATAATATGCATTATAATTATAAAAACGATCGGTATTGCACTTGAAAAAATTGAGAGCTTGAAAAATACCAAAAAAAATCTAGCATTTTTGGAATTTTTCCTTTTTTTGTTGTTTATAACTTTGTCGCAATCGATGGTTGTAATCATATTTCGGTTTCGCTATTTCAGTTGGATGAAAAGTCAATTATAATTAAAAAAATAATAAAATTAACATCAAGTAAAACTAACTAGTGTAGTTGGTATATTTAATAAAAATTCTAAAAAAATTTAAAAATCCAAACGGATTACGTTCAAAACGTTTTTGGACTTATCAGTCCATCATCAGTGAACCTAAAAGTAAGTAATCTCACTTAGTAAAATTGAAAAGGGTGAAATTTTGAATGTTAAAAATTGAAAAGTGTGGTTACGATTACTTACTCCCTGTCCTTGCTAAATAGCCACAATGCCAAACACTGGTCAAGATGTATGTTCTAACTACATGGTAAAATTTGTTAAACAATTTGGGTTACATTGGATGCCAACGGATTAGTACTAGGTATATGATGCTCTACTCCATTAAGAGATTTTTTATTTTTATTTATTTTTCTTTTTCTTTTTATTTTCATTTTATTTTTTCTTACAAATTCAAAATTTTAATCTGCTACATTTAACTTTCTAGCCACTCTAATATTTTTAACTTTACAACTTTATTCTCATTTTACTATGTTTAACTTTTAATTTTTTCCAAACACAGTTTGTGTCTTGTGCAACCTGCTGACACACTTCTTTTGAATATTTTGTTCATTTACATATTTATCAACTTCGTTTTAATTTAACAATTCAAATAATTCCATTTTCTTTTCTATGCATAATGTTATAATATTTCTTATATTTTTGACTATAACTAACACATTTTCACATTCCGTCAATTATTTATATTTTCACCTAACAATCTTATATCAGTTACCTCAATTCTCACCAATTTTTTAAATAGTTAATTTCATACAGAATCAATACCATACTAGACTTATACAACCAACATTACAGTTAACAAATTTACATTTCTATACACACTAAACAACTTCTGTATCTCTTCAACGTTTTAACTTTCACCCCCAAGGCTACATACAAAAATTTTTAACTTTCATTAACCAATAATTCAATCTTACATTTTGTTTTCATTACCATATTTTATTATGACAATAATTTCGATCAAATTTAATTTTATAGTCAAGTTTATAGTAATGGTTGTAATATTTTTTAAAAAATAGTAAATTTAAATTCTAATATTAAAAATTAAAATTGCAACACAATCTTAAACTTAAATTTCCGTAACCACATTGGATCTTGACCTTGGTTAATACCTTAAAAATTCCCTTTCCTGGATGTCAATTTTACTGACATTTGAAGTATTTCAACTTCCTTCTAAATCATTGACAGACTAAACGTAGTTCAATGTAGACCTATTCATAATAAAAAAATCTCTTAATTAATGGAGTAGAGCATCATGTACCTAGTACTAATCCGTTGGCATCCAATGTAAGCCAAATTGTTTAACAAATTTTACCATGTAGTTAGAACATACATCTTGACCAGTGTTTGGCATTGTGGCTATTTAGCAAGGACAGAGAGTAAGTAATCGTAGCCACACTTTTCAATTTTTAACATTCAAAATTTCACCCTTTTCAATTTTACTAAGTGAGATTACTTACTTTTAGGTTCACTGATGATGGACTGATAAGTCCGAAAACGTTTTGAACGTAATCCGTTTGGATTTTTAAAAATTTTTAGAATTTTTATTAAATATACCAACTACACTAGGGAGTTTTACTTCATGTTAATTTTATTTAACTAGATGGTATACAGCCAACCTTCGGGTATTATCCCGTTTTATTTTTCAATTATAATTATTAAAGGCTATAGCGGGATAAGATGGTAAAATCTGCACTCGGCTCGATCCTTACTTGGTATAGGGCAATCGAAAGAACATACCTAAAAACCCCCCTAACCAAAATTTTAGCTCCCTACGTGGCCCCAGGTGTCCCCTACCGGAAAAAAAGTGGTTTTTCGAAAAAAAATTTTTTTGAGCGAACCTTTACTTTAAAAATTGTGAAAAAATTTGTGAATATAGATTTTTAGTCCCAAAAACATACTGATTTTTTTCAGATTTTTTGGATCAAAATTAAGCTCAGGAAAAAATTTTGAATTTTTCAAAAAAATTTTAGGTTATGTAGATAATTTTTGGCTAGCTGCGAAATAATTTTTTTTAGTGTATTTTTTTCCACTCTTTTGAATGGCGAAGATAGATTTGCCAGTTTCTCGCCGGAAATTCCTCAAAATTCGAAAAAACCCATTCTTTAGTGTGTCCCCCTCATATTTGTAGCGTTTACTGAGCGATACTTTGATTTAAAAAATCCGAAAATATTTAGAATTAAACATACATTGTTTTGTCCAAAAGCATCCAGATTTTTTTGATTAAAATTGAGCTCAGGAAAAATTATTGAATTTTTCAAAAAATTTTTAGGTTATGTAGATAATTTTTGGCAGGCTGCGAAATAATTTTTTTAGTGTATTTTTTTCCACTCTTTTGAATGGCGAAGATAGATTTGCCAGTTTCTCGCCGGAAATTCCTCAAAATTCGAAAAAACCCATTTTTTAGTGTCCCCCTCATATTTTTAGCGTTTACTGAGCGATCCCTTTACTTAAAAAATCCGAAAATATTTTGAATTGAACATACATTGTTTTGCCCAAAAGCATACTGATTTTTTTCAGATTTTTTTGATTAAAATTGAGCTCAGGAAAAATTTTTGAATTTTTCAAAAAATTTTTAGGTTATGTAGATAAGTTTTGGCTAGCTGTGTAATAATTTTTTTTAGTGTATTTTTTTCCACTCTTTTGAATGGCGAAGATAGATTGGCCAGTTTCTCGCCGGAAATTCCTCAAAATTCGAAAAAACCCATTTTTTTAGTGTCCCCTTCATGTTTTTAGCGTTTACTGAGCGATCCCTTGATTTAAAAAATCCGAAAATATTTTGAATTGAGCATTCATTGTTTTGCCCAAAAGCATCCGGATTTTTTCAGATTTTTTTGATTAAAATTGAGCTCAGGAAAAGTTTTTGAATTTTTCAAAAAATTTTTTGGTTATGTAGATAATTTTTGGCTAGCTGTGAAATAATTTTTTTTAGTGTATTTTTTCCACTTTTTTGAATGGCGAAGTCTTTTTCGAAAAAACTCATATTCTTAGCAGTCCCCCTTCATATTTTTAGCATTTACTGAACGATCCTTTGCTTTAAAAAATCTGAAAAAAATTTTGAACATACATTGTTTTGCAAAAAAAATACTGATTTTTTCAGATTTTTTGGAAAAATTGAGCCCAGGAAATTTTTTTGAATTACTCAAAAAAATTTATGCTAGATTTGCCATTTTCTCTCTGGAACTTCCCTACAATTCTAAAAATTAAAAAAAGCTGTATTGATGTCTTCCCCTCCTCATATTTTTAGCACATAAACTGCATGTCAATTAACTGCATGTCAATAAATAACTATTTTTGATATTTTGTTTGTTATGTCTATTGATATGATCAGGTTTGCCATTTTCAGACCAAAACCTGCTCAAAATACAACAAACGCTCTTTTTTGATATTTGTCACGCATTAATTAAATTAATGCGTGACAATAACGATTTTTGCTCCCCCTTTATTCGAGTGGTGATTATCATATACATATTATAATTTATGGATCAAATTAATAGATATATATATATATATATTTATTTTCATATTGAACTTTTTTTGTTTCAATTTTTTTTAATAATAATGAAATATATAATTACAAAATTACAACCTAGTAAACTATATGCTCTAATTTACATTGAAATACTAGTTTGAGTCTTCGTCACTATGTATCTTCGGTTATTACGTGATCAGTATCTGATATGTATGATAAACAAGTCTGAAAGCATTTTTGCTGGTCTAATAATTTTTGACTTATACCTAGCATTGCTAATAAGATAATAAATGATTGCTGCAATGTGAGAACAGGACCCTACGCCCTACAGTTCCTAATCCGTTGGCACAGTCACAAGCATGGCGCAAAATACCTCCGTACCTGGCTTGACCTAATTGGTAGGTCGCCGAAAAAAATTCTTTTACATCCCTTTCATTCATCTCCGGAATCTCCGATCATCAATTTCTTGACCAGTTAGTTTTACCGCAGTAGTGGGCCGCCTGAACCATCTCTGTGTTTTAACCTTTAATGCTAATGTATTTTCCTTTGATTTCGAGTCCAAAATTCTTCGAATTATTATCTCTTGCAATCCATCATCATATTTATCACTATAACCATTTACCAAAAGTGTTATTGGGGAAACATGTAATCTTAGCATATGAAGCAGCTTTTGGTATAAGTCTATTGTCCAATTGCTGGTGAAAGGACTTGTATTTTTTGCTAAGGATGCTATGGATTGCCTCTAAAACCCATATCAGTTTTGTGACGAAGAAATATTTATTTGCTTCAATCGCACTTAAATTAGACCTTTTTCCTTCTAAGGCATGCATAAGAACCTTGAATCCTTGATTTTTAGGTAGGGTATCACATCCCTAAAACCTCTGTCCACGATGCAAACATCACCTTCCTTCATGATACCAGTGGTGATCCAGTTCTTATACCAACTGGATCATCCATTACTTTTCTCATAATAGTTGTGTCGGTTTTGGTAATTATTTTTACATTTTTGACGACGTAAATATGTCCCATCAAAAACCAAAGCAAGTTCATCATTGAAAAGCTTTTTTACATAAACTGAAGTGTGGTTGATTATTAAATCATCCATTTAATAAATAGCATTCTAGAGATATTCCGCAGATATTGGTTATATTATGTCTATTTAAATTACGAACCAGCCTTACACCTAAAGGTAGAAATGCTCAGGACTAAGTAAGTAAGTAAATTACGAACTGGATCATCAAATAATCGTATTTCATCTGTTTTCCTATTAAAAAATGGAATAAAAGTTTCAGATTTTTGTCATCGGTTATTTTGAGAAAATGATGTTTTACCAAAATATTTTGGTGTAAAAAGTATTAAAAGAGTCACGTATAAATTAGATTATGTGCTTAAAATATGGGAGAACATATCAAAAAAGAACTTTTGTTGTATTTTGATCATGTTTTGGTTTGAAAACGGCAAACCTGATCATGTCAGTAGAAATAATAACAAACAAAATAGCAAAAATCGTTATTTATTGATATGCAGTTTATGGGCTCAAAAATGGGGAGGGGAGACATCAAAAAAGTGTTTTTTTATTTTACGAAATGTGAGGAAGTTCCGGAGAGAAAATCTAACCCCGCCATTCAAAAAAACGAAAAAAAAATTCACGAAAATATAATTATTTCGAAATTTTCGAAAAATTACTTACATACCTAACCTAATTTTTTTTTTGAAAAATTCAAAAATTTTCCTTGGCACAATTTTAATCAAAAAAATCTAAAAAAATCAGGATGCTTTTGGGAAAAAGAATGTATGTTCAATTCAAAATATTTTCGGATTTTTTAAATCAAGGGGTCGCTCAATAAACGCTAAAAATATGAGGGGGACACTAAAAAATGGGTCTTTTCGAATTTTGAGGAATTTCCGGCGAGAAACTGGCAAATATATCTTCGCCATTCAAAAGAGTGGAAAAAAATACACTAAAAAAAATTATTTCGCAGCTAGCCAAAAATTATCTACATAACCTAAAAAATTTTTGAAAAATTCAAAAATTTTTCCTGAGCTCAATTTTAATTAAAAAAATCTGAAAAAATCAGAATGCTTTTTAACAAACAATGTATGTTTAATTCAAAATATTTTCGGATTTTTTTTAGATCAAAGGATCCCTCAGTAAACGCTAAAAATATGAGCGGGGCACACTAAAAAAAAGGGGTTTTTTCGAATGTTGAGGAATTTCCGGCGAGAAAATGGCAAATCTATCTTCGCCATTCAAAAGAGTGGAAAAAAATACACTAAAAATAATTATTTCACAGCTAGCCAAAAATTATCTACATAACCTAAAAAATTTTTGAAAAATTCAAAAATTTTTCCTGAGCTCAATTTTAATCAAAAAAATCTGAAAAAATCAGGATGCTTTTGGGCAAAACAATGTATGTTCAATTCAAAATATTTTCGGATGTTTTAAGTCAAGGGATCGCTCAGTAAATGCTAAAAATATGAGGGGACACACTAAAAAAGGGTTTTTTCGAATTTTGAGGAATTTCCGGCGAGAAAATGGCAAATGTATCTTCGCCATTCGAAAGAGTGGAAAAAAATACACTAAAAAAAATTATTTCGCAGCCTGCCAAAAATTATCTACATAACCTAAAATTTTTTTGAAAAATTCAAAAATTTTTCCTGAGCTTAATTTTAATCAAAAAAATTTGGATGCTTTTGGACAAAACAATGTATGTTTAATTCAAAATATTTTCGGATTTTTTAAATCAAAGGGTCGCTCAGTAAACGCTAAAAATATGAGGGGGACACCCTCAAAAAGGGTTTTTTCGAATTTTGAGGAATTTCCGGCGAGAAAATGGCAAATGTATCTTCGCCATTCGAAAGAGTGAAAAAAAATACACTAAAAAAAATTATTTCGCAGCCTGCCAAAAATTATCTACATAACCTAAAAATTTTTTGAAAAATTCAAAAATTTTTCCTGAGCTCAATTTTAATCAAAAAATCAGAAAAAATCAGGATGCTTTTGGGCAAAACAATGTATGTTCAACTCAAAATATTTTCGGATTTTTTAAGTCAAGGTATCGCTCAGTAAACGCTAAAAATATGAGGGGGGACACTAAAAAATGGGTTTTTTCGAATTTTGAGGAATTTCCGGCGAGAAACTGGCAAATCTATCTTCGCCATTCAAAAGAGTGGAAAAAAGTACACTAAAAAAAATTATTTCGCAGCCTGCCAAAAATTATCTACATAACCTAAAATTTTTTTGAAAAATTCAAAAATTTTTCCTGAGCTCAATTTTAATCAAAAAAATCTGGATGCTTTTGGACAAAACAATGTATGTTTAATTCAAAATATTTTCGGATTTTTTAAATCAAAGGGTCGCTCAGTAAACGCTAAAAATATGAGGGGGACACACTAAAAAATGGGTTTTTTCGAATTTTGAGGAATTTCCGGCGAGAAAATAGCAAATCTATCTTCGCCATTCAAAATAGTGGAATAAAATACACTAAAAAAAATTATTTCACAGCTAGCCAAAAATTATCTACATAACCTAAAAATTTTTTGAAAAATTCAAAAATTTTTCCTGAGCTCAATTTTGATCCGAAAAATCTGAAAAAAATCATTGTGTTTTTGGGCATAAAAATCTATATTCACAAATTTTTTCACAGTTTTTAAAGCAAAGGTTCGCTCAAAAAAATTTTTTTTCGATAAAACACATTTTTTCCGATAGGGGACACCTGGAGCCAGGTAGGGAGCTAAAATTTTGGTTAGGGGGGTTTTTAGGTATGTACTTTAGATTGCCCTATACCAAGTAAGAATCGAGCCGAGTGCAGATTTTACCATCTTATCCCGCTATAGCCTTTATCCCACAACCTTTTTAAACCAGTAAGGATCTGCGAAAAATCGTCTATTTTTGGATGTGAGAGGTGGCATTCGGATTTTTGCAGATAAAGTTAGGTGACACCTTCAGTAATAATAATTGACTTATGCTCCTTCTCAAATATGCCCGTAACATTAATAAAAAAATTAAAATATTTAAAAATTTCGAAAAACATCGATTTTTTTCTGCTTTCTTAGCTTATAACTTTAAAACGATTCGTTTTAGAACATAGTTTTAGAGAAATAAAATAAAGATAATTGAATTTTGTATGATATACGACTGGTAAAAAATGTATTAAGGTATTACCTACTCTGCAATATAGCAATAAATAAAAAATAAGGGGTCAAAATAAGTCTGTTGTTATTCAATATTTTTTAACCACTTTGGTGGCACTTAGCTTATAGGTCTGGATCCCGCGTATGAAAAAAAAGTTGATTAATAGCAAGCTGAAAATTTGTTAATAGCTTAAGGGTGTCTATTCGGACAAACTTTGATGTATGGGAACACTGGAACGGGGAAGTTTTAATTGTGGAACAGGTTAAAAATTTGGAACGGTCGGACCACGAAAACGGCACATTTATTTTGTCCGACAGAATAGACTTAAACTCTCCGAACAGAGATTAAACTCTCATGCAAAAATCAGACTGCTATTTAGCACCTGTCATAATTCCTGCCATTTGACATATTCTACATGTTCCACTAATTAAAACGCCCATTTGGTGATAAATAGCAGTCTGATTTTTGCATGAGAGTTTAATCTCTGTTCGAAGAGTTTAAGTCTGTTGTGTCGGACAAAATACATGTGCCGATTTCGTGGTCTGACCGTTCCAAATTTTTAACCTGTTCCACAATTAAAACTTCCCCTGTTCCAGTGTTCCCTTATATCAAAGTTTGTCCGACTAAATACCCTTAAGCTATTAACAAATTTGCAGCTTGCTATTAATCAACTTTTTTTTCATACGCGGGATCCAGACCTATTAGAAAATTCTTTGTAACATACTTAAATCGTGTACCAAATTTCATTAAAATCGACCTAATAAATTTTGCATAATAAATTTGCAATCTAAATGTTTTTAAAAAGTTCAAATTTTTTAAAATCTTTTTGAACAAAAAGTAGACCATTTAGATATTAGCCAATTTTTCACATATAAAGAGGTGCTCTACCTATCTAATACACTTTACAGAATTATAATCGGATTATTTAAGGGGCCCCAGCAATGTTTTAAATTTATAAATAATTTTTTGTCTTATAAACAAATAGCTTTGATTAATAATAAAAAAATTAATTTTTAGCAATGCAAATAATTAAAACCGGTATAATTTGACTTAAACTTTCAAATGCTGTCAGCATAATTGCTATTTTATTTTTTAAACAAACGTTATTCGCGTTAAAAAATTGTAATTTCTTGATTTTTTGAAAGTTCCACCGCGTTTATCTCGAAAACTATGCATCCTACCAAAAAACTTGCAGGAACATTTTTTGCTTAGAATTACCCAAGAAATACAAAAAATGTTTTATTTTGCGAAAAATCAATTTTATGTAATCCCTCAATTTCTTTGTTTATAACAATCTTATCGACATCCGAATCAACTGTTACCCAAAAAATTCGTGTTCTACGGGTCAAAATACATAAAAAAACTTGGGTAAGTCCATCTAAATAAAGGAGCCCGTAGCACCCCCTCCTGGCCACAGCACTAATTTGTTTATAAGCCAAAAAATTGTTTATAAATTTAAAACATTGCTGAGGCTGCTTAAATAATCCGATTTCAATTCTGTAAAGTGCATTAGATAGGTAGAGTATTTGTTTATATGTAAAAAAATTGACAAATCTTTGTATATTCTAGTTTTTTTGTGCAATATTTTAAAAATTTTAATTTTTTAAAAAAAGTTTAGATTGCAAAATTATTATGCAAAATCTAGTAAGTCAATTTTAATGAAAATTGGTGTACGGTTTTAGCACATTACAAAAATTTTCTAAGCGAATAAGGAAGGTTCCAAGTGTAACCTAAGTGATGGAAAATCATTGAATAAAGACAGGCTTGTTTTGCCCCCATTTTTATATTTATTGCTATTTTGAAGCAAGGGTGATAAATTAAGACATTTTTAACCAATCGCATCTGATAGAAAATTTAATTACCTTTGTTTTTTTCCTATAGGACTTTGTTCTAAAATGAACAGTTTTTAAGTTATAAGCAAAAAAAGTAGAAAAAAAAAACGAAATTTTTTGAAATTTTTAAATGTTTTATTTTTCTTATTAATGTTCCGGGCATATTTGAGAAGGAGCATAAATCAATTATTATTAACGAAGTTATCACCTAACTTTATCCGCAAAAATCTGAATGCCACCTCTCACATCCACCTAAAAACAGATCCATACTCTTCTATTTCGCCAAAAATCAAAATACCACCTCTGACATCCACTTCAAAACAGGTCCGCCATGGTCTAATACGATTTTAATTGAGAGAACACATAAAAAATGTGTTTATTTTAAAACACTCGTGGTTAAAATATTGTTATTTTCAGAAACGTGAATTAGAGCTTGATAAAAACAATCCGTTTTGTCGCATTTGGAATGATTTTGAACCAGTTACAAAATCGATGAAACATTTTATTTTTGTATGTTGACGTATTCAAATGACTTTATTTCCGGTTAAAAGCAACATATCAATGCAACTTGATATTCTTAGTGTGATGTTCATTGGATTAATTGAAACTCGCTCTTTTGTACACCGATTCTGAAAGCATTAATTTTCCAACGTAACGAACTTATTCCTCTAATTTCCATTTTCCTGATTAGGTCCATTTCCACTGTGGTAGACTACTTAATTCTGGATTAAACCGAATTTAATTCTACAGGGTTGTATTATTTACCTTAATACTCTGGATAAATATATTAAATTGTATGCTATTATACATATAATTAGATATTTATAAAGCTTAAATATAGATTTTAAAAGTTTGGCAGTTAGACGACCTAGATTGAAAATTTTAGAGAAAAGAAACATTCCGCATAAAATAATTTCCATTATAAACTCACTGTACACTAGTGTACACTGTGACAAAATGCAGCGTGACACATTGGGATCAACAGTGACGAATGTGATGTACTTTCTGGAGTCAGACAGGAATGCGCTTCTTTTTAACATAACAGCTGTAGACCACGTTCCCTCCAAATTAGACTCAGACACAAGAGGGACACAATGGACGTTAAACACACGGCTAAGCGATCTAGAATAAGCCGACAATATCTGCCTATTAAGACAAAGGTTCCAAGACGTGGCTGTCTAATTAGAAACACTTTCCACTAAAGCCAATTAAATACGTTTGAAAATCAATATTAGTAAAACCAAGTCTTACTTTACGTATCTAGGAAGTATCATAACAGAAAACGGAGGTACAGAAGACAGGTACAGACGACGATATTCGTATGTGGATATGAAAAGCTCAACAAACATTTAGCATGCTGTAACGGTTCGACAGGTTACGAATTTTTTTTTTGAACTATTTAATTATTTTTATAATTATTTCTTTTGATCTTTTAATTAAATTTTCTAATTTTCTCGTAAATATTTATTTACGTGACTTCACACTTCGGCGTCTGCGGAACATACTTGTTGAATCGTTCCTTGACGTTTAATTCGTGTTCCGTGGGAGTTTGACGTTCTCCTCTTTGAACGAGAGAGGAACGACACTTGGCTCGTGGCTGTACCTAAGTGAGGTTGGGGACATAAAATGGCGGGTGATTTCCATCTAAATTATTTTTATTCAACATGTCTAAGGTCCGGTTTCACTTACAACAAATAAATCAATGAATAAAATTTATTGGACGTTTAAGTTTATATTTTGTTTCAATTTAATTTTAATAATTTAAAGTTAAACTGGCGAATTTACTTTCTTCTAAATATTTACAGCCAGATTAACTTGCCAATTTACTCGAAGAGTAAGTATTTTTTTGATAAATAAATAAAATAAGTCTTATTTGACGGTAGTAAAATGGAGGAATGTCAGTTTAATGGTCGAATATCTTTAATCATATAATAAACTACTATTTGTCGTTGGTGAAATCGGCCGTAAGTTTAATATTAAAGTGAAAAGTTAATACCACAAATTATTTCTGGAGGAAGGATTGAAGTACCTACCATCAAGGGAACCTGAATAAAAATCACTCGCCATTTGGAAGAAATATGTGAAGTCGTAGTCCCTTTGAACATCTAGAGAAGCCCTATTACAGCCACAGCCAAGTCAGTTAGGAATATGTCAATTTGGGAACAAGCAATTCGAGCGTTCCAGCTCCATTTTCGTCTTGGCACCTGGGCTTACAGGAGGCATGGGTGGCACCATCCTGGTGCTCATTTTCGGGGATGCAACCGCAACCTCTTAAGGAGTCGTTTGGGTTTGTTTTGGGAACATTTAGTTTTGTGCCTTGAGTAACTATTATGAATGATATCACAGACATTTGGTTAATGCATTATGTTTAGTAATTATTTTTTTCTTAAGATTTAGCTTGCATTTATTTGGGTTTTAATATAGGTACATATAAGTTTAGTAAGTTCCTAAACTCATGTATAATTTTGCGGTACTGTACGTTGAGCTCGGCGTATCTGCCAAAAAGGTATTACTTATTTTATTTTGTTGTTAACGTTTGTCGAGCGGCATAATCTTACCCCGCTAACAGACGGAATAGGTACAATTGTACCTATTATATAGTTTCTTAAAAATTCCTTAATCTAAAGGAAAATATGTATTAGTGTTAAGATAATATTATTTTATTAGTGTCATAACTGGTAAAAATTCTTGAATATTGCCATAAATAAATACTAATACAAGGTAATTTGATCATGTACCCATTAACAAAGCTTAAAAGCCGCTTTTAAGTGACCCGGCATAGCTATCGTAAATTATTGAAATTACTGCAACAATAAACTTGGAAACAGACGTTCGCGTTGTAAACAAATTCTATGAAGAGTAGCATTGTATTGTATTTCAATTGGAAACGTAGATATTTTATCTACATTTGGTTTTTGTTTGCCAAAAACGCTTATATTTACCTAAAAATTATGAGAAAGAGGTTAGTAGTATATTTATATTTTTTCTTGATAATATTATAGTACACAAAATGATGGTAAATAATGATAAAGGTTATTAACAGATATATCTACGGGGGTCCTACAGCCTCTGCCACATCCCGCATTTCGATCTCCACCTTTTTAGGTCGGTCCATTCTTCCTCATTTATGGCTCTATCTCTCATTATTTCTCTGATTCTTTCTCTCCATTCCAGTGTTGGTCTTCCTCTCCTTCTTCTATTCGATGGAACATAGTTTAAAGCCTGTTTTGGCCATCGTTCATCATTAATTTGCATTACATGCCCATACCATAAAAGCTGTTTGGATTCTATTGTATCTACGGTATTGTACATTCTTCCTGTTCTTCTTCTTATTTCTTCATTTGGGATGCAATCAAGTCTAGATATCCGACACACTAGGTTATTAACATAACATGACATGTCGTAACGTTTTGTTGCAGGTTAACGTCCGCTGAACTACTAAAATTGGCTGAAGAATCCGATTCAGATGAAGAAGTGTTTATTGCATCTGATGATGAAAGCTATGTTCCACAAGAAAATGCTGAGGAGTCAGACATTGAAGATGAATTTATTATAGAACAGGCAGACGAGTACGACTCAGACGAGCATATAGAGAATGAACCAAAATCTTCAAGCAACATTTTGATATCCAAGGATGGAACTGAATGGAGTAATGATCCAATGCGCAGTGCTCAAACAAAACCTCGCAATCTCCTACGACAAAAAGGTGGGCCTGCAGCTAAGAGTAATTTATTTACACCTAAAGAAGTATTTATGTCAATTATGAGCCCAGAAATTTGTGACATAATTTGCCGTGAAACAAACAGAAAAGGCAAAAGAGTCTGTGAGACTTTTAACAAAGAATTGGCGCAAAGATTCCCAAATGCTTCAAGACGGCCTCCACAAAAAAAATTTGAACCATTTACTGAATGTGAGCTCAACGCATTTTTTGGTATTCTAATCGTTGCTGGTGTACATAGAAGTAACAAAGAAAACTTGTGTGAGATGTGGAGTATGGATTCTCTGCCATTAATACCTGCAGCAATGTCTCGTGATCGTTTCAAGACCATGTTA
Source organism: Diabrotica virgifera virgifera (assembly GCF_917563875.1). Lineage (NCBI taxonomy): Eukaryota > Metazoa > Arthropoda > Insecta > Coleoptera > Chrysomelidae > Diabrotica > Diabrotica virgifera. The sequence continues at coordinate 213,129,676 of NC_065447.1, forward strand.
CGATTTATCAGATTTGACAATGAAAGTACCCGGGAAGAACGCAAAAAAACTGATAAGGCTGCACCCATAAGAGATATCTGGACAATGCTAAATAAAAATTTGCAAAAAGGCTACAAACCATTCGAAGATATAACCATCGACGAACAATTGTTTCCGTATAGAGGCCGTACAAGTTTTACGCAATACATACCTTCCAAACCTGCTAAATATGGTATCAAGGTTTTTTGGGCTTGTGATGCATCAAATGCGTATCCCTTACAAGGTCAGCTTTATATTGGAAAAGCAGCAGATGGTTCACGACAAGTTAACGTTGGCGAACGAACAGTTTTGGATCTGGTCACCTCTTATAAAGGTTCTGGTCGGAATGTTACAACAGATAACTTTTTTACAGGTTTTTTTTTGAACTGGCTAAAGTCTTGAACTCATGGCAAATGACTTTAGTGGGCACAGCTACAAAGAACAAAAGATTTCTACCCACCAATATGCAAGTAAATAAGGAAAGAGCTGTTTTTTCTACTAATTTCGCATACAATCCCTATGCTACTGTTTGTTCTTATGTGCCAAAGAAAAATAAAGCAGTAGTGTTACTTTCGTCCATACATACTACAGGCAAAGTAGAAGACACTGAAGTAGCGAAGCCGGAAATAATTAAGTACTACAATGAAACCAAAGGGGGGGTTGATACCATGGATAAAATGCTAAGTGAGTATACGGTGAAGCGTCGAACATTACGTTGGCCCTTGGCCTTTTTTATAATATGATTGACGTCACTGGCTTAGCATCCTACATTATATATCGAGGGCACAATCCATCACTAAAAACAAAGGACCAACGCAGGAAATTTTTGAAGGATCTTGCTAAAGATCTTTGTTTTCCTTCAGTTCAATCTCGAAGTAAAAACCGGGTGATGATGAGGAGTCATTTTCTTCGTAGTGCTGTAGAAATGGTCCTTGGTCGAAACATAATATTTTCTGTAGTTGCTCCACCTCAAGTATCTCACAGCATTCGTGGATCTACGCCAATAACCGGAAGTTGCCATGTGTGTCGGAACGAACGGAAAAAACAGCGTAAAACGAGGAAAAGTTGTGTAGTGTGTTCTCTACCTGTGTGTGACGAAAATTCTTTGTCTAAAACGACATCTATGTGTTGCGAAAATCCACAATAACATTTCGTTTTGTATTTTTATTTAAATAGACTATCATTTAATAACAAAATATATTGTTTTTTATAACCTTTATTTCAAAAAATTAACAAGGTACAAATGTACCTATGCCGTCTTTTAAGGGGGTCGTAACTATTTAGGCCTTCTTCTAGGAACTGAATAAATATTTTTCTGTTGTATTTGGCTCACATAATCTACTGGATAGATGTAGAGATGTCACAAAATTTCAAGTCTCTACCTCTTTGAAAAAGAAAGTTATCACAATTTGAAAACTCAAAAGTTACAATTGTACCTATGCCGTCCGACAAAGGTTAAGTTGGTCGATATTAGTTTATTATGTAAATTTATTTTGTAATATAACTTAATTGCTTGTTTCCCAAATATTTTGTTGTTCATTAGCTTTTCTTCATTTGTTCGGTCGATTCATGTCGTTTGTATAGGTATTTATCTTAACTTCATTTCTTTAACTTTCATTCATTAATTTTGCTTAATTCATTATTGTATTTTCTCTTAGTCAGGCTTGTGTCTATTTATTTTTATATTATTTTCATATTTGTCGGTTTAATTTAGTTGTACATAGCAAGCGTACTATAACCATTTGGTAAAGGGTCTCATGTGAGTTGTACCCTACATATATGTAAGAGGTATTACATTTTGTAACAGATAACATTACTGTTGTTATATTGTAGAATATGTTCAAATATAACTCTTGTCATGTTAGACTCATTTAATAATTCAATTTGGTTTAACTCAGAGGTTGTCAAAAATCAACGTAGTTATATTTAATAAACATTTATTTGTTTTGCATATCAATTATTCTTTTTCCCTCATTTTTGAATTTACTGATTTAATATATTTAATATTTCACAGCAGTGTAAGATACCTGGAAGTTTAGTCCATACCAACTTCTGGCGCCCGTAACTCTTCTCTTCTTCTTTAAGTACCGTGCCCAAATTTTTAGGCGTGGGTAGCTTCCATAACAATTTGCCGATATCGTTCTCGATCTTGTGCGGCATGTAATAATTGATCTGCTGATAAGCCAGTCCATTGACGAAGGTTTCGGAGCCATGAATATTTCTTTCGACCAATTCCTCTTTTTCCGTCGATCTTTCCATTGAGTATTAACTGCAGCATCCTGTATCTGCTACCTCTCATTATATGCCCCAGATATTCAAGTTTTCTCTTTTTTATCATCTTCATTAAGTCACCTTCGCCTTGACCTACTCTGTTTAAGACTTCTCTGTTTGAAATGCGTTGAACCCAAGATATTCTGAACATTCTACGATACGACCACATCTCAAAGGCTTCTAATTTGTTCATCATGTTAACCTTCATGATCCAGGTTTCACATCCATATAGTAATACAGGATACACATAACATTTTAGGAACTTGATTCTTAGTTGTAAGTTCAGCTGAGAGTTGCTCAGAATAGATCTAAGTTTCATAAATGCTCCTCTTGCAATTTCTATACGAGTTTTAATTTCTTCATCCGGATTTAGTGTCTCGTTTATCCAACATCCTAGGTATTTAAAATGGTTAACTTTTGTTATTGATTCATCATTGACAATTAGTTGCATAGGGCCGACGTCTTGTTTACTAACCACAAATAACTTTGTCTTTGTTGCATTTATGTTAAGTCCGTTATTGGAGCATTCTCTAGTGACTCGATCTATAAGGAATTGAAGATCTTCGATATTTTCAGCCATGATCGCGGTGTCGTCTGCATATCTGATGTTGTTAATAGTTTCTCCCCCGATTCGAACTCCACATTGTCCTTCCAAGGCTTCATTAAAAATTATTTCTGAGTATACGTTAAACAAAGTTGGGGATAACACACAACCCTGTCTGACACCTCTTTGAATGCAAATTTTGTCTGTTTGTTTGCCGTCTACCAGAATAGAAGCTTCTTGATTCCAATATAGATGTTGTAAAAGTCTCAGATCTTTATCGTCTATTCCAATAATTTCTAGATATTCAAACAACCTATTATGTTGAACTCTATCAAACGCCTTCTCAAAATCTATAAAGGAGACGTAAATTGGTTTCTGTACTTCCCATGATCGTTGAAGTAATGTTAACATTGAGAACAAAGCTTCCCTTGTTCCCAATCCTTCTCTGAAACCGAATTGTTTGTTTCCCATTGTCTCTTCACATTTCTGCTTGATTCTATTAAGAATTATCTTAAGAAGTAGCTTGAGAGAGTGGCTCATGAGACTAGTCTAAAGTCTTTACATGATGATGTATTAGGCTTTTTTGGGAGTGGAATAAATGTAGACTCTAACCACATCTGTGGCATCATGCCAGTCTCGTATATATGGTTATAAATGTTTGTTAGTTGTGAGACATTGTCGTCATCCAGAAGTTTGAGCCAGTCTGATGGTATTTGGTCAGAGCCTGGAGATTTCCCATTTTTGCTTTGTTTGATGGCTTTCTCTACTTCCGCTTTTAAAATACTAGGATCAGTATTCGTACACTTTGTGGTGTTAAGTTGTGGCCTCGTATCCAGGAAGAGCTCTTTTATATAGTTAGTCCATTCTTCCTTTTTTTCATCCAAGTCGAGAATTATTTTACCTTTGGAGTTTCTCATAAAGTGAGGAGTTCTTTTTCTCTGAGTGTAGGTAATTTCTTTAAGCTTTTTATGTATATTAAACTCGTCATGTTTTCTTTGTAGTTCTTCCATTTCACGACACCTTTGTTCCATCCAGTCCTCTTTTGCTCGCTTAACCTCGTATCTTATTTGTCGATATATCTCTCTATACCGAATCTCGTCTTTGTTTTTCCAATTTCTTCTTTGTTGAATAAGGTCTAGTATTTTATCGGTCATCCAATCCTTTTTCTTTATTGGGTCTTTTTCTGGTTTCAAAACTTCGTTTGCTATGGTGACCATGGCGGAATTCTTGATATCTAGATTTTGACCGATATTTTCTTGTCCAGATCTTTCTAACTGTTTTTTAATCTCACGATTTATCTTATTTCCGAACTCATCTGATATTACGGCATTTCTTAGGAGTCGAGTATTAGGTTTCTTCTGCGTTGTGGGGGCTTTTATTCTTTTTAGTTTTAGTTTGAATCCAGAACAGAGCAGATTATAAGCAGCCCGTAACTCAGTCTATCTTATTTATCTCCTATATTCTTCTATTTTATTATATTATTATATTTATTCTATCTATTTTCTGAGCATCTCTTTTTATCTTCATATTTCCCTTTCTAGTAATCATCCCTATCTATTTTGATCTACTGTCTTCGACAGACATGAAAATTGGCCGTATCTATCCTTGAGTGTCAAGTTGTCGTTCACTTGCATAACAATCTAGCCTAGCTATATTTAATTTGCATCTGTCTATTCATACTTTTATTATCAGTTCATCCCACTTTCTTCTTCATCTTTGCATCTTCCTCTACTAATACTACTGCAAAAGTAGTCATTTTCTTACATCGGCTTCTCAACGTAGAAGCCCCTTCATTTTGATACACTAAGGGCCGGTTGTTCGAACGCTAATCAACAATGATCATTATCAAATAATTAATTACTGTCAATGTCAATTGTTAAAACATAATTAATTACAATTCTGAGACTATAATCAATTAATATAACAATAATTATTAACATAATTAATAATAAATCTCATAATTGTAATTAATTATGTTTTCAGCGACCCAAACAAAGTTGACATTGACAGTTTTGGTGACAGTAATTAAATATTTAATAATGATCATTGTTGATTAGCGTTCGAACAACCGGCCCTTAGATTTTTTTTCTTTTCCTTACTTCCTGTTGTCTTTACTTTCACTCCAACAGAAATTCTTTTTTTGTTACAATGCTTAACCCGGCATTGGTCGCTAGGCAGGTTGTTACGCGAGTGGTCGCGCGTGAGATTTTCTCTCACATATCCAACTTTTGCCTTTCTTTACAAAATTTTACAAAAAAGATGAGGTCGCATCAACGATAAAGCCATTTGCTTTAAAAAGACACGACCTTGTTCTGTTTTATTATTATTATCTTTATCTAAAATGTGACTATTGATGCCGCCAATATTTAACATTGAAAAATATATGGTAAGTGACCATCACAACTAACCTGTGAAACAGAATAGGATTTTCATATCATCGACCACATCCACGGCGCCTTTTATTACATCATAAAAGGATATTATTTTAGGTTTTAAGGGGAAAAATAAAATTAATTTTTATACACAGTTGGTGACGCCGGTGGTCGCTTGATGAGAGAATCTCTCACATGAAGCGCACTGACTCAACAGTTATGGTGATACTAAGTAAACTGAGTCAGTATCTGAGAGGACGAGTCTATTAGATTGTCGAGGGAGGAGAGAGGGAGGAGACTAGAAGGAACTACAGCGCGTATAATTTCCCAGAAAACAAGTTGTGCGTAATTTTCTGAAACCGTGAGAGAAAATCTCTTATTGGCGGGTTAACCCTCTTTGGAGGTTTAGCGAGTATACTACAAGGACGAAGATCCAAATATTCCAGTCAAATATTATGTCTGTCCTACTCTACCGATATAAAACCTACAAAGCGACAAAACTCCCTACAAACAAACTTCAGGTCTTTGTTAACACATGCCTACTAAGAATTGTTCGTATTTTGTGGCCTAACATCATCAGAAATGAAGATCTCGTACACCTGGCTGAACAAAAAAAGGTAGAAAATGATCGGTCACATACTCTGAAAAAATAGTTCCAATATTGCAAAGACTGCCCTAGAGTGGAACCTCAAAAAAAAAAAGAAAAAGAGGTCGCCCAGCACAAACTTGGGAAAGATCCATCATGGACGAGATAAGAAGTCAGGGGAAGTCTTGGAATGAGGTGAAGGCCTTAGAAGAATTAGCCTTAGAAGTTCTGAAAAATTAGAAATTAAGTTTAAAAAGATGTATTGGTTGTTGAAAAAACAATCCATTCTGTCTACTTACAACAAATTGTTATTGTATAAGCAAGTCCTTAAACCGATATAGGCATATGAGATACAGCTATGGAGCTGTAACATCCTAATTGTACAACGATATCAGAATAAAGTGTTAAGGAGCATCGTCAACGCTCCATTATACTTCAGAAACTGTGATCTTCATCGAGACCCCCAGATGGATACAGCCAGACAATAAGTAAGCTTGCCGAGAGTCATGAACAAAGGCTCTCCAACCATGTAAATGTCGAGGCCATCAAACTTCTAGACAACGCCAATCAGATATGAAGACTTAATAAAATGAAGCCATTTGAGTTAGTGCGATAAGTTAAATAAGTGCGATAAGTGGAAAAGCAGAGTAAAGTGCGGCTAAAGTGTATAAGTTAGCTAGTAGTGCTGTTATGTGTTAGAGCCTAAGGATTATTGGTGAATATGACCTTTAGATAAGTTTTTTGTAGTATTTTATATATAGAAGTAAATTGCTTATTGATCGTAGTAAATGATCAGATAGAAATAATCATAAGGTTCCTTCTTCTTCTTCTTCTTTTGTCACTTTGTCACTTTGTTCAATTCGGAGATTGGAAATAATCAAGGCTACCCTGACCTTGTTTACAGCTGACCTAAAAAGTTCATTAGTGGTGCAGCCAAACCACTCTCTCAAATTTCGCAACCATGACATTCTTCTACCTGGATTCCGCTTTCCTTCTATTTTTCCTTGCATTATATTTTGAAGTAATGTGTATTTATGACCTCTCATCAGGTGACCCAAATACTCGAGTTTTCTTCGTTTTATCGTTAACAAAATTTCTCTTCCTATCCTTCGCATTACTTCAAGGTTTGTGATTCTTTCAACCCAACTTATCTTCAGCATTCAACGGTAGCACCACATCTCGAAACTTTCAATATTTTTTATGTTGTTCTGTTTAAGAGCCCAGGCCTCTACACCGTATAACAGCGTGTTAAATACGTAGCCTCTTAGCATCTTTATTCTTCTGTTGCAGAAGAATTTTCTCATCTTTATGAAGGTGGCCCTGGTAATTTCGATACGTCTTTTTATTTCATTGTTTTGGTCTCCAGTTTCGTTTATTAAAGTTCTCAAGAATTTGTAACTTGATACTTTTTCAATTTAAATGCCGTTTATACTAATATGTGCTGGTTGTGTCATGATTTTACTGAAGACCATATACTTGTTTTTTTTTATATTAATGTTTATGCCATAATTGTTGCACGCAATATTTATGTTTGTAAGTAATCGTTGTAATTCTTCTACTGCTTCTGCAACTAGTACAGTGTCGTCCGCGTATCGAATATTATTTACAACCTCTCCATTGATTACGATTCCTTCATTTCCTTGCAAAAGGGCTTCCTGTCAGATGCTTTCACTACTTACATTAAATATCAGTGGTGACAAAATGCATCCCTGTCGTACTCCTCTACGTATTTCTATGGCTTTTGATATCTTATTTTCTATTTTGATGTTAACTTTCTGATTCCAATATAAGTTGAGAATTATTCGCAGATCTTTATTATCTATGTTTTTTCTTTCAAGAATGTCTCTTAACCTATCGTGGCGTACTCTGTCAAACGCTTTTTCGAAATCGATAAAACATGCATATACTTCTTGACTAACGTCTAGGCATCTTTGTGTAAGAACATTCAAACCAAAGAGAGCTTCTCGAGTAACTAGTCTGTTTCTGAACCTCATCTGTGTATTACTAATATCTGACTCCAACTTTTGATAAACTCGGTTGTAGATGATTTTTAGAAATATCTTTAGTAGATGGCTCATTAAAGGTATTGTTCGATATTCTGAACATTATTTTGCATTGGATTTCTTTGGCAGTGTAACGAATGTAGACAACAGCCACTCTTGGGGTAAATACTAGTATTGTATACTGTGTTAAATAAGTGCAATAGTATATCTATTGGTTCATCATTCAAGAGCTTTAGTAATTCAGTAGGAACCTTATCGGGTCCATTTGCCTTTCCAGTTTTTGAATTTCTAAGTGCCATTTCTACTTAACATTTTAGGATTTCAGGTCCCGTTTCACCATTTACCTGGACAATGTTTTTTCTGTTGTCTTCAAACAATTCTCTTATTATGTATTCACTCCATCTATTAATTTTTTCTGTTAAGTCTATAATAATATTTCCGTATTTGTTCTTAAGCAGACTTATTTGATGTCTTCTTTGGGTTCCTGTAATTTCTTTTACTTTTTTATGTATATTGAATTTGTCATACTTTCCTTCATAGTTTTGCATTTCTACACATTGTTCTTTAATCCATGATTATTTGGCCTTCTTTATTATTTGCTTTATGTTCTTATCGCCTTCTCTGTATTTTTCTGCATTATTCTTCAATTTGCGTCTTTCATCCATTAGTTCCAGTATGTCTGGTGTCATCCACACCTTATGTTTCTTTGTAGATTTGGTTAGGTGTTTCTTTCCCGTAGTTCTTATTATAGTGTTTATATACTTCAGTTTTTCATCTATGTTGTCTGTTCTGCGGATTTGGTTTTCTGCTACACTGAGGCTGGTTTTGATTTCTTCTCGCACTGTTTGTCGTTGGTGTTCACTTTTAAGCTGGCTTAAGTCTACGCTGGGATGATGGTTTTTCTCATTTTCTTTGGTCTAGCTTCTAACACAGATACTACTGGATTATTATCCGAACCGATATCAGTTCCAGGGTAAGTTTTAGTAGATTTCACGGCATTACGGTATCTGTTTGTCACCATTATGTAATCTATTTGGTTTCTGATTACTTTTTCTTATGTGTATTGAGGTGACGTCCACGTATACAGTCGCCTTGGGGGTAATTTAAAGAATGTATTAGTTATTATTAAATCTTCGCTTTAACAAAACTGAACTAAACGATAAGGAAAAAAAAATAAAAATGTGTACCATTTTTATTCGGTTGCGATGCGAAGGAAAACCAATCTTACTTTTTAATTAGAATACGGAGTGCAGTCCAGTTCCCTTAACCGCGATTTTCGGCTCTTATTGGAGCTTCATCAGAAGGAACGTAGGCACTGTTCTCCATACTCCAACTAAATTGCATCGAGAGGTTTTCCCACACATCGCAACTAAAATGATGATAATAGGTGGCAAGCGCCATCTGGCAATTGAAAGACGAAGCAAGTTTTCAATCCTAATAGTAAATTAATAATATTGAAAAATATTAAAAATCACTAAAAGATTTTTAAATTGAAAACTTATTGGTACATTTTCATCGTAACACCTCCAAGACTTCTATAATTTGCAAGTCATATGGATGCTGCAGTGAAGACGAAAGGGAAGGAATTCTACACCTTGCAATTCACATCCCCCGTCTGCAGCCGGCAAAGTTCCAACTGAAAAATGCACCTGGTTACTCTACGGAGTAATACGAAAAATAAAATAAAAATGTGTACCATTTTTATTCGGTTGCGATGCGAAGGCAAACCAATCTTACTTTTTAATTAGAATAAGGAGTGCAGTCCAGTTCCCTTAACCGCGATTTTCTGCTCTTATTGGAGCTTCATCAGAAGGAACGTAGGCACTGTTCTCCATACTCCAACTAAATTGCATCGAGAGGTTTTCCCACACATCGCAACCAAAGTGATGATAATAGGTGGCAAGCGCCATCTGGCAATTGAAAGACGAAGCAAGTTTTCAATCCTAATAGTAAATTAATAATATTGAAAAATATTAAAAATCACTAAAAGATTTTTAAATTGAAAACTTATTGGTACATTTTCATGGTAACACCTCCAAGACTTCTATAATTTGCAAGTCATATGGATGCTGCAGTGAAGACGAAAGGGAAGGAATTCTACACCTTGCAATTCACATCCCCCGTCTGCAGCCGGCAAAGTTCCAACTGAAAAATGCACCTGGTTACTCTACGGAGTAATACGAAAAATAAAATAAAAATGTGTACCATTTTTATTCGGTTGCGATGCGAAGGCAAACAAATCTTACTTTTTAATTAGAATACGGAGTGCAGTCCAGTTCCCTTAACCGCGATTTTCTGCTCTTATTGGAGCTTCATCAGAAGGAACGTAGGCACTGTTCTCCATACTACAACTAAATTGCATCGAGAGGTTTTCCCACACATCGCAACCAAAATGATGATAATAGGTGGCAAGCGCCATCTGGCAATTGAAAGACGAAGCAAGTTTTCAATCCTAATAGTAAATTAATAATATTGAAAAATATTAAAAATCACTAAAAGATTTTTAAATTGAAAACTTATTGACTTGCAAATTATAGAAGTCTTGGAAGTGTTACCATGAAAATGTACCAATAAGTTTTCAATTTAAAAATCTTTTAGTGATTTTTAATATTTTTCAATATTATTAATTTACTATTAGGATTGAAAACTTGCTTCGTCTTTCAATTGCCAGATGGCGCTTGCCACCTATTATCATCACTTTGGTTGCGATGTGTGGGAAAACCTCTCGATGCAATTTAGTTGGAGTATGGAAAACAGTGCCTACGTTCCTTCTGATGAAGCTCCAATAAGAGCAGAAAATCGCGGTTAAGGGAACTGGACTGCACTCCGTATTCTAATTAAAAAGTAAGATTGGTTTGCCTTCGCATCGCAACCGAATAAAAATGGTACACATTTTTATTTTATTTTTCGTATTACTCCGTAGAGTAACCAGGTGCATTTTTCAGTTGGAACTTTGCCGGCTGCAGACGGGGATGTGAATTGCAAGGTGTAGAATACCTTCCCTTTCGTCTTCACTGCAGCATCCATATGACTTGCAAATTATAGAAGTCTTGGAGGTGTTACCATGAAAATGTACCAATAAGTTTTCAATTTAAAAATCTTTTAGTGATTTTTAATATTTTTCAATATTATTAATTTACTATTAGGATTGAAAACTTGCTTCGTCTCTAAACGATAAAGCTCCTACTAGAGACTTATTAATAAAAAAACATTCTTCGTTACTTAAAATTGTATTATTCATCCATTTTGACTAATATATTATTGGCATTGCGGCCATCATATTGGACATGTATTCGTTTGGTGTTAACCAAAACAAGTTCCTCGTTCGTACTTTATCACTGTCTGTCTGTACATGTACGAGTATGTTATGTCAGACCTAAAATAAATTAGAACGTCCTTTTACAATTTCTGTTTATTTTGAAAAATTTCTCGAACGGCTACTCTGCAGACAAGTAAATATATTATCTGAAATCGGTATTCGAACCGATGTGTATAGGTCTGTATGGAGAGGGATGAAAAATGGAACGTAACGTTGATTAGAACGTAAGTGAAATAAATACAAGAAATAAAAAATAAAATGTAAGTGATTATTTGTGTTCGAGGATATTGCTGGTTACTTTGGAACTTCATTAAAGTAAGACGTGTTTGTGGAAGTCATGTTTTTTATTTCGAAAGTTAGAGTTAGAAGAAGGAAATAAAGTGGATACCTATATTTGCAAGTTTTGTGAAAATAATTAACAGTGTATTTATAAAGAGTTACGTGACAATTATTAGTCTTACCTTCTTCTTAAAGTGCCTATTCTCAATAGAGGTTAGGCTTATTCAGTAATATAAACATTAACATAATTATTTATACAAGGTGTACAAAAATGTTTTTTAATTAAATTAATTGAGACAAAAAGAAAAATGTATAGAATTTATTTAATTCCAAATACGTTTTACGTTTTACTGTTTTCAGAAAACAGGAAAAAATGTTGATTTGACAAATAATTATTGTTTTTCGCTAAAATTCAATGTTAAAGCCGCCACCCACTTGCCTCTTTGCAGTTTGAACATTTCATTAAAGCGAAAATCGATGTTTATTTTTCAAACCAAATCTTTTTATGTTTTCTGACAGCACTAAAATGTATTTAGAATTAAATAAGTTACATACATTCTTTTTTATGTCAATTAATTTGATTTAAAACAATATTTTGGACACCTTGTATAAATAAATATGTTATGTTAATGTTTATATTACTGAATAGAGAATTGAATACCCTTTCCAATTAGCTATCACATGATCCCTATTCTTATTTAAAAAATCATATTACGTCATCACGGTCAGACTCATGACGTCAATATTATGATATACAGGGTGTCCCGAAAAGATTGGTCATAAATTATACCACAGATTCTGGGGTCAAAAATAGGTTGATTGAACCTCACTTACCTATATACACTAGTGCACACAAAATAAGTTACAGCCCCCTGAAATTACAAAATGAAAATCAATTATTTTTTCATATATCGAAGACTCTTGGAGATTTTTCATTGAAAATGGACATGTGGCGTTTTTATGGTAGCAGCATCTTAAATAAAAATGAAAGTAAAATTTATGTACCCCATAAAACTTTTATGGGGGTTTTGTTCCCTTAAAGCTCCCTAAACTTTTGTGTACGTTCCAATTTAATTATTAGTGTGGCACCATTAGTTAAACACGCTATTTTTAAAACATTTTTGCCTCTTAGGACTTTTTCGATACGCTAGTGTTTATCGAGATATTTTGAATATTTATCGAATCCACCACATATTTGTAGGTATATGGTTAAGTTCGATTATACTTAGATAGAGACCTGCTAATAATCTGAAAATGTATTTATCTACTCTATGTCATATTATGTATAAGTTTTTAGTTTGTGAAAACTGTCATTATAGATAGCAGTGCGTGAAGTGTTTAAAGTGTGCGTAAAGTAACAATGTATTTTAAATGGGACTTAATTTTCGCACTGTTTTTGACACACTTTCATATAATCAAATATCCTTAACTTTCGCGTTGTCATGGTGATTACATAATGAGCAATAAATTACGACAAAAGTTTTGACAACCCCGTCTGTGGCTCAGTGGTAAGAGCGCTAGCCTTTGGATCGAAAGTTCCGAATGGTAGTGAGTTCGAATCCCACCAGGGTCAGAGATTTTTTCATTTATTATAAATTAATAAATGAATATAGTTTCTGTCCTTGTGGGATCGGTACTCACCGGAGGGACCGCTGACGTTCGGATACAATTAGCGTCTCTTTGCAAAGACAATGACGTCGACTTTGCAAAGTAACAAGACACTTACTCAACATACACACACTACACATTACACCTGAGTTAGTGATAAGTTATACAATTACGTGGCTAAAGGATCTAGTTCTAAACCAAGGCCAGAATCAGAGAAAAAAATAGTTTTGACACTTTTGTGGTTTGAAAGAAGTTAGAATTTTTAAAGTTCTAAAAATTGTAGAATAGAAATAAATTCCAGTGACGAAGAGATACAGTTTTTTTATTTGTTCACCATAGATAAAATATTTTATGAAACTGTGCGTGAAGTACTTTTTGCGAACTGACGCGATGTATATATTTATAAGTCACTCCGTTGTCGCTCGTGCTCTAAACATAGCGTGCGTTCGCAAAAAGCATACTTCACGAACTGTTTCATAAATAACTATTATAATTTACATTTTTAGGTATATTTTGAAAAAGAAGCTACATCTCGATAAAAGGTGACTTATGAAAAAAAGACTAAGAGGCAAAAAAGTTTTAAAAACACTGTGTTTAACTAATGGTGAAACAATAATAGTCTAATTGGAACGTACACAAACATTTTGGGGGTATAAAGCAACAAAACTCCCATGAAAGATGTATGTAAATATATTAAAAGAAGCCACATCTCGATAAAAACTCGCTTATAGAAAAAATAGTGAGAGGCAAAAAAGTTTTAAAAATGTTGTAGTTAACTAATGATACAACAATAATGAATTAATTGGAACGTACACAAAAGTTTGGGGGGGGTTTAAAGGATCAAAACCCCCATTAAATTTTTATGGGGTGGACAAATCTCACTATAATTTTGTTTTAAAATGATCCTGCCATAAGAATGATACATGTTCATTTTCAATAAAAAATCTTTAATAGTTTTCGATATATTGAAAAAAATCGATATGCCGAAAAATCGTAATTTATAAATAAAAATCGACCTGTTTCGGGAATTTCTAATAATGTTGTTTATTTAGCTAACAATGAATTTATGCGCTACTTTATGGACGCACTCTATATGATATAATTCATAACCCACTAATAGGGAACTTGCACATTTTTTTTATTAGATAATAATGTTCAGTTTTGTTTAAAAATGAGATTTCCAAAATTTCACGCTTCAAAAAACTCGTAATAACTTAGAAATACATATTTAAAGTCTTCTGCAGTATAAAATAGTTCAAACGGCCCGTGACGTCACATAGGTTTGCATTAGTTTTGATTATGGTTATATTTCGCTGTGTCTAGGTACACGCTAACGTGTACGCAAATAAAAAAGTTAGGTAGACGCGAATTAAACTTCATCAAGCCAGTGACGTCATTATTTAGCTTGCGCAGTGACTATACATTTTGGTACATGCTATTTTGATATGTTTAGTGTTTGTTTGATAGAAAAATATTTGTTAAGGGAAGGGAAGCAGAACTATTCAGATGTTTTAAACTTAATTGTAATAAATCAATGTATATATATAAAAGTATATATTATTTAGGTTATCAAAATAATTATATGTATTTAGTTGACATGACATATAGGTACAAAATATTCTTAAAATAATTTTTATACGTAAGTGAATTATTATAATCAACTATTCTAAATGCAAAATAAGCCACAATTTAACAAAAAAAATATTTTATTAACGTTTCGACGTCCAAATCGGATGTAATTGTCAAAATACAAAAATTAGTCAGATTAAATAAAGTATTAGAAAAAATTGTTTACTAAGCAACAACATTTTTGTTTAATTTAATAATATTTTGTATTTTGACAACGACATCCTGTTTAGACGTCGAAACGTTAATAAAATCAATTTTTTAATTAAATTGTGGCTTAGTTCTCATTTAAAATAGTTGATTACAAAATGCCACAAGGTTAATAGCTTCAGACCAAGTTAATTATTATTGTGAAAGCTTTAGGCCTTCCTTTCATTTTAATCTTGGACGGTAATACTATTTCATTTATAACTAAAAAAATATGTATTAATTTATAGTCTCTTATCTTTTTCGTACTGTTTTAAAATGTTCTTAAACTCGTTAAAAGAACTAAATAATTGTCCACACTCCATAGTTAATTTAAAAACAAACACTAAACAAATAAAAAATAAGAAATCACTGACACTCTAACTTTTTTATTTGCGTACACGTTAGCGTATACCTAGACACAACCTTATATTTAGGTATATTCTTCTTCTCCTTCTTTAGTTTATTGGCCTCCACCTACTTGAGTATTTGGCCAGCTTATCGTCGTGGAATAAGTCAAAAATATTTATATTCTAATGACATTTATCGTATGTCATTGTAATAATATATACCAGTTTGTTAAAATTGTAGTTTTATACTGTTTTTGGAGGAAAGGAACGAAGGTTTACTATTGAAAATAAAACCATTTTGTAAAAGTACAAATTTTCTATGAATATTTCAAACGATCAAAAACATTTGTAACGTCACATAAATGTATTTTCTACTGACGTTTATAACGTCTAATTTAAAATTCTGTTTACTTTATTGGAAAAATGTAAATGTACAACCCAGTGACGTCACGACGCGTTTTGGACCACCTGTTTTAATTTGAATTTTTAATCGTCTTTAGGGGCCAAACGAAAGACAAACCAAACTTTTTTATCTTTGATACATGTTTTAAATTATGTTCTGTTGTGATTTATAACATTTTTTTCGAATTTAAAAATTTATGCAAGTTTCCTATTTAACGAAACCATCCTTTGATGAGTAAGTAGAAAGATAAGATACAAAAATTTTTAAAGGAGATATATCCAATTTTATTGCAATTTGTAAAAAAAACAACAGAATAAAATGGAAAAAATAAAATTTTTAGTAAACAACAGATATCCTACTTCTGAATATAAGTTCCGGATAAAAATAAACAACTTATTCAAGTGCAGCTTTTATCGATTTTTGGTAATAGAGTGCTTGTTAGAGAGGAGAAGGTCATCCTCCAACCCTGTATTTATTGAAACTGAATCAAATAAATTTAAGCGTACACATCACACCATTTTTAATTTGCAGAGTTTGATTGCGAGCACAAGCTATTTTGCAACACGTGCTGATTTTGTTTATCCAATTTGTTATTGAATTTTCAAAAAATATTTTGCAGCAAGCGTTTGCGAGACTACAAATAATAACAGCGATAGAGGAAGTGGTAGAGTAAGCGAGAAAGTGAACTTTTTTTTCTTCTGAAAAATGGTTTTGGCAGATAGACAAGTAAGGATCTGTTTTTAGGTGGATGTGAGAGGTGGCATTCAGATTTTTGCGGATAAAGTTAGGTGATAACCTCGTTAATAATAATTGATTTATGCTCCTTCTCAAATATGCCCGGAACATTATTAAAAAAAAAAAACAATATTTAAAAATTTCAAAAAATTAGTTTTTTTTCTAATTTTTTTGCTTATAACTTTAAAACGATTCATTTTGAAACAAAGTCGTATAGGAATAAAACAAAGACAATTAAATTTTCTATTAGATGCGATGGGCTGAAAATGTCTTTATTTATCACCCTTGCTGCAAAATAGCAATAAATATAAAAAAAAAGGGGGCAAAACAAGCCTGTTTTTTCAATGATTTTCCATCACTTAGATTACACTTGGAACCTTCCTAATTCGCTTAGAAAATTTGTGTAATGTGCTAAAACCGTACACCAAATTTCATTAAAATTGACTTACTAGATTTTGAATAATAATTTTGCAATCTAAACTTTTTTTTAAAAATTAAAATTTTTTAAAATCTTGCACAACAAAAACTAGAACATGCAGAGATTTTTCAATTTTTTTACATATAAAGAAGCACTCCACCTATTTAATGAACTTCGCAGAATTGAAATCGGATTGTTTAAGCAGCCTCAGCAATGTTTTAAATTTATAAACAATTTTTTGGCTTATAAACAAATTAGTCCTGTGGCCAGGAGGGCGTGCTACGGTCTCCTTTATTTAGATGGACTTACCCAAGATTTTTATGTATTTTTTGACCCGAAGCACATGATTTTTTTGGGTAACAGCTGATCCGGATGTCGAAAAGATTGTTATAAACAAAGAACTTGAGGAATTACATAACATCGATTTTTCGCAAAATAAAATATTTTTTTGTAATTCTTGGGTAATTCTAAGCAAAAAATGTTCTTACAAGTTTTTTCGTAGAATGCATAGTTTTCGAGATAAACGCAGTGGAACTTTCAAAAATTCGAAAAATTGCAATTTTTGAAAGCGAATAATTTTGATTAATAAATAAAATAGCACTTCTGCTGACAGCATTTGAAAGTTTAAGTCAAATTATACCGCTTTTAATTATTTGCATTGCTAAAAATTAATTTTTTTATTATTAAACAAAGCTATTTGTTTATAAGCCAAAAAATTGTTTATAAGTTTAAAACATTGCTGAGGCCCCTTAAATAATCCGATTTTAATTCTGTAAAGTGTATTAGATAAATAGAGCACCTCTTTATATGTAAAAAAATTAGACAACTTCTGAATGGTCTACTTTTTGTTCAGAAAGATTTAAAAAATTTGAACTTTTTTAAAAACATTTAGATTGCAAATTTATTATGCAAAATCTGTTAGGTCTATTTTAATGAAATTTGGTACACGGTTTAAGTACACAAAACATTGAATAACAAAAGGCGTATTTTGCCCCCTTATTTTGTATTTATTGCTATATTGCAGAAAAGGTAATACGTTAAGACATTTTTGACCAGTCGTATGTCATACAAAATTCAATTATCTTTATTTTATTTCTCTACGACTGTGTTCCAAAACGAATCGTTTTAAAGTTATAAGCAAAGGAAGCAGAAAAAAATCTATGTTTTTCGAAATCTTTAAATATTTTAATTTTTTTATTAATGTTCCGGGAATATTTGAGAAGGAGCATAAGTCAATTATTATTACTGAAGGTGTCACCTAACTTTATCTGCCAAAATCCGAATGCCACCTCTCACATCCAAAAATAGACGTTTTTTCACAGATAATTACTGGTCTAAGAGCCAATGAGCCAGACTTGTTTGTGATTGATTGCAGGTTCATAGTCATAATTTTCTTATTTCTTAACATAATTACATATTACAATATTATTTTTATAGATACATAGGTACATTTTATTGCTTTTTTTTATTTTGTTTTTTAAATTATTTTCCTGTGTTTTTTTATTATATATTTTAATTTGTGGTAAACATTTTTTTTACTTTTTTTTGTTTCTATTTTTTTAATTATTTTTTTATTATTATTTTATTATGTGTTCTTTTTTAAATATTTTTTTTCTTTTTAATTTTTTCAAACCACATTAACAAATTTTACCTAGTTAATACATCCCGTTTACAATTTGCATTTACATAATTTAACATTTTTATAAATGATATGGCAGCCCTGATTGCAGAGGACGAGGATGACCTACAAAGACAACTTTATCGATTCTATCAAGCATGTCGACCACTCAACATGAACATGTCCACGCAGAAAACAAAATGCATTACCATTGCGAAATACCCAATTAGATGCAAGCTCGTGGTAGAAGGAGAACCCATAGAACAGCTAAACCAGTTCAAATATCTAGGTGTATAGTTATCAAGTTATCATGACCCAACCAGAGACCTAAGAGGACAAATTAACAAGGCCGCTGTCTTGTCCGGATGTTTGAGAGATGTGGTCTGGAATAACCCATATATGAGAATGGACAGCAAAGTTAGAATTTATAAAACTTGCATCAGACCTGTTATGATGACTTATGGCATTGAATCAAGAGAAGACACCAATAAAACCAAAAACATGCTACGAACAGCCGAAATGAAGACAATAAGAGCAATAGCAGGGAAGACAAAAAGAGAGAGAATACGAAACAACATCATCAGGGAACAATGTGGCGTGCAAGATGTAGTCAGATGGGACAGGCAAAGACGAAGAGAATGGTTCATTCATGTAAATAGAATGGAGGAGCACAGACTACCAAGAATTGCGCTAGAAGGAAAACCAGCAGGCAACCGTCCACCGGGGAGACCACCAAAAAGATGGAGAGATAGCTGGCAGTCTACCTCTCAAGAAATACTTCAACGTCATCTACAACAAGTATAAGAAGAAGAAGATAAATGAGATGAATAATTTCCATTTCATTTGCAAATGCTAAAGTATTAAGGTTTATTGAGAAACAACATTTCCCAACAACAAACAATTTTTTAATTCCCCATAAAGGTCGTTTATGTTATTTATGTGTAAATGACATTCTAATATGACATGTGTTAGATCTCCGATTTTGCCACAAGTACAATTGGGAGTATCTGACAAGCCGAGAAAGTGAACTTATCGTCTACTACAAACTAATTCGGAAAAGCTATTTACTCTCTTCGCGATTTTTTTTTTGTAAATTCGAGACTCAACAAAAGAACAGAAACGAATTATTAAATCTAGCATATCATAAATATTACTCATTGCTAATATCCATTTTGGTTTTTACTAAGCACCGATGTTAGGATAAGGAGAAGGAAATAAGGGAAAAAAGAGAGAAGTGAAGATTTTTTAACCTTGTCTGATACATACTGATGATTTACCTAACTCTTAAACTTTCATTTGTTATCTTCATCTTCATTATTTTCTGACTCTTATTACAAAAAAGATCTGAGAAAAACAAATAGCATAACTTTTAAACTAATAATTGATGGATCGATCTGAAATGTTGAGGGTTTGTTAAGGACACTAATTTTTTTACACTAACTTGTTCAGGGCCGCCGCTAAAGTGTTGACCGCAAGTGTGCAACTTAATATTTGCCACCCCCTTTTAACACTTTAGTTGTTTCAATATAGGTATTAGTATTTAAAGAAATGTGCAGGAGATACATCGTAACCGTAACGGGTATATGAAAAATAATTGCTCTGATCTCGACGTTACTTTTAGACCTGGATCCCGCGTACCAAAAAAAGTTGGTTAATAGCAAGCTGAAAATTTGTTAATAGCTTAACGGTCTCTAGTCGGACAAACTTTGATGTATGGGAACACTGGAACAGGGAAAGTTTTAATTGTGGAACTGGTTAAAAATTGGGAACGTCATAGTACGAAACCGTTCCATGTATTTTGTCGGACATAACTTCCAATTGATTTGTTACCATTTCATTAAACTCTTATGCAAAAATCAGACTGGTGTCTATATCACCAACTGGGCATTTTATTGAGTGAAACACGAAGAACATGTCAAATGACAGGAATCATGTTGGTTAGTAATAGCAGTCTGATTTTTGCATGAAAGTTTAATGAAAGGGTAGCAAATCAATTGGATGTTCTGTCCAACAAAATACATGGGACGTTTTCGTAATCTGACGTTCCAAATTTTTAAACTGTTCCACAATTAAAACTTCCCCTGTTCCAGTGTTCCCGTACATCAAAGTTTGCACGACTAGACACCGTTAAGCTATTAACAAATTTTCAGCTTGCTATTAATCGACTTTTTTGGCACGCGGAATCCAGGCCTATTTGAAATATTTGTGCAAAAGAAACAGGCACACTATTATATATCTATTACAAACAAAATCGTTTATCAAAAGCGTGTCTAAAATCATCAAACTCTCAACTTAGAGTGAACTATAACCCATCTATAACCATACATAAGCATAAAGGAACAATATTATAACAGAGCAACCATCGAGTAATAAAAAAGATTTTTTTAAACCATCGAGTAATAAAAAAGACTTTTCTATTACTCAATGAAAGCAACTCAACAAGCAATTATCTAAATTCTCGGAAAGTATCCTATTGTCGTGTAAATCATAAATGTTGTTCTGAAGCTATTTTCTTGTGGCATTTTTATAATCAAGTATATTCAAATGGGAAATAAGCCACAATTTTACCTAAAAATGATTTTATTAACGTTTCGACGCCCAAGTCGGGTGTCGTTGTCAAAAATTTCGACTTGGGCGTCGAAACGTTAATAAAATCATTTTTAGGTAAAATTGTGGCTTATTTCCCATTTGAATATACTTGATTATAAATCATAAATGTTCAGAATTTAAAAAATTCGCATATGACCACGTAGATAAAAATATCCTTAAAGTCCGAAAACCGCCAGCCACTTTGAATTAAAAAGCATTCCCGGAACTACTTTATGACTACAGCTACAAAAGGGCAGTTCATATATAATAAATAACATTTTCTGTCATTTTTGTTTAGATTGTTTGGAATATTAGAGTTTATAGAAATATCTGAATCATTACTATTTGATTTTTGAATTTATTTTCGTTTAAAAAAATATTCTCATCAGTGGACTGCTTTTGGCCGCCCCTATAGCCCGTGTGCGATGCACACTTTGCACACATGGTAGCGGCGGCTCTGAACTTGTTAATTAAAAAATACGCAGAAATATCTCTAGAAACTGAATAGGTTTTCTTTGTACAGTGACAAGCGCGCTAATAACCTGGCAAAATAATGCAAGAGATGGAAAACATATTAAGTAGTGAGATAAAAAGAAATAAAACTAGTGGAGGTGGAAAATTTAGCGATAAAGACATATAAATTTACAATCAATTTATTGTTTCCCATCTTTAGAGGTATCAGAGGAGTATGTCAACTAAAACTATCGCTGTCACAGTGGCAGTGTCAAACTCGTCCGATACGTCTAAAGGTGGGAAACAACAAACAGAATATAAATTTATAGGTTTTTATCGCTAAATCTCTGACCTCTACTAGTTTCATTTCTTTTCATCTCATAACTTAATGTTTTCCATCTTTTGCCCGTTATTTTGCCCGTTATTAGCCAGCTGATCACTGTAGGTATTTGCGTATATGTAATAACTACAAAAATCAGATACCTAGATTTGCCACAGTCTCGAAAAGGGTCTCTTCTTTTTTATTTCCTGTACTATTTATAGTCCAACCGTTAATTTAATTCCAGTTGAGCTTTTATTTTGCATATTATGATTTTCATTTTTGTCTAATCTCCTTCATTTCCTGGCGTCTTTCGGCAATCTAATTTTCTTTCGCTTATTCTCCTTACAATGGTTTTGATTTTTTTTCATTGATTCTAATTCTTTTGTCATCCTTTTCTGTTTTAAAGACTTATTTATGTGTACAAGCATTTCATCTTGCGTCCCTTCCACAGCATTATTATTTCGGACCATTTGATTGTATGCTAAGTTCATTAACACGCTAACAATTAACTTGAAATAGTTTAAACAGTTGCTTTAAACAGGTAGTTTTCAAATATTTGTAACGTTCTTCCAATTATAGTCCAGGGCGCATCTGTTTTGAGATGGACGTTGAGAGGTGACTCAAATTTTATTTCAGAAATTGCTTGAAAATACCTCAAGTAATAATATTTGAGTTATCCTCCCACTCAAAATGGTCCGGAACATTGTTTAAATAATCAAAATGTCAAAATATGAAGGAAAAATTCGATTTTTTTATTGGTTTTTTGATTATAACTTTAAAAGTGTTAATTTCTGAGAAAAGTTGTACTGACATAAAAGTTGCGTAATTAAATTTCCTACAATACAGAATTGGTTAAAAATTTAAAAAATAGTCACCCTTGTTGCAAAATAGCAATAATTGCGAAAAAAACCATACAATAACAAGTATTCGAATTTTACGTTTTTCAACCATTTACGCTACACTTAGGACCTTCATATTTTGACCATAAAAACTTTATGATATAGTAAAACAACACTGTAAATTTCATTATGATCGGTTTAATAGATTTTGCAAAATAAGTTTTGCAATCCATCTTTCGCAAAAAAAATTCATTTTTTTAAATGTTGCAGGACGGAAAATAAAGCAGATAGCAAGTTGACTTTTTTTTACTTATAGAAGTGTGCTGTCCCTTTCATTTGCAATTTGCAAAATTAAAATCGATTAATTACCACGGCGTCAGAAAATTTTTTAAATAAACAATAATTTTTGGTGCTCGCGCAGGACAGCGGTGTTCGATTTACACAAGTTGATTTCCACCAAAATTTCTTCCAATCTTTATGTAATATATTATTTTCTTACTCTATATTTTGTTGTATTTTAATATTTTAATTCCACAAAAATCAAACTAATTTTATTATTGTTTGTGAAAGATTGTTTAAACAATTGTATATGTTTAAAAATAATAAACTTTAATCTCAAAAGAGCACCAGCGACTGAGGTCTAAAAATCCTCCAATCAGATCTGCCCGAATAATTGGTGATTCCTATGATATACAACGGCAATGGTCCACAAGATGGATGCCAACAATAGCAGCAGACTATATTCAGATTCAGATATCCACCCCAACCCAGGGTTTCATCGAGGCTGGGCGAGGCTTAATCGCATACGTACCGGACATGATAAATGTGCTGATTCTCTGTTCAAATGGGGTCGTGCGGAAAGTACACAGTGCGATTGTGGATCGCCAAGACAGACCATAAGTCATTGTGTTTCAGATTGCCTAAATCGTGCCTACCGTGGAAACCTCCAGGACTTTGTGGAATACTCCCCAGAAGCAATTGAATGGCTATGTAAATTGGACATTAATATTTAGATTCATTCATTATATTTTAGTGTTTGAATAATATATATTATATTTGTGTATTTATCGTACTGTGAAAGTCCATACGCTAAATAAAAATAAACATGGTTTTTCAAAGTCTACATATACATCTTTCTCTTGTTCGTACCATTTTTGAACCAGAACTAGTAAACTTAACAGGGCTTCGCTCATTCAATGCCGATTCTGAATCCAAACTGATCGTCACCGATGATTATTTCGCACTTTTTATAGATTCGGTGCGATGGTCATAAATTTTTATATCAAAATAGGTACTACAAAAAAAATTTAAAATTCATCATATTTGTAAATCTATCATCGTCATATTACTGTCTTTGTTCGATGTAGGTATTATATTGTGTAGGAGCAAATGAATAGATTGCATGATTTTAAGTTTTGTGAATATATGTAAAATAGATATCATACAAAATTATAGTGTGGTTAACCCATTAGCGCCGAGATTAATAAATTATTTATTTTGTATTATTTTTTGCAATATTAATAATGAACTGTGCTTAAATAATAAAAAACTTCATAAAATATTTTTTCTGAGATAGTTCATTTCTGAGATATTAAGTGTTGCCTTAAAGCAACGCTAGGCGCTTACACTACCTAGTTTTTGTTGAAAATAATAAACCAAAAAATTAAAGCATTTGGGATACAGTAAAGTAGGCAATAAAACAAACATAGGTATTTATTCATAAAAAAATGTAATTCGATGTGATTAATTATAAAAATTTACTATCGAGAGTGAAACGGTATAAAACAAGAAGTAAATAGTCCAATATCACATTTTAAACACATTGTTCTAACGATAGATTTACATGTTTTAGACGCACATCTTCTCTTTTTCCCATCTGGAATGTACTGTATCAAATGATTGATGATATGGTGTCCAAAAGAATGTCATCCGATACTCGGCTGTCGACAGATGCTGTCAAGGAAGCCGACGGTCTTCCACTTCCTTTACTAAGTACACTATACTTCGCTAAATATGTGCTTACAATCTCTCTTATATAATCTAATTGCGATACCTTTTCTCTGCCAGTTTTATTATACAATATCCAACTATTTTGTAACGCAACATCGAGCATCCACGTAAAAATTGGCCATTACCATTTTTTTGCCACGAATACTGATCCGGTAGCAACTTACATTCTGATCCATTTGGTCAGTTCCTCCCATAAATGTTTTATACTTGGCGATCAGTTTGGGTCTAGAAACAAGTATGTTTCGTTTGAGTTTCTGAGAAAATCTTCTTACTTGACCTACTTCTTGAGTGCCGCAGGATGATCCATCCACCGGACATATAATTGTCCATCATCTCGTTCAATAGCTGTTTCAAAATAACCTAGATTTTTTTTCAGAAACTCATTTTTAGGAGTTAACGGACATCCTCTGGGAACTCGGTTTTCGCGAATGGTTCATATTAATTCTCGTCAGTGTCTACATTATTTGTATCTGGAGGTTCTACAAAAATATCGCCACCTAGTTCATCATTATAAATTATATCAAGGGCTTGAGCAAGCGAAAATCCTCGTCTAGAACAAAAATGATAAAATTTAAAGTATAGGTAGTACAAGCGCCTAGCGTTGTTTTAAGGCAACGGCTGGGTTTCAACAGGCACTGACAAGTAGTTGTTATTGATCAATTCATATAAATTATTTAAAATATGTTTTTTTAGAAGTATAATCAACACAAATTTAACATATATAAATAATAAGTTTCATTTATATCGAAATTATGGTACTTACTCAAATCGAAAGTCCATTATTTTCACGTTCTAATATTATACTCAACTTCAAATGCACCAAACTTACAAACAGTTCTTAACACCGCAAATAGATAAGCATAACCGAGTGTGAGCGATTATGGTTCATGGAATTTGCAAGGTCACACCTCTTTTATGACTGTCTTATGACTTCAAGCTCCTCCCAAATACAGGCATGTCTGCCGTTGCTTTAAAGCAACGCACGGCGCTAATGGGTTAATGTCATACGTGTGCAAAAATTAGCTGACAAGCTATATTTAAAGATAGGGCAGTCAATGAGGTTATTTGTAAGTAAGTAGAGAATAGCTCAAGAAAAAAGTCTACCCTATGCCGATGTGTGCTTTTATCTTGGGGGTGGTTCCACCCCTTCTCCGGGTGGAAAATTTTTTGGTTAAAATAACTGCGGAAGTAGCTAGAGAACCCAATTCTAAGCAAAAACTGTTTTATATATTTTTTTTAAAACCCAATACTTTTTGAGTTATTCGTGGTTGAAAATTGGCCGTTTTCATTGAAAAATGACACCTTTTCTAACGGTGTTTTACGAATACCTTAAAAACTATGCATCTAACGAAAAAAACTATATTAAATATTTTTGCAGCTTATAAAAAACAAAGAGGTTGTTTCCTGCATATATCTTTTAGTTATAATTCAAAAAGAAATATGGTAGGTGAGAAGAGTTTGTTCTTTTGGTGCATGCCCAAATCGCTGTATTTAACTTGAAATTTCATTTTAAAGGTCTTTTCAAGCACTACAAAAGGTATTGGTAGCATTATACACCTAAAATCGACCGTTTCTTTGTTATTTCAAGTTGAGTACACCGATTGGTGCATGCACCAAAAAAGACAAACTCTTTTCACCTACCATATCTCTTTTTGTATTATATGGTTCATTCCACCAACATACGACTGTTTTGGATTATCGCGACAACGAATATTTCAGTGTGCAACATAAGAAGTACGAAAGTAAATGGCTCTAATAATTATTCCAATAAACAGCAATGTAATTTGCAGTTTATTTTCGTTCCTCATATTTTGCACAATAAAATATTCAACTATTTTCAATGGGAAACAAGCCACAATTTTACCAAAAAATTTTAAAAATTTTATTAACGTTTCGAAGCCCAAATCGGGTTTCGTTGTCAAAATGTATTTTCAAATATAATATCAAAATAAAATATTCGTTGTCGAAATTATCCAACACAGTCGTATATTCGTGGAATAGGGTATAACTAGAAGATGTGTGAAGGAAGTAATCTCTTTGTTTTTTTGAAAGCTACAAAAATGTTTTGTTTATTTAGATGCATAGTTTTTAAGGTATTCGCAAAAAACCGTTCGAAAAGGTGTTATGTTTATGAAAATGGCCAATTTTCAACCAAGAATAACTCAAAAAGTATTGAGTTTTCAAAAAAATGTATAGAACAGATTTTGCTTAGAATTAGGTTATCTATATCATATCCGTGGTTATTTTAAGCAAGACATTTTTTACCCCCGAAAAGGGGTGGGAACCACCCCCAAGATAAAAGCGCACATCGAAATAGGGTAGACTTTAAATTAGGAGATAAGTAGAGGCTATTCCCAAAATGTCATTAAAATCCATGCAGTAAGATAGAATTCGGAAGTAATATCCTATGCTTGCTCCCATTGACTGGCGTAAGACACGTGTCTACAGATACAGATCTACAAAATTCGCTTTCCCAAACCGGAGTTATCCACTTTCACTCCATATCACTCATATATGCCATCCATTTTCCATTTGAACGCCTAAAAAAGTCATTACGGAAAATGGCGGAAACATTGTGTGCATCCCACTTTTGATAGCAAAGATATATTCTCCGTGTAAATAGTAAAAATTCGGTTTTTAGGCAGTCGTTATTTAGCAGAGCTTTTTACATTTGTAACACACATTTATTATGGGTAATACATAAATGGCTTTTATTTTTTAAAGCCGGGTCCCGTCCAAAGATAGTAATCAGAGTTTTTCATTTTTTAAACAATTGATATATAATATACATTGGCAGTTACTTGCAGTTTATACACGCTGGGCCAAAATTAACCGCCCACCTTAAAAGTGGGTCATTTTTGATGTCTTTTATTTCATAATCCTGTTGTCCGATTTAAGTGGTTTTTTGAATTTGTTATAGCCTTATTCTTTAACAATATTGTTGTAATAATATTGTTGCAAAACAGGTAAATTTTCATTGTATACCGAGTGTAGAAATCTAACTGTGTTTTTTTCTCAAAGTTCGCATCACACTGTGGAATATTCTATCATTTATATAATACTGAAATTAAAACCCAACTATAGCCTCATGCTTTCTCAACATTCTGTTTTTTGATTAATTCGCTTATGTTGGAGCATAAAAAAGTTAGGCACTTTAACAACTAGCCATGTTTTTCATCAATACAGGGTGTTTTTAAATAAGTATGGCAAACTTTAAGGGGTAAATCTGCATGAAGAAATAATAACAGTTTGCTTCTGAGAATTAGAGTTAAGAAGTATAAGAAAATGTATATATACAAACGTTTGTTATTTATAGAAAAAGACAGCAAATACAAAATATGTGATTGATGTGATCGTTCATGGGTAATCTTTCATTTTTCCGACTGTATATTCCTTACATTTTCTTATACTTCTTATAAGATCTTCCATTATTGATATGATATGATATATCCATTATTTTCTACAATTTGTTCTCGTAATTAGGGGAGTGCATATAGATTTTCACTTCGGAAAAAATCAAACAAGATAGAACTTTTTTTAATTTCATTAAGAAATGTCTAATAAACAACATATCAAAAAGTTCTACTCGACAAGTGGGTGCTTCATTTTTTATTAAACAAATGAACCACGAAATTTTATGTTTTTTAAATAACTCCGAAAATGTAAATTTTAGAACAAAACTGACTTAACCATTGAAAAATTCAGAAAATTTTACAAAAAAAACCTTATATAAAGAATTTTCTAAAATTAAATCTGTATCTTCTATAATTTTTTATTTATAACGCTAATGTCACCCTTCTCACAAACATTGGCGCACTGTAAACTAGCGTACGGCGAAGTGCACGGTTGAGTTATTTTAATGTAATTCTTTAACTAATGGATCAAATGAAATGTTGCAAACTGAACCTAAAGGAAGAATAATTAAACTATTTTATGGTTATAATAAAAAGAAATAAAATTTATGGACATAAGTATGGTGGGGGCGGAAGCCTTACATGAATTTTGTTCAAAAATGATTTAAAAATGTGTAACTAATACAATTTTTCTTATAAAACCCTCAATTTTGCACAACTTACCTTTTAAGCATCGTACTAAATGATGTTTCATTCAAAAAAAATCTCAAAATTTAATTCAAATGATATGACGTCTTAAAAAATGTAATTTTTGAAATCTTCGTAGTTTTATAGAATAACCACCAATTTAAGACTGTATTACTCAAGTTTGAACAAATCTATGACCGTTTTAGAAGTTCTTTTTTAAATCTTAGGATGTAATCTTCAAAATGCACTAAATTATTTTACTTTAGAAATGAAATAGGCTATTTCTTTTTGAGAAAATTAAGAAAGATAACAAAAATGTAATACAAAAACCGAAAATTACCAGCTAAAAAAATGTTTATATAAAGTGATCAAAACTTTTTTCTGTAAAACTTACCTAAAATACATTTAATAATAAACTTCAACAATAATAAATGTTCAGCAAAAAAATTTTTTTTTAGCTTTTATACAGTAGGTATGTCTGCGTAACTTGGAATCTATTGATAACTTTTTTATTATTAGCTTTACGAAAAAAAGTTATTCTTTATAAAATACTCTGCATCGTATATGATCTAAGATGCAATTATCAAATATCAAATTTAATGAATTTTATACGAGGTATGTCAAAAAATATGAATTTCACTCAGAAGTAAAGTATCGTTAAATTTCACAATATTGAAAATTGTTATTAAGAAAAGTTGTTTGGAATTAAAAAATTTGTTTTAGTGTTCAATTATATCCTTCTAATTAAAATATTGTGGATAATAAAGGCACTTAACTCTCAAGAAAAATTCATATTTTTTACATACCTCGTATAAAATTAAAAAAGTTTAATATCTGATGGTTGTATCTTAGATTTTATACCAGGGAGAGCATATGATGAAGAATAATTTTTTCTCGTAAAAGTGATAATAAAATAGTTATCATGCATAATTTTTAATAAAATGATGATGAGTATCCGTAATTTGAGAAAATATTGTAAAAAAAATTTTGATTAGAATAATTTAATTGTATATTTAAACATAGTTTTTAATTTCAAACAACTTTTCATAATAGCAATTTTTGATATTCTGAAATATAAAGGTAGGTACTTTACTCTTTAACGAAATTAATATTTTTGACATAACTCGTATAAAATTGATAAAATTTGACATCTGATGGTTGAGTTTTAGATTTTTGACTATCCAGAGCATTTTATGAAGAATAACTTTTTTTCGTAAAATTGATAATAAAATAGTTTTCCATGTGGTTCCTAGCTACGCAGACATACTGTATAAGAGCTTCTGTATAAGAATATTCAAATTGCAATGTCATATTCGGATTCAGTATAATCAAAAACAAAATAGAAATATATTTGATCAAAGTAAAATGATGAATTTAAC
Source organism: Diabrotica virgifera virgifera (assembly GCF_917563875.1). Classification (NCBI taxonomy): domain Eukaryota; kingdom Metazoa; phylum Arthropoda; class Insecta; order Coleoptera; family Chrysomelidae; genus Diabrotica; species Diabrotica virgifera. The sequence goes on from NC_065447.1 coordinate 213,159,644, forward strand.
GATATTTTTAAAATTATTAATACAAAATAATTGTTATTGTTTAAATAATTAATAAACAATTAGCGGCCAAATCCCTCAAGTAGAACTTTTTACTTTAACATGTATATAAACTAACAAAAAAAGTTTTAGAAAAATATAAGCTTGTTTGAATTTTTCCGAAACAATGCATATTTTCGTTCTAATTGCACTCCCCTAAAGCTGCTATTAGTAAGTCTATATCGTCAGCGTACATTAAGGACTCTATTGTTACCGGTTGTAATCTATGGTATCCTATTATTACCTGTAGTTGGTTGGTTCTTATTGTAGTATTTCTTATTAATTCGTTCATTTCGATTATCAATAGCAAAAGGCTGAGAATATCTAGTTGTTTAATACTTCTCTTCCAATTAAATTCTTCTGATTTTCCCCTGTGTTTAAACTCAAATATTCATAATTCATATTTCCTTAATTAAACAATAAAATTAACACCAAATTGGCTTCATTTTGTTGTATACAACAGGTGCTACCCGAAAAATTAGTTGTTCATAAACAATATATTTGGATATTGCATATCAGCGCTAACTAGTTCTTTGTTAAAAACAATAGGAGATCGCGTCTCTAATTTGACCCAAAATTATTACCTATAAAACAACGGGACAGAATAAAGAACCGATAATTCTTTATTATTATTAGCCAGAGGTGTAACCAGGATGATCCTAAGGGGGAGGTTACATCTACTTGAGTGTTTCTGGGGGGTATGGAATAATAATGGTGTTAAGCGTATAGAGCTCAAATTACAACCAAAAGGTGGGTTATAGCCCCCAAAACCACCCCTTTGTTTACGCCTCTGTTATTAGCTTTTAGACGTTGTAACTGTTAACATAAGTTTGTATTTGTCACTGGCCAGAGTGTCAGGTAAATAAATTCGTATCATTGTGGTGTTTCATTACATACATGACTCCAGCAAAGATTCCAGGCTCAGCTAGAAGTTTTAACTGTGCTGATCTTATTCACCCTGTTATTTTCACTCTTCTTTTTATCGCTTTGTAAGTATTTTATAAAAATTTTATTAATATATTTGGTACATTTAATTTCCTTAAGCATTCTTTTGTCTTTTGAGCGTGTCAAATGCTGCTCTTAGGTCCATAAATGCTAATACCAATTCTCCCTCCTCTCCATGTCTATGATTCTTTCCATTAGGTTCCTAATGATACATGTTGTCATTTGTTTATCTTCCTGGTCTAAATGCCGCTTGTTCTTCTCCCGTCCTGTCGCCAGGGGGGGTACAACGGCCTTCTTAATTCAGATGGACTTACCCAAGTTTTTTTTATGTATTTTGACCCGTAGAACACGAATTTTTTGGGTAACAGTTGATCCGGATGTCGATAAGATTGTTATAAACAAAGAAGTTGAGGAATTACATAACAGCGATTTCTCGCAAAACAAAACATTTTTTTGTATTTTTTGGGTCATTCTAACCAAAAAATGTTCCTACAAGTTTTTTCGTAGGATGCATAGTTTTCGAGATAAACGCGGTTGAACTTTCAAAAAATGGAAAAATTGCAATGTTTGAACCCGAATAACGTTTGAATCAAAAATAAAATAGCAATTCTGCTTACCGCCTTTAAAAGTTTAAGTCAAATTATATCTGTTTTGAATATTTGCATTGCTACAAATTTATTTTTTGATTGTTAAAAAAAGCTATAAACACATACTGTTTCCCGTGCCTAATACATGCGTTTTAATGCATGCTACTTACAAATAGCCCCGCTTGCACTTTTACCTCCTCTACGTACTCGTTCGATTTTAAATGAGAAATCATTGAAACATCACTCAAGCACTAGGTGTTTATAGTTTTGTTTTAACAATAAAATAATATATTTTTGGCCATACAAATAATTAAAACCGATATAATTTGACTTGAACTTTCAAATGCGGTAAGCAGAATTGATATTTTATTTTTGAATCAAAAGTTTTTCGGGTTCAAAAATTCCAATTTTTCGATTTTTTGAAAGTTCAACCGCGTTTATCTCGAAAACTATGCATCCTACGAAAAAATTTGTAGGGACATTTTTTGGTTAAAATGGCCCAGAAAATACAAAAAAAAATGTTTTGTTTTGCGAGAAATCGCTGTTATGTGATTCCTCAACTTCTTGGTTTATAACAATCTTATCGACATCCGGTCAACTGTTACCCAAAAAATTCGTGTTCTACAGGTCAAAATACATAAAAAAAACTTGGGTAAGTCCATCTGAATACAGGAGACCGTTGTACCCCCCCTGGCGACAGGACTATAGTGGATAGTCCAAGGATCAAAATCTATATGATGCCGAAGGGCGCTTTTACCATGGGGGTGGTTACCACCCTATCTAGGGGGTGGAAATTTTTATTATATTTTAACCGCAAAAGTTGGTAAAAACATTCATTCTAAGCAAAAGATGTTCTATACATTTTTTTGATAACATTAATAGTTTTCGATCTATTCGCTATCGAAAGTGTTAATTTTATATCGAAAAAATCAATGCTTTTAATAAGTTTTCCGCTAATAACTCTAAAAGTTATCTTTACAACTTTACTTAGTAAAGACCAATAGTAATCGAGCTATGCTTTATTATATGTTAGCTCTTCTTCGTCAAATTCTAAATATTGTAGTTTCAAAGTCAAAAGACGGGAAAATATGCATTTTCAGAGGACAACTTGTTCAAACTAATTTAAAGTACTTAAAAATATCTATCTCCAGAAATGAAAAAAGTCTCTAGGTCAAAAATTAAGTGACTTATAATGAGAATAATGTCAGTCCCAATTTTTTTCAGCGAAAAAGTGATCGGAATCAATCTCCTAATTACCACCCTAATTTAAGTTATTAATTGACCCTATTTGGTCTTCTTTATTTATGTATTATTAATAGGTTCTAGAAGATTGACCGGCTTAAAATGATTAGTTTAAAAATCATGCAGTTAAAAGCGAATAACGAATTTTTGTAGTTTGAAAAAAAAATGACATTTTCTTCAGAATAGGAAGATTATCATCAGAGATACGAAAAAATGTTTCAATATGAAATTGTAGCATATTTCATTCCCAAGAAGCTGGTTTGCAAAAATTTTTTCTACGGCAAAAATTGAGTGAGCTATTGATAACTAAATCTTGTAATAACATACAAAACCACCTTTACCAACTCTTTCAAAGTCACCTCTTTTTGCGACTGAGGATTTTCAAAAGATTTAATATTAATAGTCTTATAGATCTTGTAAAAACCTAAAAAATTCTTTTTTATCAAACTTTCTAAGATAAAAAATAAAAGGTTACGGTTAAAAAATCAATATATTTTTTTGAAAAAAAAAGGAGAAATCCAATTGGAAGCATAATAATGTAAGTTAGCGGTGTTTTTAGTCGTTGACCTTATTTATTCTTCTTTATTTATGTATTATTAATAGATTCTAGAAGTTTGACTGGCCTATAATGATTAGTTTTTAAAAAACTGGAGTTAAAACGAATAACGAACTTTTGTAGTTTGATAAAAAATGCCATTTTCTTCAGAATAGAAAGATTAGCATCAGAGATACGAAAAAATGATTCAATATGAAATTGTAGGTTATTTAATTCCCAAGAACTTGGTTTAAAAAATTTTTTCTACGGCAAAAATTAAGTCAATCATTAAGTGAAAAACATTGATTTTTTCCATATAAAACTAACAATTTCGATAGCGAATAAATCAAAAACTATTAATATTATCAAAAAAATATATAAAACATTTTTAGCTTAGAATGAATGTTTTATCAACTTTTGCGGTCAAAATATAATAAAAAGTTTCCACCCCCGAGATGGGGTGGCAACCACCCCCATGGTAAAAGCGCCTTTAGGCATCATATAGATTTTGATCCTTGGACTATCCACTACTTAGTCTCAAATTTTCAAGCAAATCGATCAATTTGTAAAAAATGCGAGGTGAAAAGCTTCGGTTCCTGGACTAATAGTTCTATAGTTGTCGCAGTTTACATGTTCTCCTTTTTTGTATATGTATCGGGACGATGATGTTGTACTGCCAGTTTTTAAGGATTGTTTGGTTTTCCCACGCCTCTTTACAGATTTTCCATAACCAGTTTATTTCTTCGTCTCGCCGTGTATTTGACCATTTCCGGATCAATTTCGTCATCTCCACCTCCTTACCTATTTTTATGTTTGACAATCCTTTTATTACTTCTTCTCCACTTATTTACTCTATATCTGTGTTTTCTTTGCCTTCATTTATTACATTGTCTTCCTTTATTACTTCGGTATCAAATATTTTCCTATAATATTCGTTCCATAGAAAGAAAATACCAGGATTAGTAAGTCAATAACATATCGAGTTAGTACATATTTTATATTTTAGTATTGTTTATAGATCTATGTATTATTAATATTATTTGTAATTTAAAATAACATATGTACAGCTGGTTCCTAAAAAAACTGATACGACTCTTGAAGCGTATTTTGTAGAAAATTGAGCAGAGTGTTTTGAAGGAAAAATACTTATTATTTACATACTGTCACTGTCACTGCTAAATCTTAAAATTTGTCAGATTCTATTTGTCAGAACTTATTCTGTTCAACCTCAAAAGATGGCTCCACATGCTAGCAAAGAAGAACTAAAACCAAGAATTGTAACGAAATTAGAAGATGGTTTGTCACTATCTGCCGTAGCGAACCATTTTAACGTAAGCAGAACAACAGTTTTTAATATTAATAAAAGATGGAGAATGGAGAGAACAAGAAACTCTCGAAAGAAAGCAAGGTTAGGTACCTATCGAACTGCAGCAAAAAAACTGTGGTTCTGCTTATATTTTGCTGCCTCTGATAGTGCCCAGTTATCTTTTAATTTGGTTTAAATTGTTGCTTTAATATACCTATTCTGTCCTCCTAAGCCAAAAGGGCGTATCTCATTTTGCCATATTTTCGTAAAAGGTTTTTTAATATGGTGTTTATACCAAAACGCATCAAATTTACTAAGCGAAATAGACGTATCTCGCGTTGTTGAAGCTGTTTCACTCGAGATACGTCTGTTTCGCTTAGTAAATTTGATGCGTATTGGTATAAATACCCTATTAAAAAACCTTTTACGAAAATATGGTAAAATGAGATATGCCCTTTTGGCTTAGGAGGGCAGTATTGTTGAGTTAAGTGTATTTTATCTATTTATCTAGTTATCTATTTTATGTAATTTTATATTTATATACTCTTTATAACATGCAGGAATTAAAAAAATAATATCCAAATTTAGTCCTTAATAATTATTACAATTTATGAATTAACATTATGTAATCAGTTGCTTGTTGTTTGTTTGTCTCTCATAATAAATATAATATAATGTCAGACCAATCAAATACACTGCTCAAAATGATCAAATCTTACTAAGAGTCGTATCAGTTTTTTTAGGAACCAGCTGTACATACTAAGGTCAGAATTTGGTATAAGTTTTGAGAGTAAACTAAAGTAAGACCTAATACTTACGATGCCGGGATAGTATCACGAGGTTTTTTCCTGGTTTTCCCTCGTGATTTACTATGGAATCTCTAGAGCGAGAATTTTACTGTCACCATTGCATGTGGTTGTCTTTTTAAAGACAGATCACATGTTATGATTTATTTGTGACGGATATTCTTGAGTTGGCGTTGATTTCATGTAATCTAATGAACTATCTTTCAGTAAAGTCGTCCCAGGAATGCAACTTATAAATATTGGCAATATCATTTTAAAGTCTTCTACTTTAAAATGTATAGGTCTGAATTGCCGATATAAATGAGTCAGATTAAATAAATTATTAGAAGAAATTTTTTTTACAAAGCAACAACATTTTTGTTTAATTCATTAATTTTTTTTGTATTTTGACAACGACACCCGATTTGGTCGTCGAAAAGTTAATAAAATCATTTTTTTTAGTAAAATTGTGGCTTATTTCCCATTAAAACTAGTTAATTGCAAAAATGCTAAAAGAAAATATCTTCAGAGCAACATTCGTTCCATACTCTAACTATTTGTTCTGGGTTTATATCTGTCTAACTCTAATTCTCAGTATTTAGGTTACTAGGTTCCAAAGAAAATTCGATATAACAGTTAACCGAATATTCATCATATCACATCTACATGTCGTCTTAACGATAATCATAATTCTATTCCAGTTAAATAATTCAGAGAGAGAAGACAAACCCATTTAAATCATCGATCAAGTTTCGAGATTTCAAGCCTGCTCGGTGTCGTCCCTCACCTGTCGTTAGTTAAACGCGTGTTCGTCCCAGTTATCCAGTTTGGTACAACCTTTAACCCTCTCTCTACAATACCGCTGAGTTTAAAATTAGTCCAGATAAATAAGGATTTTGTCAGGACACGCAAATATCCAGGTAGCTGACTACTTTTTTAGTTATTGTAGACCTATAGACAAGGATGCGTGTTGTCACCTGACTTATTTAACATTTATGGTGAACATGTCATGCGGATGGTTTTAGAAGGATGGGCCGGTGGAGTAACAGTAGCTGGTAGGAAAATCTCCAACTTAAGATTTGCTGATGACACTACACTTATAGCAGCAAATGAACAAGAAATGTTTGATCTTCTGCGAAAAGTTGAGTATGAAAGCAATAAAGTTGGTCTAAAAATCAATAAAGCTAAGACAAAAATAATGGTGGTCGACAGATTTGCCACTATTCAACTAACTAACATATTACAGGAATACCAGATAGTAAACACCTTTGTATATCTCGGGTCTATTATAACTAACGATGGTAACTGTGAAACAGAAGTTCGGAGACGTATTGGTATGGCAAAAAATGCGATGAGTCGCCTACCTAAAGTTTGGAAAGACAGATCTATCTCTCAAAATATCAACATGAGACTGGTGAATGCCCTTATATTCTCAATATTTCTATACGGAACAGAGACTTGGACTCTTCGCGCATGCAAGCGCCAAAAAATTGATCCCTTTGAGATGTGGTGCTGAAGAAGAATGCTGCGCATACCTTGAACAGCTCGCAGGGCAAACGTTTTCATTCTAAACCAACTCAATATTAAAAAAAGGCTGTCTACAATACGTCTGCAATGAATTCTGCAATTCTTTGGTCCCGTGGTTCGCAGAGGTGACGACAGTTTGGAGAGATTAATTGTTGCTGGAAACGTTCTGTGGAGAAGATCAAGGAGACGATCACCAACTAGATGATTTGACCAAATAAAGCATTCAGCTGGAAACTCATTCTGCGAAGCTCTTAGAGCAGCTGAAGATAGGGACCAATGGAGAAACATTGTTAGGAATATTGGAAGAAATCACGATCCTCAGTAATGGGGAAACGACAGGAGAGAGAGAGACCTATAGGAAGACAACCTATCTATTTACTGCCTAGAGTTCGCGTCCGTTTTTTAATTATTAACAATTTAGTGCAAAAACCGCCATTTTATCGATTTTTTGCACCCCATTAAAAACCTAAAAAGCATTTCTTAGAACATTGAAAAAGCTTCAAAATGCCAATTTTTTTAATGTGAAAAAGTCAATTTGTCGCTTCACAACTTGCAAAATAAACGAAAATGGATATTTGTTAATAACTTTTACTAAATTTAACTTTGAACTTTGGACTTTCACCCAAAGTTGGGTATTTTGGTACTTAACAAACTCTCAAAATTTGAGACCGATCCATTAGGTAATTAGTTTAAAAATTATTCTATTTGTTTTTCCCAGAGACCTTGGTTTTGCAATAACATAAGACAGAACATAATGAAGATATGGCAATTCTGCGTATGCCAAATGAAAGTAGAAGAGTCAAAATGTAATGAAAAAAGATAAAAAAATGTTTTAATATAGTCAAAAATGCCAATGCCAAATTTTTGAATTTTTGTAATTCTTAATCATTTAGAATAACTTTAAAAACATTGTCCGTAGAAAAAATGTTGTTATACATTTATAAAGCTAGTTAACAGGGATTTTCAAATAAAGAAGTTTAGCCTAGGTTCATTTGGACCCAAAGTTAACCATTTGTTTTTTTTAATTCACAGCTAATTTGTATTGAATTCTTATTTTTTATTAACAAGTTTGCACATACATTGTACCTTCACAGGACCCTCTACGAATTTTCAAAAATGTAGTTCAAATGGTTACTAGTGGGAACCTACAAATCCAGCGAGTTCAAATATCGAAAAAGCAATTTCAAACTAATACAATTTTCTGTATCTCCGGATCTTCTCAATGGATTTTGATCTTTCTTGTTTTTAGTCCAGGAACCGAAGCTTTTCACCTCGCAATTTTAACAGAATAAATCGATTTGCTTGAAAAATTTAGAATAAGTAGTGGATAGTCCAAGGATCAAAATCTATATGATGCCGAAAGGCGCTTTTACCATGGGGGTGGTTGCCACCCCATCTCGTGGGTGAAAATTTTTTATTGTATTTTGGTCGCAAAACTTGATAAAAACGTTGATTCTAAGCAAAAAATGTTCCATACATTTCTTTGATAAAATTAATAGTTTTCGATTTATTCGCTATCGAAAGTGTTAGTTTTTTATCGAAAAAATAAATGTTTTACCAATCGTATTCATTTACGATTCACTCAATTTTTGCCGTAGAAAAATGTTTTCAAACCAAGTTCTTGGGAATTGAATAACCTACAATTAGTATTCATTTACGATTCACTCAATTTTTGCCGTAGAAAAATGTTTTCAAACCAAGTTCTTGGGAATTGAATAACCTACAATTTCATATTTAAACATTTTGGCATTTGGCAAACAAAATGGCATTTTTTCAAAATTACAAAATTCGTTATTCGCTTTAACTCTAGTTTTTTAAAAACTAATCATTTTAAGCCATTCAAACTTTTAAAATCTATTAATATTACATCAATAAAGAAGAATGAATAAGGCCAATGACTAAAAACACCCCTAACTTAGATTATTATGCTTCCAATTGGATTTCTCCTTTTTTTTTTCAAAAAAATATATTAATTTTTTAACCGTATTTTTTAAATTTTTTATCTTAAAAAGTTTGGAAAAAAGAATTTTGTAGGTTTTTACAAAATCTACAAGCCTATTAAGGGGCGGTTGCTTCCGATCACTTTTTCGCTGAAAAAATAGGGGATGACATTCTTTTCATTATAACTCACTTAATTTTGGAGCTAGAGACTTTTTTTCTATTTCTGGAGATAGACGTTTTTAAATACTTTAAATTAGTTTCAACAAGTTATCCTCGAAAAATGCATAGTTTTCCCGTCTTTTGACTGTGAAACTACAATATTTTGCATTTGATGAAGAAGAGATAACATACAATAAAGTATAGCTCGATTACTTAAATCTTAAATTATTGGTATTAAAGAAAATTAAAAAAACGATTTTGTTTATTTTTCCTTAAGCTACATTTTTGTTAAGTAAAGTTGTTTTGATTAAACGAAAACTTTTGGAGTTATTAGCAGAAATCTTATTAAAAACGAATAAATCGAAAACTATTAATTTTATCACAAAAATATATAGAAAGTTTTTGCTTTGAATGAATGTTTTTACCAACTTTTGTGGTCAAAATATAATAAAAAATTTCAATCCCCCAGATGGGGTGGCAACCATCCCCATTGTAAAGCGCCTTTCGGCATCATATTATAGATTTTGATCCTTGGACTATCCACTACTTATTCTCAAATTTTCAAGCAAATCTATTCATTCTGTAAAAATTGCGAGGTTTTGTCTTATTTTAAGCTTCATTACTTGGACTATTTAATTTGTATGTAATTTCTACGTACATTACAAATATGCAATTTGTTTATAAATTTATTAATTAATAAACAGTCTGATTTGTTTAAACAATTCTTGAAAAAATAATCTTTTTCCATCAATCTATTTTTTCATCATAGTATGATTAATGATCACAGAAAAAGTTAATGTACACTTTAATAAATAAATTATTTTTATTAAATAGTTATTTATTGAAGATAATTTATTTATAAAATATACTTTAACTTTTTCTATGATCAGTAATAATAGTATGATTTAAAAAATGGATTTTTGGAATAAATTATTTTTTCAAAAATTGTTTAAACAAATTACACGGTTTAGTAATTAAAAAATATGTCTAGACAAATTGCATATTTGTAATGTACACAATAAATATATAAAAAATAAAAAATAAGATAAAAATCCATTGAGTAGATCCCGAGATATAGAAAATGATTCTAGTTTTAAGTTGCTTTTTTAGTTTTTGAACTCGTGCGTTTGTCAGCTCGCAGCTCCCCCTTTACTTACCACGACTAGTCACCATGTGAAATACTTTTTAGAAATTCGTGTATACTACCAGCTTTTCAAATATATAAAAAGATTTTCTCACGGACATTATTTTCTATGTTATTCTAAATGTTTATGGTAGAGGAGCAAAGTAGGGATGGGAAAAACCTACCGGTTTAAACCTAAAACCGGTTTTTTTACTTCGCAATAACCGGTTTTACCGGTTGTTTTTTTGTCCCGGTTATAACCGGTTTTTTCTATTTAAAGTAAAAACCGGTTATTAGGTTTTTACGGTGATTAGGATTAGGTTAGGTATTATTTTGGATCCCAATCATAATTATTATTCTCAAGTAATTATTCCAAACAAAACCATAATTCAAATTTTATTTTATAAAATACAGAAGCAAACTGAAAGTGCAATCTCACAGCCAGAAACAATAACATAATATTTCCTTGAAAAGGTATTTGTAATCATAATATTTACATAAGAAGTAATCTGGTTGAATTAGACGCAAACATCATCTATTTTTCACACTTAACTCTTGACATTGAAAGTGGGTGCATGACTTTTTCGGATTACAAAAAATAACGCTCTGACTATGAATATCGAATTACTGATAATGAATATGAATCTCCAAGAATTTCGCTACGTTTTCAAAACGATACACTCATACAGGAAGTATTAAATGAGTTAAAATTCTACAAATATACAAACGTGTTAAAAGTAATACATATTCTTTCGACTTTCGATAGTACTAATTATGATCATATTGATATCGAGTCTAATGGAGTATCGAAAACTAAAGAGTATTGTAAATGTAACTTTGTAACCTATTGGATTAAAAAAACCGAAAACCGGTTAAAACAGGTTAAACCGTAAGCAAAAAAAACTGGTATAACCGAAAACCGGTGTTTTGTCAAAAACCGCCATCCCTATTTTGCACTGGAATTAAGGGTTTGTGTTTGCCAGTTTATGTCTCTAGGTAAACATTTTTATTTTGACGGTCAGTTTCACTTGGTTTCACTTTTGTTGTAAAATTGGAGACGTAAACAACGTGTATTTCTAATTGTGAATAATTATTGTGCTTTGAAAATGCCGAAAATAAGCAATGTTTCAACTTGGATAAAACCTTACAAAGAGGATATGGATATGGATATGGATAAAGATATGGACAGAGATATGGATATGGATAAAGTTTATTGCTCATCTTGTGGCAAAACCGTAAGTACATACGTATTATTTTTTTTATTTTAAAAATTTACACGGTGGTACAAACAAAGATTTTAAAATTGGATATTATGTTTAAGAAAAGTACCGACACAAGGCTAGTTCCCAATAAATCGATGTATTTTTTCTTTTTTTAAGCATTTTTTAAACTCCTTGCGATAAAAAGTAGGATATCTATTTAAAATTCAAATCATTTAATAGTCTACTGAAAGGTCGCTAACATTTTTTTTCTAACAATAGCATATTTTGCTTTAATTTTGCTCAAAACAAAAACATATCATATATTGGACTTAATTAATTAAGTGCTTTTAATTTATGCTCACAGTATTTTTTCTTTAAATGTAAACAGAAAAGACCAATAGCCTCTTGTAAATATTTGGGGGTTCTTAGGAAGGCAATTATAGAGAATATTTGGCAGATTATTTGGAAGGCAGGACAAAATTTAAAAATATTGTATCCAAACTTAATACATGTCACTTGTTTAGCGCATGGAATAAACAGAGTTGCGGAGGAAATAAGAAAAAATTTCCACTAGTTAACAGTTTAATGGCGAGCGTCAAAAAGGTATTCCTGAAATCACCTGTAAGAATACAGTGTTACAGAGATATGCTTCCTGCTGTTCCACTGCCACCGCAACCCATTTTAACACGTTGGGGAACATGGTTGGAAGCAGGTAATTTCTATGCTGATCATTTTGTTGATTTAAAAAAATAATTAACGTTTTAACGGATGATAGTTGCCAATCTTTATTGGATGCTAAGCAAGCGTTCCAAAATAACATCCTCCAACAGCAACTGTCATTCATAAAATCAAATTATAGTTTTGTCCAGAAAACTATAACTCAATTAGAATCCTCCAAATTATCATTGTTAGAGAGTACAGTTTTAATAAAAGAATTTAAGTCATTGTGTCAAAACGTTAAAGGTACTATTGGAAAGGAAATTTTTCAAAAATTTAAAGTAACCATGGAAAAAAATATTGCTTACCAGGTTCTTTCTGAAGTGGTTCAAGTACTAACTGGGACATTTTCCGAACCACTTAATTTAGAACCATCTATTATAGTTAATTTGAAAAATGCCCCAATTACATCAGTTGACGTCGAAATAAGTTTTTCTATTTACAAATATATGATTTCAGATAGAAGCCATAAGTTTTTATTAGAAAATTTTGATCATCATTTAATAATCTATTGTTACCACAATTCAAAACAATATTTATATGTTAAAATAATTGTATATGTTATGTATTCATAATATTGTAAGTATTTTTGTAAATAAAAAAATATTGTAAATATTTTTTATTACGTATATATTTTCTAGATACATATGCCTATTTTGAATAAAATCCTGCATATTTATGCGCATATTTCATACTTTTTTATTTGCATATTTGCCTAAGTCTAACAATAACTAAAAAAGTAGTCAGTTATCTGGATATTTCAGTGTCCAGAACATGGTACATTTCTTGCTTGTTTCCCTAGACTAAATCCTGCTCCTGGTAATTACATTCCTAACAAATTCTAATTTATAATGAGAATAACTAGAAACTGGTTTATGTCTCCCACGTTTCATATAGAGCATCTAATATATTCTACTCTAATTATTACTACTGTTTACTTGTAAACAGAACTATTTGCTGGCATGACGTCAAGATTTGAGCTCTAAATTGGATATATACAAGAGAAAACCATGTTTGGAGAAACAACAATAGAAGAAATAAAATAAAAATTTTATTTGTCTTCTTCTCTTGTCTTCTTCGCTTCAGCATCCATTTGGCTTGCAAATTTGAGAATCCTTGGAGGTGTTACCAAGGACATGGACCAATAAGTTTTCGATTTAAAAATCTTTTAGTAATATTTTAATATTTTCTAAATATTATTAATAATGCTATTAGGATCGAAAACTTCATCTTTTAATTGCCAGATGACCCTAGTCAGCTAATATTTTCACTTCAGTTGCAATGTGTGGGAAAACGTCTCAGTACGGATCAATTGGGATATGGAGAACAAGCCTACGTTCTTTCCGATGAGGCTCCAATAAGAGCCGAAAATCGCGATTAAAGGGACTGGACTGCGCTCCGTATTCTAATTGAAAAGTAAGATTGTTTTGCCTTCGCATTGCAACTGAATTAAAAATAAAATTTTTATTTTATTTTTATATTGGTCTTTACTCCTTCGAGTAACTAGGTCCATTTTCCGTTGGAATTTACCAGCTGAACAGACGGGGTCGTGAATTGTAAGTTTTTTGAATTCCCTCTTGTCTTCTTCGCTTCAGCATCCATTTGGCTTGCAAATTTTAGAAGCCTTGGAGGTGTTACCAAGGAAATGGACCAATAAGTTTTCGATTTAAAAATCTTTTAGTAATATTTTAATATTTTCTAAATATTATTAATAATGCTATTAGGATCGAAAACTTCATCTTTTAATTGCCAGATGACCCTAGTCAGCTAATATTTTCACTTCAGTTGCAATGTGTGGGAAAACGTCTCAGTACGGATCAATTGGGATATGGAGAACAAGCCTACGTTCTTTCCGATGAGGCTCCAATAAGAGCCGAAAATCGCGATTAAAGGGACTGGACTGCGCTCCGTATTCTAATTGAAAAGTAAGATTGTTTTGCCTTCGCATTGCAACTGAATTAAAAATAAAATTTTTATTTTATTTTTATATTGGTCTTTACTCCTTCGAGTAACTAGGTCCATTTTCCGTTGGAATTTACCAGCTGAACAGACGGGGTCGTGAATTGTAAGTTTTTTGAATTCCCTCTTGTCTTCTTCGCTTCAGCATCCATTTGGCTTGCAAATTTTAGAAGCCTTGGAGGTGTTACCAAGGAAATGGACCAATAAGTTTTCGATTTAAAAATCTTTTAGTAATATTTTAATATTTTCTAAATATTGTTAATAATGCTATTAGGATCGAAAACTTCATCTTTTAGCAATAGAAGAGTAGCAAGTTGCAGCATTGATTCGTTAATGCAAATGATATGGAATAATAAGAGAATAGGAAAGAGTGGTTTATGGTGAAGAGTCGGTACTAGACTTGAATAAAGCTAATCTTGTATATGAATTAGCTGGTAATAACAGTAAATATTAAATAATATAGAACAAAAATTTGTTTATGAAAATACTAATCTAATTTAGTTTACGATTAAAGTATCCCGCACAAACCTTATGGAAATTAGGTCCCAGTGGATTTCGTTCATACTTAGGGAAAATATTCTTTGACTAATCCTGATAAGAAGGTCTCATGGCACAACTCAATCGTATGAAGGATTTTCAAGATATAGAGAAACAAACTCGGAAAATTATAAGATTTACTGAGTATTCCAATTCCTTGAGTTACTGGTTATCTAGCAAATGCCATTGCGTATGCAATTGCGTAAGCCATTAGAACAAAAACTGGAACAGTGGAGACAAGCTCTGGAGGAAAAAGGTTTAAAACTTAGTAGGACAAAGACAGAGTATTTTCATAAGGTTCATACCTTTATAATAACAAGCATAAGTTAAACACTGCATTTATTGTTATAGCAAAAACGGTTCGCATGTTAGCAAAATCAGTGCGGACATGTAACGCTTACTTTTGATACCGGTTCTAAGTGGTACTGATTACAAAATACTGATGTATCTGATCCTTGTATTTACTGAATTGAGTAGGCAACTTAAAATCGGTAGTTCCGTACTTGTAACTAGTAAAGTTTTAAAAATATCTTACACGTCCCTAGTAGTCGTAACGGTATGACTTTCGAAAACATCGAATTTGAATCATAAGCAGGTGCATAAAAAAATATCTTACACTGAGTATTTTATTTCTACATACCTTTATAATAACAAGCATAAGTTAAACACTGCACTGATTGTGATTGCAAAAACGGTTCGCATGTTTTAAATGGGATTTTTGCTGATTATGTATTTTGCTAAAATATTAAATAACACAAAAAATACAATTCACAACCATCATTTAATTTTTAACGATAAACAAAAGTCTAATATGATGACAAGTTTGAAATTGATCGACTTTGTCGATAACAGTGTCATTAACAGAGATATTTTTAAATACCATGAATCATTTTCCAATGATTTTGTGGATTTAAGAAGTACATATTAAACAATGTTTTTATCTGTATACAGGAGATTATAATTAAGACACATTATGGTACTCCTTATTTTTCAAATAATATGCTCTTGTAAACGCATAACTTTGATTTATTGGCTAAACCTACATTAGATACGTCACAAGAAATTAAAAATAATTAACATGTAATAAATTCACTGTTTTAATCATATACAGTGCTAGTCAAAAGTCCGTACCCCCCTCTTATCTTTTGAACGGTTATACCTATAATAGTAATATTTGGAGGAAGGAAATAAACGGACGTAAGCTTCTTAGCTTGTCATGACAGGTGACGTAATAGTGACAGATGACGTTACAGAGCCACTGTGACCGATAATTTTAAATGGGACCTTACGACAAGTGATACCTCGTTTGAAAGGTATTCAAAATACCTATTCAGTCATACTATTTTTTTTGGGTTTAAGTTGATCTTGATTTTGGTGAATAAATTAAATAAATATAATATTGTAGTTTCGCATTTAATTAATAAAAATTCAAATGTCAGCCTATGGTTTTTTTGTCAAAAAAGTTGACCTTTTTCAATTCTCTAGTAGTTTTTACGTCAACGTCAACCTTTTTGACAAGTAATCATAGGCGGAATTTTGAATTTTTATTAATTAAATGCTAAACTACAATTTTATATTTATTTGATTTATTCATCAAAATTAGATTAAACTCAAACAAAATTAGTATGACTGAATAGGTATTTTAAATATCTTTCAAACGAGGTATCACTTGCCCTAAGGTCCCATTTAAAATTATCTGTCACAGTGGCACTGTAAAGTCATCTGTCACTATTACGTCACCTGTCATGACTAGTTAAGAAGCTTACGTCCGTTTATTTCCTTCCTCCAAATTTCACTATTATGGGTATAACCGTTCAAAAGATACGAGGGGGGTACGGACTTTTGACTAGCACTGTATATTATATTCCCTACTATTGCAATAAAATATTAAAACGAATAAACGAAAACTTGTTTAGTGCTGATTGATACAATAATAGAGCAATAAAAAGTTATTCAAAAAGATAGTGTAAAATATATCGCCGCTTATCTGGTCTGCTGCTGGTAATAAAGTTATCAGCATTTAATTGCAAAGCGGTCTCTTAGCTGGGAATTACTTGTAAATACCATCCGTATTCATTTCAGATACTTCCATCCCGCAAACAAAAACACGTAAAAATTAACATCTGGCGGTGAGTCACCCGTCCCACGCACAAGAAAACTGTACGCTGACGACAAACCTTCCCAGGCGAGACCTGAGAACGCATGAACTGATAGTAGGATGCGCAGAACGGTCTACGCAGTCCGCCGACGCAGGTTGTGTCTGGCTTAGGATCAATTTGCGCCGGAGCTTAGAGTCTCGTTGTAAAGACACTGAAGTCGACTTTACTCAACACATACACTTCAAATTACACCGTCTAATTACAAAATTAACGATACCATGCCAATAGCTTTCTTCTTCTTATTACACCGTCTCTTTTCGAAGGTTGGCGATCCAAATGTCAATTTTAGTTTTGGAAACTGACGCACGAAAAATTTCTGCAGATAAACCATCTTCTCAGGTCTTTCAGCCACGAGTTCTGGCATCTTCCTACTGACATTTTGCCCTGTACTTTACCTTCTAATATGATTTGAAGTAGTTCATATATTTCTCTCAATACATGACCCATTTATTGTATTTTTATCTCTTTGATTATTCTTAGTAAATCCTTTTGTTTGTTCATGCGCCGAAGTACCTGATTTATTAGTATCTTTTTGTATCCATGGAATTCTCAGTATCCATCTGTATACAGTATACAGGGTGAGGCATATAAAGGGCCTATTAGAAATATCTCAAGAACTAAAGGTAAGAGAATCATGAAAATTGGAATACAGGGGTGTTTAGGTATGAACTATTTAATGAAAATATTTTGGTCTCTTTGTTACTTCCGGTTATACCGGAAGTTGATTGTAACTTCGTTTTTTTAAATTGGAAACCATGTAAATTTTTACATTTTTGTATTATGCCCGATGTCTCCTTTCTTAAAATATGAGGTTTTATATTATTATATAGGATAGTTTAAAAGTTAATTACGGTTTTTATAAATTTTTTGGCAAACGTCACACCCTGTAGAATTGTACTGATTTATTATCAAAAACTCCATTTATGTTGAAGTGATTTTTAATATAGTCTACTATTGTTAGGAATTGTAAGTATATAAATTTTTAATTTTAGTATACAATGTTGGTTGTAATTCGGAAATTTTCTGAGTTTTCCTAAATAGAAGTTTTCCCCTAAATAGTTTTCCCCTGTATTTTTGTATTGTAATGAAATTATATCTTATAGTACTTTTTTATTTTTTAAGCATTCCCTTTACCCCTAACTGCTTTAATTTGTAAGTTATTCGTAGTTCTTTAAGCCAAACATTAATTGCAACAAAAATTACGTGAAATTTTATTAGGTTTACCGTGAAAATATTCAATCATAAATAATTTTTCGAAAATAAACACATATTAATCTCCACTGACCCTTACTTTATTAATACTGGTTGATATATCAAAATACCTACGTAGTTAAGATTGTTGGTGTGTTTACTATTAATAAAAACATACAATATTCTATCTAGTTGGCTATGACTTTGACACTAAATATGCTTAAACATTTGCTATGCTTAAACATTCTACTATTTTTGAAGTTCCAATTGCTTTGCTACCATTACTAATGTGAATTTGATCGAACAAAAACTATTGTAAATGATTAAGATGAATTAAATGTTAGTGTGACTGAGAATCTGCATATTAGTATGAACGTTCTCGTAATCTAAGTGTCTAGTACGTCGAAACTATTCTAGTAAATTTTGAAAAGTATCTCTTCACGTTTGTCGTATATCAGGGAGTTGCAGATGATAAATTCTTATTGCTAGTATTACATTTTTGTTATACTCTCATAGAACAAAAACTTTACTAATCAGCTCCCCATTAAAAAAATTTATATTAATAATCATAACAAAGCAACTGGAACTATAAAAATAATACAATGTCTAATGTTTAATCAAGTTTAGTGTCAAAGCCATAGCCAACTAGGTAGAATATGGTTTGTTTTATCAATATTTTATGCACCAACAATCTTAGCAACGAAGGCATTTTGGTATCTTATCCAATATTAATAAATTAAGGATCACTCTAGATTAACATGTATTTATTTTCATAAAATTATTTATGATTGAATATTTTCACGGCAAACCTAATCAAATTTCATGTAATTTTTGTTGCAATTAATGTTTGACTTAAAGAACTACGAATAACTTACAAATTAAAGCAGTTGGCTATAGGGAATGCTTAAGAAATAAAAAAAGTAATATAAAATATCATTCTATTACAATATTAAAATACAGGGTGTTCCATTTAAGAATATATAGGGTGAGGCAGATAACTGGCCTATTAGAAATATCTCGAGAACTAAAGGCAACAGAATCATGAAAATTGGAATAAAGGGGTTTTGATGGATGATCTATTAAATGAAAATATTTTCATCTCTTTGCAACTTCCGGATATACCGGAAGTTGCTTATAACTTGGATTTTTTTAAATAGGACACCCTGTATATTTTTACATTTTTGGATTCTCCTCAATATCTTCTTTCTTAAAATATGAGATTTTGTAATATTATACAGGGTATTTTAAAAGATATTTACGTTTTTTTATTAATTTCGTAGCAATATTCACACCCTGTAGAATTGTAATAGTTTGACATTAAAAGCTCTGCTTACGTTCAAGTGATTTTTAATATAGTCTATTATTGTTAAGAATATTTAGTATAGCTAATTTCGAAATTTTAGTATACAGGGTTGGTCGAAACTCGGAATGAATATTTTCTGAGTTTTATTAAATAGAACACCCTGTATTTTAGTATTGTAATGAAATGATATTTCATAGTACTTTTCTATTTTAAAAGTATTCCCTATACCTAACTGCTTTAATTTGTGAGTTATTGGTGATTCAAGCTAAACATTAATTGCAACAAAAAATACGTAAAATTTTATTAAGTCGGCCGTGAAAATATTCAATCACAAATTTTTTTTCAGAAATAAATACATATTAATCAAAAAGATCCTTAAAATTACTAATAATGGTTTAGCTATCAAAATACCTACGTAGTTAGGATTGCTGGTGCGACTAACAATTAAGCACAAATTAAAGCAGTTAGGTATAGGGAATGCTTAAGAAATAAAAAAGTACCATAAAATATCATTTCATTACAATACTAAAATACAGGGTGTTCCATTTAGAAAAACTCAGAAAATACTCATTCCGAGTTTCGAACAATCCTGTATACTAAAATTAAAAATTTAGCTATACTAATGATTCTTAACAATAGTAGACTATAATAAAAATCATTTGAACGTAAGTAGAGTTTTGGTTGTCAAACTACTACAATTCTACAGGGTGTGAATATTGCTACGAAATTAATAAAAAAACGTAATTATCTTTTAAAATACCCTGTATAACATTACAAATCCTCATATTTTAAGAAAGAAGACATCGAAGAGAATCCAAAAATGTCAAAATATACAGGGTGTCCCATTTAAAAAAACGAAGTTATAAGCAACTTCCGGTATAACCGGAAGTTGCAAAGAGATGAAAATATTTTCATTTAATAGATCATCCTTTAAAACCTCTGTATTCCAATGTTCATGATTCTGTTAACTTTAGTTCTCGAGACATTTCTAATAGGCCAGTTATCTGCCTCACCCTGTATATATATAACACCGGTTTATAGCGTCCTGCGCCTTCCGGTTCCTATTCTTCAGCCGCGTCGATCTGTCCAATCTCCTGGTCGGAGATCTCTCTCAGACATGGCTTTCTGGATTCCACTTATCCAGGTTGTTTTCGGTCTGCTTCTTTTCCTTCTTTCCGGGGGATGCCATTCCATTATTAGCTTTGGGAGTCGATGTTCCTCCATTCTTTTTACATGACCATACCAACAAAGTTGTTTTTGTTGGACTTCTTCAATTTTGTTTCTTTTTCTATTCATAATATCTCACACCCGTTCATTCGTTATATGTGAGAGTCTGGAGATGCAGGCCGATCTTCGCCAGAAGTCCATTTACAGTGCGAGCAACTTCTGTTCTGTTCGCTTATTCAGTTGCCAGGTTTCACATCCATACAGTACCACGCTTTTAAAGATGTTATTATAAAGCCGTGTTTTCTTTTCTTTTGATATGGTTTTTGACCAATAAAAGTAGTGAGTTCAAAGCTCCTATTACCTTCTTTCCTTTCATAATTCGTTCCTCTATTTCGAATTCTGTCCTTCCACTTTGTTGGATTCTCGTTCCAAGGTATACATAATCAGAGCTTGGCTCGATAACCATATCATCTTCTAGTTGTAACTCACTTTTCTGTCCTATACACATATATTTGGTTTTCTTCATATTAACGTATAGGCCCCATTTTTGTGTTCTCGAAACAGCCGGTTTGTCATAAATATTAGATCATCTTTATCCTGGGCAATCACCACCTGATGGTCAGCAAAATGCAGTGTGTATAGTGTTGAGTCGTCGTTTAGCTGTATCCCCATTCCAGAACACGATTTCCGCCACTTATTCAAGACCTCATTTATATAGATTTTAAACAGTGTTGGCGATAAGCTGCATCCCTGTCGTAGTCCCTTATTCACCATGAAGCTATTGGATAATCTGCTGTTGATTTTTATGTTTGCTTGGATATTGTTACAGAATTGTTGAACTGCTTTTATTAAAGTTATATTAATAGGGGATTTTTCCAGGACTTGCCATAATTTACAAAGTAGCACGGTATCATACGCCTTAGTGAGATCGACGAATAGTAGATGTATTTCTCTGTCTCTGGCCACTTTTTTTTTCGTTGAGTTGGTTGATCTTGAAGATGTGGTCGATACAGGATCTTCCTGCTCGGAATCCTGCTTGTTGTTCGATCTCTAAAGGTGCATATTCATTTTCTATTAGAGTTTTTAGAGTTTTCCCATATAATCTGCTAAAGTTGCTGGTTACAGTAACACAGCGATAGTTCTGGCAGTCTTCCTTGTTACCCTTTTTGTGTATTAGGGTTATCCATCCTCTTTTCCAATTTTTTGGTATGTTTTCTCCATTTGTGTAGTTGTTGAAAATTATGGTTACTAGTTTGATCAATTTTGCAGTTCCATTTTTTATAAGTTTTTCTGGGATTCCTTCTGGACCACATGCTTTTTTATTTTTTAGTGATTTAATCATTCTCTCAACGAATTCTTCATTTAATTCTACGACTTGACCATTTAAATTGTAGTGTTTTGGTGATGTACCTATTTATAAATTTCTGTCTATTTTTTTGAAGTTCTTCTTTGTAGTGGGTTT
This sequence comes from Diabrotica virgifera virgifera, assembly GCF_917563875.1. Lineage (NCBI taxonomy): Eukaryota > Metazoa > Arthropoda > Insecta > Coleoptera > Chrysomelidae > Diabrotica > Diabrotica virgifera. Next base: position 213,181,527 of record NC_065447.1, read on the forward strand.
TCCATTTCTTTAAATCAATCATTTGAAGGTTTGTATTATTTCTGTTTTCATTTCTTAGATTTCGGATGAACCTCCAAGCTTCTGAGGATCTGCTTCCACCTAGATGCCATTCCACTTCCCTACATCTCTGTTCCCAGGTATTGTTCTCATTTTTTGTTAACATTTTTTTTTATTGGATTAATTCTTGGCGGTATTGGGTTTTATCATATGCGTTTTGTGATTTTAATTATTTATGATATTTCTGTTGTTTTATTTGTTTCTGTTGTTCAAGTTCATTGCTCCAGACTATGTTGATATTTTTCCTGGTATTTGTTATCTCCTCCATGCCTAATGCTTCACTGGCTGCTTCCTTAATCGCAAGTGTTATTTTGTCGTATATTATATTGGTGCTACATGTCAGGTCAATCTGATCAAGTTTTTGATCCAGTCTGTTCTGGTATAGGAACCTGGTGCTGTCGTCACATAGCCCAGTTAGTTTGTATTTGGGTTCTTTGATTATTTCTTCTCTTTCCTCTTTCGATGTTCATAGGCGTAACCAGGGGGGGTTTTGAGGGTTATAACCCCCCCCATTGAGTTTTATACGCTTAACACCATAGCCCACAGAGACCTTCCAGTAGTTGTAAGCCCCCCCTTCAGGTAGTTGAAACCCCCCCTTAGGATCATCCTGGTTACGCCTATTTGAAGAGGATTTGGATTCGAGATATTAGTAGGTAATGGTCAGATCCGCATTCTACACCTTTATATACCCTTGTGTCTTGGATTATCCATTCTGATTTTTGTTTTATTATAATATAGTCTATAATCGATCGTAGTTGTCTTGTCTCTTGATGCCAAGTAAACTTATGTATGTCCTTGTAGGGATAGAAGCCGTTTAAAATTTTTAGGTTAAATTGTTGACATAGATTCATGAGCCTTTCTCCATTATCATTGGTTACTTCTTCCCCGTAGTTTCCTACAATTAGGTGGTCCTTCTCTCTTCCTGTTCTTGCATTCAGGTCGCCCATCATTAATATCTCCCGTTGATCTCCGATTTTAGAAATCGTGTCTTCAAGCTCTTGTTGGAATGGGTCTTTTTCGTTTATTAATGTATCTTCGGTAGATATAGGGGCATATATACCTATTACTGTGGTTCTGTGTCCATGGATGTTTAAGTTGACAGTCAGAATTCTCTCGTTTATTGCTTCCCAATTTGTTATTTTATTTTTATTTCTCTTATAGATTAGGATTGATACTCCTTTGGCGGCTTTTTGATGTTTTTGTTCGCCACTGAAGATGTGGATAAAATTATCAATTTCTTCTATACCTTTACCTTTTCTTTTTGTTTCAGTAAGAACGGATACTGATATCTTGTGTTGTCTTATTTCTTTGATTACGTCTTCAATTTTTCCTTTTAATCCTTGAACGTTCCATGTACCATAATTCATTGTCCATTTTCGTTGCGGATGTCGTCGTGGTTTTTTCAGGTCCTGGTTCCGAGGCTGGGTTTTCGGATTTTTAGCAGTTCCTTTTTTACGAATGTAGAGTCGCTAGCCCTACGATCCAACCCCCAACATGGAGGGTCAGAGTTTAATTTTGAAGTTTGCTTTCTCCTAGGTGGATTGTATTCTCTACGACTCTAGAGCTCCATCTGCCCATTTGTATTTGATTTTATACCATCCCTAAAATCGGGGGTCGCCACTTCCGCCATACACACCGTACCGAAGATCTTCTTCTCCGCCGTGGATACCGTTGTGGTCTTCATCCGTGACCCTGGACAAGAGACCCTAAGCAGGTACTAGTTTCCCGGGTCAGGAAACTCCTGGAATCTGCGGAGGGCAGGGATTGATTCACTTTCCCTGGTAGGACTGTCCAAAGGAGTTGCTACCCGCTACCGCTTCCATTTAAGAAAACTCAGAAAATCCCCATTCCGAGTTTCGACCAACCCTGTATACTAAAATTAAACATTTCGCTATATTAATAATTTTAAATAATAATAGACTATATTAAAAATCACTTGAACATAAATGGAGTTTTCGATATCAAATGAGTACAATTCTACAGTGTGGAAAGTTTGCTACAAAATTTATAAAAAACCGTAATTATCTTTTAAACTACCCTGTATAATATTACAAAACCACATATTTTAAGAAAGAAGACATCGAGCAGAATTCAAAAATGTAAAAATATACAGGGTGTACCATTAAAAAAACGAAGTTACTATCAGCTTCCAGTATAACCGAAAGTAGCAAAGAGACCAAAATATTTTCATTAAATATCTCAAAACCACTGTATTCCAATTTTCATTATTCTCTTACCTTTAGTTTTCGAGATATTTCTAATAGGCCCTTTATCTGCCTCACGCTATGTATACTTCTCAAAAGCATCTATTATTTTTTCTGTTCCAGATAGTCCATTGTACAACTTTCACAGCCGTACAGCAAACCAGAAAACACATAACATCTGAGATCATTCGGATTCTGAGCTCCAGACTATGGTCTGATCTTGTAAATGTTTTCATAGTAAAGAGTTTTCCTCGCTTGTTCGATGCTTGATAGGATTTTTTTGGATATTTTATGGACGTTGCTCACTCTATTATTTGTCTCTTGGCATACGAATGTGCGTTTATTGGTGTCTTTGAGAATATTAAAATTTTAGTTTTGGAAACGTTTAAGTGTAAACCTTACCTTAACTAAAGCCTCGGCTACCAAACTAAGAGTCACGCAGAGAAGAATGGAGCGGTCAATGTTAGGAATAACTCTGCGAGACAAAATCAGAAACGAAGAAATCAGGAGAAGAACAAAGGTGACTGACGTCATCGAGAGGATAGCCAGGTTGAAGTGGAGATGGGCAGGACACGTAGCCAGAATGACAGATGGGCGATGGACGAAGAGGTTATTGGAATGGAGGCCAAGAGAAGACAAGAGAAGCGTCGGTCGACCGCCTACAAGATGGACTGACGACTTAAGAAAGGTAAATAAAAACTGGATGAGGGCGGCGCAGGATAGATGGGGTTGGAAACGAGGGGAGGAGGCCTTTGTTCAGCAGTGGACTTTTGAGGCTGGATGATGAAGTGTAAACCAAACATTTCACTATGACGAACTACTACTATTATATTTTGTAGTTCTTGTGCGTTGATTGCTATTAGGACGGTATCATCGGCCTACCTGACGTCTACGCTGGTTCCGTTAATCTTGATTCCACCTTCGACCTCGTATAATGCTTCTCTGAATATAAACTCCGAGTACAGATTAAATAATAACGGTGATAAGGCGCAACCCTATCGTACTCCTCGTCGGATTTGTATACCTTCGGATCTTGTGTGCTCTATTTCAATTGTTGCTGTTTGGGGCTAATATAGTTCTGAGATATTTCGCCGGTTTTGCTCGTCAATTCCAGTTGTTGTTAGAATTGCGATCATCTTTTGATGGCTGACGCTGTCAAACGCTTTTCTATAATCGATAAAACATACATAAACATCTACAATCATGTCTTTATATCGCTGTTTTAACACATTTAAGGCAAAAAAAGCTTCTCGTGTTCCCAATCCGTTACGATGTTGATTTTAGCCAGTCTGACTATATTTTACCTGTGTCATATATATCTTATTCTTATTAAATAGTGCCGTTTTCAAGACAAGGTTTTACTTTCGTTGTTTGTAATTATTTTAAGTATTTCGACATTGACATTGTCTGCACCGGTGGCTTTCCCGTCTTTCTGAGCCTTTACTGCATAAACAACCTCTTTCCTGGTTAATTTTGGACCTTTTTCATTCATTTGACAACCTGAAGATGGTGCAGAACAAGGTCTCTACTACACCGTTCTCTCTACTACACTGCGTGAATGTTGTGTTTGTGCCTTTGTGAGAAGTGTTCTTGCTTTCCGCTGAAGACTTTCTATTTTCCGTTTTTGACCACCTTATAATACCAAATCAGTAGCTAAGCGAGGAACAGGCGTACGTATTTAATGCCCTAAATAAATTTTTACTATTAGGATAAAAAAATATGACCGATATAAAATACCATTATTATTGTTTTTCATGCAGAATTGCCCTTTAAAGTTATTATTATTGTATTAATTGTTGAAATATTCTTTTCCCTACAAAATTTTTCGATAACAATACCCGTGAATGTCATGGCAACTGCAAGTTATAGGTCATCAATTTTTATATTCTTTCGAAGGGTCTCACACCAGATCAATAATCCTTAGTATCTTATTAGACGTGTTTTTTTTAGTTTGCAAAAATTGTAGAGATAAATGCTTCTGATATCTTTATAGAGCTAACTAATGGAGTTATACAATGCAATTCAATGCCAATGCACTAGACAGAACGATTAATAAACGAAAAACATTTATCAAGTGTTTTAGTGCAGCCACTGGAGGTGGATATGAGCTATTACCTTCGATTTCGTTGAACCTCCATAGATTTGCAAGAAAATTGGTGAGTGGTTAGAGGATATCTCAAGGAACAAAGGTGACATGGTGCCAACTTGCGCTTTTACCCTGGCGGTGGATGCCACCCCTTCCCACGGGTGAAAATTATTTTATTGAAAATAACCCCATAATTCGTTAGAGGGACAAATTCTAAGAAAAAAGTTGTTATATAAAGTTATTAAACTTAAAACTTTTTGACTTATTGTTTTGATTTTTGATTTTTCATCTTGTCTTTCATCAAGTTTTTGCAAAAAAGTTAATATTAGCAAAATTGAAGTTATTAAAAAATGAAATAAATCCTTTACTAGAAAACCCTTTAAGTGTTAACTAAAAGTGATTTATAGGTAATTGAATATATATTTTTTTCGGCGAGTAAAAAAAACTAAGTACTCAAGCTGAAATAACGGGGAAAATGATGCATTTTATAACATAAACTTATTTAACATTTGTCAAAGTACTTAAAAATACCTATTAAATGACCCCCGAACATGTTGATAGCATTAAAGTTTATGCACCAAAACTTTTTCAAAATTTATTTTTTTAATTTTTCCAAAAAATGTTATTGTTTTTTTTTAATAACTCCGTTTATTTTTGAGATATTAGATTTATCTAAATACTGTTTGGAAGCTAATTCCAAGGGCTATTTAACCATCTTTTTACACCCCTCACTTTTTTAAAAATAAAAGGTTAAATGGCCCCAGTTGCATGGTTTTCACAGCAAAATTTAAGATTTAAACGTTCCTATCTCGGTTATTTATTACCCTATAGAAATAGTAAGACAGGTAAAATATTTGACACAGAATAAACTAAAATTTGGGTATTTATCATTTTTTACGTATATTGTGTATTTGGAAGTTGTTATTAAAAGAATATGAAAATTACAATAATTTTAAAAATTATGATTTTTTTAAATTATATCTTTTTTTTTCAAAAATATGCATTCTAAACCGGTCAAAATGATTGAAATCATTACTTATGCTAGTATAAATAAGTTATTGTCAGGATTATTATAAATTTTAATTTTTGTGGAAATGGCGTATGTTTTATTTTTCACTTTCTCCTAAAAAATTCGAAAGGGTTCTTTTATTTTCATCAGAACTTGCTTAATTTTGATGCTATTAACTTGTTCTAAAGCTCATTTAATAGGTATGTATTTCGAAGTACGTTGACAAATGATTAGCAGGTATATTTTATACATTGCATCGTTTTCCCGTTATTTAAGCTTGAGTACTTAGATTTTAGTACTCGTCGAAAAAAATACACATTCAATTGCCAATAACTCACTTTGAACTAGCATAAGTTTAGTTCTTTAAGTGAGAAATGTATTCAGTTTTTTTTTATTATTATCAATTTCAGTAATAATAACCGCTTTGTAAAAGCTTATAGTTTTTGAATTATACGTGAAAAACCGATTTAAAACATGCATTTTTTTACGAAAACATAAAATCTTTGGTCTTTAATAACTCAAAAAGTGTTGATTTATATTAATAACTTGATATAACAAATTTTGCTTATAATTTGTCCCTCTATCGATTTATGGTATTATTTTTAATAAACCCCGAGAAGGGGTGGCATCCACCCCCAGGGTAAAAGCGCAAGTTGGCATTATGTCACCTTTGTTCCTTGAGGTATCCTATAATTACTCACACATTTTCATGAAAATCGATGGAGGTTCAACGAAATCGGAGGTGAAAATCTTCAGTGACTCCACTATATTAACAAAAATTTTTTAAACGGTTGAACATCCGGAAATGAGTCGTGTCATATCAAAATTAACAACCTCCAATTTTTATTAAAATTGAGATTTTCGTTCTCCCTTGCACTCTAGCTATTTCTTTATAGGATAAGTCGGAGTATTTTTGTCAAAGTAGACAAAATCCCTAACAAATTTATATAATAAAACTGGCATTTGCTGCAAAGTTAACAATCTCCTTGGGGTATTCACAGCATAGTTGACAATATCCAATTCAACCAATGAACATCAAGATATCCATCACGTGACTTAACCACACTTCATGTTGATAATGTTATTTAAGTATGCTTGTAAACATACAAATAGTGGTTGTTTCGTGAAAAACACAATTAGAAAATTTGGTTTATTACAAGAAATATTCAGTGTTGAGGAGTGGTATAACATATTTTTAATTATGGAACAATATCCTACTGAAACAAATCAAGAAAATTCCAGACAAAGACCTTCAAATTCGAAGAATTGGAAAAGTACTTTGAAGAAAGAATCAAGGTATGTAGCCTAAAATTTTGTTGTATATCTACACTATACAACATGTCGTTTAAGTTTAATTCCTAAATAATTTGTTTACTTTAAATAACAATAAATTATAATTTAAGTTGAATGTTAATCATTAATCCCCATCTTCACTCATAAACGAATATTTTAAATTATCTGCTGCATAGTCCACAATCTCCATATGCTATCACAACAAAATAAACAATCTCCAACGGTTCATACCAAAGTCAGCAATATCCATTATATTAATGCGATTTTCTTTTATATTAATGAGACTACAAGTTATTTACTCTTTTTATTATAGTTATGAATGTAACAACTTTGTACCTGTAGAAATAAATGTTTTAAAATTTCAGATTTTTATGTCTAAATCGTTTTTATAAATTTGCTCAGATTGGTCTAGGTGGGAGATTCTCACTTTTGATATGATACGCCTCAAATATATATGAAAATATTTTTCTTTATTCAAAATTAACATAATGTTTAAAAACTTTGACTCATTAAATACCGAAACATTTTTTGGTGCAAATAAAAGGGGTAATATAAGGTATTAAATTATCAAAGATGTAACACTTTAACGTACCTACACTATTTTTGTTTAAAAAATCATTTTTTTAGTGAACGTGAGATAGGCTATCTAAAAATCTGAAAAATTTTAAAAGAGTTTTTTTAATCAATATTCAAGCATAGAGGGGTAATAAATTTGTGGTAGGTATAGCTACCAGTGACCATTACTGCTCCTGATCAAACACATTAAGAAAATGTTATATTATATGAAAATACACAAAGCCGTTTATAAAGCTTAAAAAGATTTAAAACATCAAATTATATGTTCATTATTTTGTACGATATAATTGGAGCAAAGCTAGAAATCTAAAAACATATTAAAAAAAAAGAATGTGTGAGTTCTTTGTACGCACGTAAGAAGTTATACTTCTATTATATGATGTCAACGAAATTAATACAGGGTGTTTCATTGATAATTGTCTATATAATAACTGGAGAAACCTTAGCACAAAACACGAAGATTTAATCTAAAACACTTAAATAAAATGTGTTTCCTTACTGAGTTACAGGGTGTTTTATCTAAAAATTTAAAAATTCTTTTTGTTCAGCATTTTAAAACGATTCGACGTATCCTTTTCATACTTGTCAGGTAGTATAAGTACTATACAAACTACTAAATTATGTTAAACAAAGGTATCTAACTATTACCAGAGGCGTACGACGGGTGAAAGTGAATGGTTGACCCTTTCCAAATTCTACGCCACTGGCGAAATTGCTATTTTAGTTCAATTTTTAGATTCTCCAATATTTTATAAGAAAATAATATATTCTTCATTCGTAACGATAAAGTCATTAGTTTTCGAGACATTTGAAGTCGAAAATGAAACGGAACAGCTATTTTGATTAATGTATTATGCCCCTTCATTTTTAAATAAAAATCAAAAAATTACACTAAAATAGCAATTTCGTCAGTGGCGTAGAATTTTAGAAGTGTCAACCAGCCACTATCCCCCTGTCGTACGCCTCTGGTAGTAGCTAGAAACGTTAATTTATTTTAATTTAGTATGATAAAGATACGCCAAATAGTTTTAAAGTACTGGGTAGAAATAATTTTTAAATTTTAATCTTATGAATCATATAAATTAATAAAAATAACTGTGCCGTTTCATATTTAACTTCAAATATCTCTAAAACTAATAATTTTATCGTTACCAATGAAGCATATATTATTTACGTAGAAAATATTGGAGAATCTAAAAATGGCACTAAAATAGTAATTCCTCCAGTGGCGTAGAATTTGAGAAGGGTCAACCATTCACCATCCCGTCGTACGCCTCTGGTTGTAGCTAGAAAGGTTTGTTTATCATAATTTAGTAGGCTGTCTAGTAGTCGCACTTTCTGCCAAGTATAAAAAGGACACGTTGAATAGTTTTAAAATGCTGAGCAAAATTTTTTTTAATTTTTAGATAAAACACCCTGTAACTCAGTAAGGAACCACATTTGATTTAAGTGTTTTAGGTTAAATCTTCGTATTTTGTGCTAAGGTTTCTCCAGTTACTATATGGACAATTATTAATGAAACACCCTGTATACTGTAAACAGTTTATTTATATTTAGGTTAAATATTAAATAATTTTAATACTTACTACTTTCCAAAAAGTTTTATTGAAATATTTAATTTATTTTATTTAATTATTTTATTAAAATAAAAAATAAAAAAAAATAAAAGAATAAAACACACACAAACACATTGAAAAATTGTACAAATGATTTCTGAACAATAATTATTGGCAAAAATTGTAACTACGTACGTATTTTCTGAAGAAAAAAAAAATTATATAATACATATACTTGCAATCATAAAATGAATTATAATATTAAACTAGAACAAAACATAGAGTAAGAAAATAGTATATTAGATGAATATTGGTAGAAATTTTGTTGGTATGGTTTATTCCACGAATATACGACTGTTTTGGATTATCGCGACAACGAATATTTTAGTGTGCAACATAAGAAGTACGAAAGTATTTTGCTCTAATATATAATTACTCCAATAAACAACAATATAATTTGCAATTTAGTTTCGTTATTCATATTTTGCACAGTAAAATATTCGTTGTCGAGATAATCCAAGAGAGTCGTATATTCGTGGAATGGGGCATAATAAAATTATGTAAATCAAAGCATTACCTACTAGGTAGGTACATTTAAACATTTTACATTTTCCAAATAGGTAGGTAGGTCTTATACCTATGTAATTTTTTATTGCAATACTGAAACATTTACAATTACGTACCTGTTGCTCTTAAAAACTATTTAAAAAGTCACTACAATTATAAACTTGCTTTTGTATCTATCCTCACAACAATAAAAACTAATATACACAACATTTGTTTAGTTTACCCGTAACCGACATATTGAACAATTATTGACAGGTCATTGTAATTACCCAATCAGAGCCCAATATTCGAAACGAATAGGCACTAAAAGAAGAAGAAGAATGTTAATATCTCAGAGTTCACTGATTAGAACCACATTAAATTCTAGGTACTTAATCTATAGGTCTGAATTCCGCGTATGAAAAAAAAGTTGTTTAATAGCAAACTGAAAATTTGTTAATAGCTTAAGGGTGTCTAGTCGGATCAACTTTGATATATGGGAACATTGGAACAGGAGAATTTTTATTTGTGGAACAGGTTAAAAATTTGGGACGGTCACACCACGAAAACGGCACATTTATTTTGTCCGACAGAACAGACTGAAATTCTAATAGACTACTAGACTAATCTGGTTGTAACAAGTTATTGTTTAAAATGTAATATGTTTATAACAATATGTTAACTGTTTGTGTTAAATAAAATATGTTTCAAAAATCTAAATATTTTCATAATCTTATTAACATTGAAGTGTCTTTAATGTAAAGCAAAAAAGGGAAAACTTCTAGGCAAACAAACATTTCCGCTTAAACTATGCAGCAAGCAGATAAAATGAATTTAATCAAAAGGATTTCTTGTAAATAGTTTCTTATTAATAGGTGCTGTAAACGAATATTAAAAAAATAATTTTTAATTCAATTTAGGAATTCCTTGTTTCATATTTTCAGGACCAGAGCAATTTACTTTCTCACTTCTTATACTCCACAGTAGAGTGGACCATTGGCTGTCAAAAGTGTCCAGTGAGAATCCAAAACAGCCGCGAAATATATTTTATATACAATTTTGATATCAGTTTTATTATTGATTTATGTGATATATTGTGATACATGTGAGTACATAAAATTATCCAATTAATGATCTGATAGGGTGATTAGATGTATATTCAGTGTAGTGTATAAATCTAATGCTATTTAACAATTTGCTAATTACCTGTCATTAACATGAGGGTGAAACCTAATAACATTTACACCTACTCTACGTAGATATTAGATGTATTTTAAGAACGTTCAATAAATAATACACGAGGTGTACGACAAATATCGAAAGAAGCATATAGCAACAGTTGTTTTGTATTCTTTATACACTCACCGGCACAAAATTCCGCCACTCAAAATTTTTGATTAAGCTTGAACATTTATATCATATATTCCGATTTTCAAGATTCTTGCATACGTTAAAGAAAAATAGAAGAGCTGATTTGGTTTCATATTCCTGGTAATATTCCGGAAGCATCACTAAGATTTTGTTTTTGGAATTATCCAAATATTTCTTTTCTTGTAAGAGCTGCACGATTTTTTGTAAATAAAAACACTGATTAACTCTTCTTCTTTCTCATAATCCTTAGTGCCCTTCAGGACGTCGGATGTCGGGTTCCGCCTTTTATCCATTTCTCCAATCACTTCTATTGGTGGCCAGGTTCTTCATATCCCTCATACTCATGTGTCTCCTTTCACCTATAACATGGATCTGGTCCATCAATGTCTTCCTCGGCCTTCTCTTTTTTCTTTTGTTTCTCATTTTGGCTTCATGTAAGTCTTTTTTGCTCCATTGGTTGTATGTATCCAAACAGGCTTAATTGTTTGTTTTTGATCTTCCTCATTATCGGTTCTTGTTCTAGCTCTCTTCTTATATCTTCGTTTCTGAATCTACCACACTTCTTAACTCCGGCTATTCTTCTCATGTATTTCATCTCGGTCGCGTTTATCATTGATTCAGGTTTCTTTTGCACAATCCATGTTTCCGCCCCATATGTCATTATCGGATTTACTATGCTGTTATATACTCTGAGTTTAGTTTTGTTGTTTATTTCTGACTTTCCAAAAATTGTATTATTTAAAGAGTAATACACGTTAGTTGCCTTTTTCAGTTTATTACTTATTGCTAAGTCCGTTTTCCCATCATCTGTTATTATATTTCCCAAATATTCAAAAGTAGATACGTGTTCTATTACTTGTTCCCTTACTATTATATTAGTATTCCTTTCCCCTTTCTCATCTTCATTTGTTATCATAAGTTTTGTTTTGTTGAGATTCATTTCCATTTTTAATTTCTGTATCTCTTTTTGCCAAATATCTATTAGTTTCTGCATTTTCTCTGCTGTGTCTGTGATTAAAACTATATCCCCAGCGTATAGAAGGGAGGTGATCTTTATTGCATTAAAGTTTTTATATCCTACTAAATATTGAAAGTTTCTTGTTTGATCTTTGGTATTTTTGATTAAAGTATCCATGACTATTATAAACAAAAGGGGGCTTAGTCCATCTCCTTGTTTAATTCCCTTATCCCATTTAAAATTGCCTGATCTTTCTTCATTTATTTGTACTTGGCCTTCTACATCTTTTTTTGGTATATTATTATAGCTTTCCAATATTTTCCACATTATTTCTCTGTTTATCGTATCAAATGCCGCCTTCAGATCAACGAACATGAGAAATAGTTCATCCCCTTTAAGGCATTGTCTCTCTATTATATTCCTTATAATGTAGTTATCGTTTGCTTGACGGTTTGATCTGGATGCTGCCTGTTCGTCTACCAATTATTTCTCTATCACTGATCGTAGACGCTTCTCTATATTCTCGTGGATACCTTGAAGGTGACCGATGACAAGCATATTGCTCTATAATTCTGGCATTCATTATGTTGTCCTTTTTGTATATTGGTAGAACTATGTTTTTCTTCCAGTCATCTGGGATTTTCTCTGTACCCCATGCTTCCTTGCATACTGATTAACTCATAAACCTAAATATCTTAAATACAGGTTGAATTGATAAGATTAGAATAGCCCGCATGCAGCCCAGATCTCAATGCTATCGATCATTAATGGGATTCATTGAAATTAGCTATTTGCCGTCTCCAAAAAATTTGGTACAGATATGGCTCTGGTAGGGGAATATCGGGCTATTCACCAGGCAAGGATAACACATAATCTTATTTATTCGATGCCAAAGAGATTGCGAGCAGTCGTTGCTGCGAAAGGTGGACTTACCCGCTATTGAATTGTTTTGTTGTTAATTTTGTTTTGTATGCTTAATTTTAGTGCGTTTGATATTTTCAATTAAATAAATCTTCAAAGCAGTGTTTTTTATTTACATCTTTTACAAGACAGGAGATATTCGGATAATTCAAAAAACAAAATGTTAGGGATGCCTCAGAGATAATACTAAAGGGATATGAAACAAAATCAGCCCTTCAATTTTTCCACAGAATTGTTTAAAGTTAGGGGAAAATAAAATGATTACATTCACAAAAAATTTTTGTTAGGTACCGAAATAATAACAAACGATGTCAATACATGTACCTACAAACTGATGCAAAAATCTTGGAAATCGGATTACACATAATAAAGTTATAACTAAATCAAACTTAATGAAAAATTTTTAGTGGAGGAATTTTGTGCCGGTAAATGTATGTTATCTAAGATGATTTCAAAATATAATTATTAAAATAATCTGTTCATTTTGGAGCCTTGGTAAACGTTAACGTTTTGATTAAGGTACTATAGTTTGTATTTTTGAGATAAACCTTTAAAATTGTTCAAATTATTTAAAGATTTTGACCATTTATAGTAAAATTCGATATAAGGACGATCGATCTGTTTCATGGATAACAATTATTTGATATATAATTTAGTATGTTAACAATTATAAAAAACAAGGGGTGACCGATATAATTGTGTCCAGACTATAATAATTAATTGTAGGGCACACACATAAATGGTTATAAATAGTTATTTATGTACAAAGTCAGTAAAGTTGCTCTTTATGGAACGAGTCTGATATAACAGACGAGTTCGATAAAGAGTCTTTACTGACGTGGTGCATACAATATTTTATCGTCAAAAATTTGATATTGGCTTTAACACTTACTTACAAGTTACAATTTAAAAACTTTTTAAATTTTAGATGTCATAATAATTTCATGACAGTTATGACATAACTTTTGCAAGATGGCCGCTTTCGATTTTTAATCGATAGTTATCAATATTGAATAATTACTAAATCGGAAAAGTTTTAATTTATTTTATATGAATATAATTACAAAATACTACAGAATTTTCCTTTTTGACATAAATTTAATTAATAATAACGTAAATTTTTTACAATATTTTTTAATAATTAAAGTAAATACATTTTGGGTTTACTCAAATAAAATCGATTACTGCCATCGACCACTTACATTCAATCTCGGTAAATTTGATTAATCGCGGCAGGTACAGTAAAATTCTTGTTTCATTACAATAAAGTGTTCCTTTACTGCCGCAAACGAGGGCAAATGAGTACAATAATGAATGACTTTAGTGACGGTTGGCGAAAATGGTTATTTATGTACCTAGTCAGTAAAGTTACTCTTTGTCGAACGAGTCTGATATTATGAGCAGAGCGAGCGTTAGCGAGCGAGGCGAATAACAGACGAGTCCGATAAAGAGTCTTTACTGCAGTGGCGGCTCGTGACCTCAGTATACGGGTAGGCTACACATACAGTGTATAATATAATATGTACACAGGGTGTAAAGAATGGGCCATGCCATAGCTTAACCTTACATTCCTGAGCTTAAAATTGGTCGATTTAAGCTAACTTACCTTAGTACCAAAGTTGATAATAACCGAAATATAGGGTGTCAAACTCAAACTTTTATTTTATTTATTCTTGAATATTTCCTGACAGACATGGGATAACAACACGAAATTTGGTAAGCGGGGTTTTTTTGGAATGAGAAATCTAAATTTGCCACCAAAAATGATGTATTACCCAGAGGGCGAAACATACGTCTTTCAGCGCTCATTTAATACGTTCAAATTATTTTTATCTCCCACTCCACGTACTTTTTGGATCAACATTTTTATTCTCTTAATATTTTTACTTAAAAAAGGTATACTACATTCATCTCGCTTAGCTCAACTGTTTTCGAGATAAACGCATTTTAAGTCTGCGATACAGTCTGCGAACATAATTTTCGCATATCATTGTACCCGAAAAATAAACTTGAAACCATAATAATTGTGCCAGTTCTCATATTCATGTCATTGCATCGCAAATTGAATTTGAAGAAATTTTAGATACATTTTTTTAAATTTTTATGGATTAAAGTTATTTTTCGGGTGTAAATTCAATGATATTATGCAAAAAATTATGTTGCCTCGCAGATTTAAAATGCGTTTATCTCGAAAACGGTTGAGTTTAGCGAGATGAATGTAGTATACCTTTTTTAAGTAAAAATATTAACAGAATAAAATTTTTGATTTAAAAATGTAGAGTGGGTAATAAAAAAAATTGAACCTATTAAATGAGCGCTGAAAGGCGTATGTTTCGCCCTCTGGATAATACATCATTTTTGGTGGCGAATTTAGATTTCTCGTCCCAAAAAATCCCAGCTTACCAAATTTTGTGTTATTATCTCATGTCTGTTAGGAAATATTCAAGAATAAATAAAATAAAAGTTTTAACTTTGACACCCTGTATTTCGGTTATTATCAACTTTCGTAATAAGGTAAGTTAGCTTAAATCGACATATTTTAACCTCAGCAATCTAGGGTTAAGCTATGGCCCATTCTTTACCAAACACCCTGTATACAGTGTGTCGCATTTAAGATGAAGACACCCTTAGGGTGTGCTCACTACGGAGACCAAAGGATTGTATCCTCGCTCCGACCCTCGCTCCCTGGTACCTATTTATATTCGTGAATTCTCGCATATAAAATAATGTATTTATTTTACATAGCGATCGATAATATAGTTTCGATCGCTATGTAAATAATGTATTTATTTTACATAGCGATCGAAACTATATTATCGATCGCTATGTAAAATAAATACATTATTTTAAATGCGAGAGTTCACGAATATAAATACCAGAGAGCGAGGGTCGGAGCGAGGATACAATCCTTTGGTCTCCGTAGTGAGCACACGCTTATACTTCGGCTATCAAAATAAATACAGATTTGAAATTTTGCAGTCATTCATTTTGATGTTTTACATTTTTTAAAATAGTCAACTGAAATTTAAATTTTAAACGCGGCCTACTGCGAATTCACAAACAGGACGAATTTTCAATATTTTGTTTCGCGTTAGAGATATCGCAAAAAGTTATTTGGAAAAATTGTTAGAAATATTATTCTAACCCCACATAAAAAATTTCATGACAAAATTCGAACTTTTCGTTTTTTTCAGAATTGGTAGTCAGAATCCTAAAACATGCAATTGGCAGTCCCGAGAAGCAGCTCGGTACAACCAATGTCAAAGGCTCAAAACAATCTAACCTACCTATAGCCCGAAAATATTGGAAATGCTCGCCACACGACCGGCAAGCGACAATAATGCGAGAGCGCTGTGCTTGTGTGCTTTTAGAGTGAGACAAAATGCGAATTCTGTTCGGCTATTTTTCAAACGCCTGCCCTAGAGCAGAGCCATCATTAGTATTGCTACGCTACGGGGAGCGTGCAATAATTATTACAACTTGGGAGATGAATTAAAAAGTAGCTTTGTTTTATTTTAGATTTTAGATACTTAGGTATTGTATCAAAATTTATAAATTACAGTTTTGAAATAAGTAATTGATATTAATAAATAATTTATTATTGTACATTTGAAGAGGTTAGGCGGCGCCTAACTTGCCTACCCTGACGGGCCGCCCCTGCTTTACTGACATGGTGCATACAAAATGTTATTGCTAACAATTTAATATTGGTTTTAACACTTACTTACAATTTACAATTTAAGAACGTTTTTAAATTTTAGACGTAATAAAAATTGCATGACAGTAATGACAGATGACTTTTGCATGATGGCCGGTTTCGATTTTTAATCGATATTTATTAATATTGAATAATTACTAATTTTGATTTATTTTATATAAATATAATTACAAAATACTACGGAATTTCACTCTTTGATATAAATTTAATTAACAATGTAAATAGTCCAAGTAATGAAGCTTAAAATAGGACAAAATCTCGCAATTTTTACAGAATGAATCGATTTGCTTGAAAATTTGAGAATAAGTAGTGGATAGTCCAAGGATCAAAATCTATATAAGGTCGAAAGGCGCTTTTACCATGGGGGTGGTTGCCACCCCATCTCGGGGCAAAAGTTGGTAATGAAATTCATTCTAAGCAAAAAATGTTCTATACATTTTTTTGATAAAATTAATAGTTTTCGATTTATTCGCTATTGAAAATGTTAGTTTTATATCAAAAAAATCAATATTTTTAATCAGTTTTCTGCTAATAATTCAAAAATTTTCGTTTTATCAAAACAACATTAATTAACAAAATTGTACCTTTTGAAAAAATAAACAAAACGGTTTTTTTTAAATTTAAGACCAATAGTAATCGAGTCATACTTTATTATATGTTAGCTCTTCTTCGTCAAATGCTAAATATTGTAGCTTCAAAGTCAAAACACGGATAAACCATGCATTTTTCGAGGATAACTTGTTGAATCTAATTTAAAGTATTTAAAAATGTCTATGTTCAGAAATAAAAAAGAAGCCTCTTGCTCAAAAATTAAGTGACTTATAATGAAAACAATGCCAGTCCATATTTTTTTTTTCAGCGAAAAAGTGATAGGATAGAACCTCCTAATCACCACCCTAATTAAAACTAGTCATTGACCTTATTTGGCTTTCTTTATTTGTGTATTATTAATAGGTTCTAGAAACTTGACCAGCTTAGAATGATTAGTTTAAAAAAAAATGGAGTTAAAAGCGAATAACGAATTTTTGTAGTTGAAGATAAAAAATGCATTTTTCTTCAGAATAGAAAGATTAGCATTAGAGATATGAAAAAACATTTCAATATGAAATTGTAGCTTATTTAGTTCCCAAGAACTTGGTTTGCAAAAATCTTTTCTGCGGCAAAAATTGAGAGCTATTGACAATTAAAGCTTGTAATAACATGAAAAATCCACCTTTACTAACCCTTTAAAAGTCACTTCTATTTGCGACTGAAGTTTTTAAAAGAATTTAATATTAATAGCCAGCCTTATAGATCTTATAAAAATCTACAAAATTCTTTTTAACCAAACTTTCTAAGATAAAAAATAAAAAAGTTGCGCTTAAAAAATCAATATACTTTTTTGAAAAAAAAAATGGAGAAATCCAATAATTGGACTCAAAATAATGTAAGTTAGCGGTGATTTTAGTCATTGGCCTTATTCAGTCTTCTTTATTTATGTATTATTAATAGATTCTAGAAATTTCACTGGATTAAAACTATTAGTTTTTAAAAAACTTGAGTTAAATCGAATAATGACTTTTTGTAGTTTGGTAGAAAATATCATTTTCTTCAGAATAGAAAGATTAGCATCAGATATTTAAAAAAATGTTTTAATATGAAATTGTAGGCTATTTAATTCCCAAGTACTTGGTTTGAAAACAATTTTTCTACAGCAAAAATTGAGTGAAGGGTAAATGAGTATATATCGAAAAACATTGATTTCTTTCGATATAAAACTAACGCTTTCGATAGCGAATAAATCGGAAACTATTAATTTTCCAAAAAAATGTATAGAACATTTTTTGCTTAGAATGAACGATTTATTAACTTTTGCGGTCAAAATATAATAAAAAATAAGATGGGGTGGCAACCACCCCCATGGTAAAATCGCCTTTCGGAGTCATATAGATTTTGATCCTTGGACTATCCACTACTTATTCTCAAATTTTCAATGAAATCGATCTCATTCTCTTTGCCTTATCCCTATGCGGGGTCGGCTTTCCTAATTGCATTTCTCCACAGAATTCTATCTTGGGTCATATTAATATTAATCCCCTTTACCAACATGTCCTGCCTTATCGTCTCCCCCCAGGTTTTCTTTGGTCTTCCTCTCCTACTCCTTCCAGGAATCTGTACTTCAGCTATTCTTCGTATTGGGTGATTAACGTCTCGACGTTAAACATGACCAAATCATCTTAACCTATGCTCTCTCATTTTGGCATCAATTGGTGCCACACCTAGACTTCCCCTAATATACTCATTTCTAATTTTATCCTTCTTTGTCACTCCACTCATCCATCTAAGCATTCTCATTTCCGCCACATGCATTCGTTCTTCCTCTTTCTTTTTCACTGCCCAACATTCAGTTCCGTGCATCATAGCCGGTCTTATGGCTGTTTTATAGAATTTTCCCTTCAGCTTCATTGGAATTTTTCTGTCACACAACACACCACTCACTTCTTTCCACTTCATCCATCCAGCCCTAATTCTACTGCATGCATCTCCATCTATTTCTCCATTACTCTGTAATACCGATCCTAGGTACTTAAAACTATTACTTTTCACAATCATTTCACCACTCAAAGATACCATTTTATTTGTAGTAACTCCATCTTTAAATGAACATTCCAAATACTCTGTTTTGTCCTACTAATTTTTAAACCTTTTTCCTCCAGAGCTTGTTTCCACTGTCCCAGTTTTTGTTCTAAGTCTCTTTCACTATTTCCTGTTAACACTACATCATCAGCACCATGGAATACTACCCTGTAGTTTCGCTGTTATCTGGTCCAAAACTAATGAAAATAAATAAGGACTAAGCACCGAGCCTTGGTGCATTCCTACTTTCACCTGAAATTTATCAGTCTCTCCCACACCTGTTCTAACACTAGTCGTTACTCCTTCATACATATCTCTCACAATCTTTACATATTTGCCAGGGACTCCTTTCTTATTGAGTGCCCACCACAGAATCTCTCGAGGAACTCTATCATATGCTTTCTCAAGATCAATGAATACCATATGAGCGTTGGTCTCTTTATTCCTGTATTTTCCATCGGTTGCCTTACAATGAAAATTGCATTTGTTGTTCATCTGCCCTGCATAAAGCCAAATTGATTATCGTATATTTCAGTTTCTTCACGTATCCGTCTATCAATTACTCTATCCCATATTTTCATGGTGTGGCTAAGTAGTTTTACAGCCCTGTAGTTTGTGTATTGTTGTATGTCTCCCTTGTTTTTGTAGACAGGTACTAATATACTGCTTCTCCATTCGTCTGGCATTTGTCCAACTTCCATAATTCTATTAAATAAACCTGCTAGCCAAGTTATTCCTGTCTCTCCCAATGCTCTCCATACTTCCCCAGGAATATTATCTGGTCCGACTGCTTTTCCTTTCTTTATTTTTTGAAGCGCTGGAGCCACTTCCTCGTTTGTTATTCTGGTAACCATTGCTGTTACTGTCTCCGTTAATATTTTTACTAATTAAAGTAAATTGTAAGTTAACTCAAACAAATAATCGATTACTACCATCGACCACTTACATTCAATCTCGATTAATCGCGGCAGGTAAAGTAAAATTCTTCTTTCAGTACAAAAAAGTGTTACTTTACTGCCGCAAATGGCGTCAAATGAATACAATAATGAATGACTTTAGTGACGGTTGGCGATAAAAAATATTACCTCCCCCATGAGATTTTTTTTATTCAGTTATTCATGTCGAGTCGAAGGACTTTTCTATGTGGAAAATTTTCAGGAGGGAGGCGTTTCTTAAATATATACCTAGCTTTCTAAACTTTTGGTACATCCGACAAGTGGTGTACCCTTAAAAATTTGTCGGACAATATTACCAGTTATTTATAAATATGTTTATCAAACAATCCTGCAAAAATCAGCTGTAAGTTAGTCATAAATAATGATGTTTTTTCAGGATTGTTTACAATTACACTTACAATTAATGGTAATATTATCCAAAAAATTTTAAGGGTACCCCAGTTGTTGGACGCATCAAAGTTTAAAAACCTCTATACTTACGAAAATTTTCCGAAATAGAAAATTTGTGCAACTCGACATGAATAGCTGAATAAAAAAAGTCTCATGAGGAAGGTAATATTTTTTAAGTATGTGCCTAATGGCTGTTAATAATTAAAAACACTAAATTTTTATAAATTCTACTAAAATTTTTTCGGACCGGGCAGATATTATTTTAGATTTGTTTGAATCATTCGAAACAAAAAAAGTCTTTTTTAATTTTTCTCTTCGGTTAATCGTTTTCGAGTTATAAACAATTTATAATAAAAAAAAAACGAAAAATGACGATTTTCAAGGCCTAAAAACTTAAGTAAACAATATTGATTTTGAAATTGCGTAGTACCTGAATTCAAGATCAAACCTTATTCTATCAGTTCTTGATAAAAACATTCTTATCGGAACCTGATAGAAGAAGGTTTGAACTTAAATTTAGGCATATATATCTTAAAATCAGGAGAAATCCCCACTCACTTAAAAGGACCTTCATTATAGCCTAGGGTGGCCCTTAACATATGTGAGAAAATTTAAATTTTGAAATTTCACCCTCTCAACCCGCAACCCGCATTTCCATGATCTTTAACACCTATTAGAAAGATTCACTACAGTTATTACTTCTTGTGTTGTTTTGTTTTCAAGATTTCGCTTTTTATAGAGCTCGGAAAAAATTTTCGATGCTCTGCGACGACTTGCAAGAGGTATTGTAACTGTTCTTCCTTATTAGTGAGTTTTTGTTAAGATCTTCAATTAGTGCAACTCCTCTTTACGTCCTATCATTTGTCGTCACGAAATTCTTCACCATCTTTTAAGCTGCCTTGAAATTTTCATCATCTTTCCATTGAACCGGATCTCTTTTTAAAAAGTAGTCAAGAAGTCCAAGCATGTTGAATAATTGTTTGGAGTTTACAGTAAAAACTTCTTCAGACCTTTGCTCTCCAAGAATGCAAGAGGTTTCATATCAGTAAGACGTTTTAGAGGGTGTTTAGCAGCTTGATTCTCCATAGCTGCAACCATTAATCTTTTTGATTCTGGAAGTATCCTGGAATCAAAAAGACTCATCGGAAAGAGATGTTCAGATAGACACCATAAGTGTTTTTGAAGTTTTTGGCTCGTTACGATGGCACTTCTTTGGTGCGGGTAGTTAAGTGGCGGTTCAATAGTTAATGGTGCTTGTATCAAGTCCCTCAAGTATGCGCTGACTGCGCAGAGCGCTGATTTACAATTCCCTTCAGCTCCGAAGCTGTGAACATTAATTGTCTGTGAAACAACCACATCTTTATAGCATAGATAACTTTAGACATCCATATCCATCTCGCCTCTGCATGGCTCTAGGATAATGGAAACGAACCCCTTTCTTTGGAAGCCAGTTCAAAAGTACTTTTGTCTATAATTGCCCAGCTGTCTTGAATCTTTCGAAAATACTTATTTGGAGGCTAGATTATTTACTACTCATTATCTCATCAAACACAGATCCAACTATAAGTTCAGAAATGTGGTGGCGGCAGGCCGGCAGGCTAAAAAAGTAAGTCCTTTCTGGAGTTATGCTGAAGAATGGTAAATGTTCCAGACTTCGGCCCTGAGTCGCATGCAGTAGTATCAAAACATAGAGCTGTGACTTCATGAACAATACTCCATTCCTACTGGGCTATTCCCGTTCCATAGTGTAATTTTGGAACACCCAGCAGCTGTTCATATCCACGATTGACATTTGACACAACAACAGAAAGGCGATCTACATGTTTCTTGGAGGTTATGTCCTCCATTAACTTACCGTCCAAATGAACAATATCAGGTCCAGAAATTAAAAAGTCTTTTTTTTAATTTTGTTGCAATCTTGAATCGAGTTATCTCTCTCTTGCGCTGAATATAGTTGCGATTGATGACTAACGAGCTTACATCATGACCAAGACTGGATACTACATCACTAATAATAAATGTGGCTGTCTTGTACGATACCTGGGTTCTATCGAGGGAAGACGAAAGTTCAGAAGTCATGATTTTGATTCGTGCTCTATTAGGTAAGGTTTCACCTTCAGAAGTCACAACCGCACCAACGTTAGCATCACCATTGTTCACCAATTTTAATATTCTTTATTCCTGTGCATAATTGTAACTGATAAGCGATTAATTATTAATATCTTTTACATTATTAGCAGAGATTCGTAGTACACGACTAATTTCAATTGCATGGGGTTTCAGGGGCCCGGGGGCACCTTTAAATATTTTCAGATTTCAATAAAAATTTATATTTTTAAGTTTCTCCATAATTGGAACAATTTTAAGGGATGCGAGGTAAAAATCGTTAAATTTCATTTTTAAGGGCCACCCTAATTATAGCCATATCAAAATCCATCCTTGTACAAAAAATTGACAACATAGTAGAGAATTTTCCAAGTATATCTTTACATTTTATAACTTTACAGGTCTTTATTTAACACAATCCAAATCTGTTTGGTTATAACTATAAATTCATGCAGTGACAAGAATTAAATTGGACCCAATCTCTATTATTATACACGAATATCGTTAACACAAAGCTCATTAATGTAATCTGACAAAAGCGTGATTAAGCACGGTCAACTTATCTGAGAAAATTAGGGGATGAATATCAGAGCTTATACACCCCATAATATTTGAATGACTGGGGTAACTAGATACCTTCGCGTGTTAGTTATACAAAGTTTATATGTATATAAAATGCCAAGGCTAATAAATAATTAATCCCTTCATAAATAGACACCTATTTGATATCAATTTAATAATCCAGGAAAATTACCAATTTTCTAAAGCTATTTTGTATATATTCGATTTGCCCTTATAGAACCTTTAATATATTATTTTTTAGATGATGCATGATACAATACATCTTTCTCTAGCCTCCTCTTATACAGTGTGTCAATTTCAGTGGCGTAGCTAGCCACACAGGGGCCCCTATCACAGTTTGTCGCGGGGCCCTTTTCCACGACTGATATGGGATACTGCTAAAAAATGTTAACAAAAGCAATAAAAACGCGTGTATACAGGGTGAGGCAAATAAAGGGCCTATTAGAAATATCTCGAGAACTAAATGCAACAGAATCATGAAAATTGGAATAAAGGGGTTTTGAAGGATAATCTATTAAATGAAAATATTTTCATCTCTTTGCAACTTCCGGTTATACCGGAAGTTGCTTATAACTTCGTTTTTTTAAATGGGGCACCCTGTATATTTTTACATTTTGGGATTCTATTCGGTGTCTTCTTTCTTAAAATATGAGGTTTTGTAATATTATACAGGGTATTTTAAAAGATAATTACGTTTTTTTATTAATTTCGTAGCAAAATTAACACCCTGTAGAATTGTAGTAGTTTGACATCTAAAACTCTACTTACGTTCAAATGATTTTTAATATACTCTACTATTGTTAAGAATCATTAGTATAGCTAAATTTTTAATTTTAGTATACAGGATTGGTCGAAACTCGGAATGAGTATTTTCCAAGTTTTCTTAAATGGAACACCCTGTATTTTAGTATTGTAATGAAATGATATTTTATGGTACTTTTTTATTTCTTAAGCATTCCCTATACCTAACTGCTTTAATTTGTGCTTAATTGTTAATCGCACCAACAATCTTAACTACGTAGGTATTTTGATAGCTAAACCATTATTGGTAATTTTAAGGACCAGTCTGGATTAATATGTATTTATTTCTGAAAAATTATTTTGGATTGAGTATTTTCACGGCCAACCTAATAAAATTTTACGTATTTTTTGTTGCAATTAATGTTTAGCTTGAATCACCAATAACTCACAAATTAAAGCAGTTAGGTAGAGGGAATGTTCTATTTAAGAAAACTCAGAAAATACTCATTCCGAGTTTCGACCAACCCTGTATACTAAAATTAAAAATTTACCTATACTAATGATTCTTAACAATAGCAGAGTATATTAAAAATAATTTGAACGTAAGTAGAGTTTCAGATGTCAAACTACTACAATTCTACAGGGTGTGAATTTTGCTACGAAATTAATCAAAAAACGTAATTCAGCCCTATTCTGTAACTTTTAACAAATCGAATAGAAATGACCAAGTCGAATCGTAATTACCCAAAATCGGAATGTTTGATATCTATCGCGTCATTTTTGTGTTTGGATTGGTATTCTGTAACTCATATCGTAATCGAAACCTCTGACTTCTATTTCACGCGGTTCTGAGGTGGTGGCAACCCTGCATTAACCAGAGAAATTATTGTTCTGTGACTGGATCTAAATTTAAAATTTGACACCGTTGCCATATCCTCAATGTTTTCATACTTTACTCATACTATCCTCAAGTTTTGAAAAGTAAATAAAGTATTAGTGTAAATACTGGATGCAAAAAGCTCAAAAGAGGATAAATGGTTTTAAATTAAAGTTAATTAAAATTGATATAAAAAAAGATAAACTGATAAATAAAAAAGGTAAGTGAAGATAAGAAGTATAAATGGTTTTAAATCAAAGATATTTAAATTGATGTTATTAATGCATTATTATAAATCTATAACTTAAAATCGATATTACTAATAATATGCAATCTTTAAGATTCGATTAGAGCTGAAATAACTGCTAAACAACTTTTCCCAAAAATGGCATCTTTTCTATAATTTGTTCAGACTATGAGCGTTGACTGATAAATATACAAGTATACTGGCATTGTTTTATTGTTTAAGAAAGGAGTCTAGTTATACAATGATACTGGTATAATATATTTATCCATCAACGCATCAGAAGTCTATCGTATGCTATTCTTGTACATTATACCGTTGATTGAAATTGTACAAGAAATAACTAACAAAATTATGGCAACACTGCGAGGGGCAAACGTTCATTCATGTGCCAAGCCAAAGCCAAATAGCAAAGCAAATAAATAAGGTTAGGTCCAAGGTCCAATTCATACTCGTACAACATGTCTATATTAAATATATAATTACAAATAACACCACAGACTAAAAATTACGCAGCTAAAAAAGGTACAAACACTATAAATAATTATAAAATAAGTAGTAATCAATTATTTTTATATATAAAATATAAACGTCAAAACAAAACAAAATGCGCCTGCGTCAACCACAATTCCGATAATCGAAATCTCATTTCGACAGGATAAATGCTGTCGAAGTGATTTCTATTCACTATTACGATTTTAGAGATTCCGAAGTAGTTATGGAATACGGATTTGGACTATTTCTATTCGACTTGGCCACTTCTATTCGATTTTACTGACTTCTATCATCGAAATGAGTTACAGAATAGGCGTGATTATCTCTTAAAATACCCTGTATAATATTACAAAACCTATATTTTAAGAAAGAAGACATCGAAGAGAATCCAAAAATGTAAAAATATACAGGGTGTCCCATTTAAAAAAACGAAGTTATAAGCAACTTGAGGTATAATCGGAAGTTACAAAGAGATGAAAATATTTTCATTTAATAGATCATCCTTCAAAACCCCTTTATTCCAATTTTCGTGATTCTGTTGTCTTTAGTTCTCGAGATATTTCTAATAGGCCAGTTATCTGCCTCACCCTATAGAATAGAATAGAAATATACTTTATTGTCACTGAAAATTTTACAATTGTATAGACAAAGCCTAGGTCAAGGGCGGTCATATATCTTAATTCAGGGGGGGGGCCATTTTGTACAATTAGACATTAGCTCTCAATTTCAATACAGACACAAAACGCAGAATGGGATGTTTTATATATTGAAAAGAGAAAATAACAATAACTCGAATGAAATGAAATTATAAACAAAAAACTAATACTCTACATGACGAACTCTATGTTTCGGCTCACTCCACTTTTAGCGAAAAGTTCTATTATATTGTCTTCGTTAATAACAATGTCCTTGTGGACATGCATTAGTGCAAGGCCAGTTAACCGTTCTTCACCCATATTGGCCCTCAGCCAACTCTTAAGTCTTCTCAGTCCTGAAAAACTCCTCTCTGCAGATGCAACACTTACTGGAAGAGTACACAATATTTTTAAAATTTTATTAATGATTGGATACATCATTTCATCACATTGTATGAGAGCATTTAGATCATCGCTCGGAATTTCCGATTCTTTGCTGTGTTTCCATCTCATTTTCCATAAATGTAGCTCTGCAATAAAAGTTGACTTCAGCACGTCTCTAACTGTCTCAAACAAACTTCCATATTTTGCAATCAAAATTTTTACGGCGGAATGGATGTCATCTTCATTTGAATGAATTAATATAGCAGGAACACATATTTGCAGATTAAATACATCCATGGTTTCTTGCTGGAAACGACACTCAATGTCGGAAATGATACTTTCAAGTAAAGGAATATATATCGTTATTCGAAAGTATTCTGTGGAGGAATGAATATCTGGATTAGGTCGATTTTTCATGAATTTATTCACTCTTGGAATACATAAATCTATATTCAAATTTTCTAGACATGGTATTATTTCTTTAAGCAAAGCATTGAAATTTGTTTCTTCATTGTTGCGTTTGTCTTTCAAAACAAGCAGCGTATTTAGAACAGCATTCTGTGTAGAGCTTATAGCCAAATTTTTTGTTTGCAATAATTTGCTCAGAGGTAACGTTATTGCGAGTACTTCATTTAGACAAAACAAAGTGATAATAAAGCTGCAATTTGATGAGATCGCAAGTATATGCTTCCTAGCTTTACTGGAAGATTCTCTTTCGTTCCATTCGGAAATCAAATTCAAAGCTTGCAAAATTTTTTCAATCGATGCTTTAAACTGCAGAACGGAGTCGTGCCGTTCTACCCATCGCGTTTCACACAATCCAGAGAGCTGATCACCCAATGTTTGTTTGAGGACATAATTGCGTTTAGAAGAGGCTTTGAAAAAAGATATTATTTCCTTCATTACCCCTACAGCATTTCTCACACATTGAACGTTTGATGATTTCGACAAACTCAAATTTAAAGCATGATTGAAACTTGGACATCGTACAGCTATATTCATTTCTTTTTGAATTTCTTGGACGGCTCCTTGTTGTTTTGATGTCATTACGCTGCATCCGTCTGTACAAATTCCTACACAATTTTCCAATGGTAAACAAAATTTCTGAACTTGTTTTATCACTGATTTTCCTAAAATAGTACCATTCAAAACCGGTTCCAACGTATCGGGACTGAGCTCATAGTTCTCAGAATGACAATCTATGAATGACACAAAATCCTCCCGCACGTTGTTACCTTCTAAGTATCTAATAACAATCGACATTTGGGAAACATGTGCTATGTCAGTAGTTTCGTCAAACATAATGCTGTAATATTTAGCATCACTAATTTTTTTCACGATAACAGACAGAATTTCGTCTTTACAACATTCAATCAACTCATTTTGCGTTCTTTTGCTAATATATATGTGGCACGTGACGACGTGTTTCTTAAATGCTCTTCTAAAGTTTTGTCTCCTGCTTCGATTCTGAATCGAAGAAGCTCTCGGAAGTTTCCCTCATTATTTGTCACATTGCTTTCTTCTAACAATGGCCCGTCATCTCTATGGCCACGGAAAGGTATACATTGTTTGGCTAAAAAAATTATAGATCGAATGATTGGTTTGAGCCGATTTCGATTATCCTCTATCTGCCTGGCTCGAGCACTATCTATCAAATTTCTTATATCTAAAGATCGGTTTTCGTAACATTTTATAAAATTATCGCTCGATAAAACCGCTTCAATGTGATATCGATTTGTATTATGTTTATCTAGCACACCATCCATTCCAAATAATTTTGCAAACTTTGTTACTGGTGTGGTAACCAAACTTTGCAAACTTGTTGCTTTATTTTTACCACCTGAATTTGCGAAGATAGCACAGTGCTTACAAAAAAGTCCTTTCTTCAAGTCTGAAAACGCAATCCAGTTATATTTTTGGAGATGATCGTATCTCAAGTACCGCTTAACTAAGTTGTTATTTTTGTTATGTTCAGAAAATGGAAATGAGTAGTTTTTTTCCGGAACCCACGTATTTTTCAAATAATTATATTTTTGAAAGTCTCCCAAACCACTCAAACCATCAACAACTCGACCAATGTCGTAGTTACTAACTTCATTGGACTTTTCTACAGCGACTTGCTTTAGAGTATTTTCATTATTAACTGATGTTTGTAATGTTGATACTGTTGTAAGTCGTTCTGGCACTACGAGATTCTGTTGAGAAGACGATGAGGAAGATGACCGGGATGACCCATTATCACCCACATCTTTAATTACTTTCTTCGGAACAACAGAAAAATACGAATTCAACGTATTCGTATTGTTTGCCCTCTTCATTTTCTGAAAAAAAAGAACATTTGTGATTCCGGCCAAACGAGAGATGGATATGCCCAGGTTTTTTAATTTGAGCCTAATAATAATTTGCAGTCACTTTTCGTTCAAATCGGAATCTATTAACTTTTGTATTTCGAAATAGCATCCTATATAGCGAACATCTGCGCTGGACGAGAGAAAACTGCAGAGTATTATTTACTTATTGCTGATGTATTTGTTCCGTTAGCAAACAGAAAATTATTCCTAACCTATCTATGGATTTTTACTCACCTGTCACCCTGGAATAAAATGATGATTACAATCCGGCAATATATATAGTGCACTGCACCTATGTCACCTCTATAACTACGATACGATAGTGTATATCGGGTAGACGATAGATACTTCAGAACGTTCAAATTTCTACACAATACACAACGATATAACTTCCATAAAAAAATATGTACATAGGCATTCTTATGTTTCTGTTTCTACACTGGACGTCGCCGGTGTCGTGATTCGCGCGGGAGGCGATGCACTTGCATTGGCGTAACCAGAGTTGAAGAGACAGGCATTATGATTAATTATCATTATTACAGATTGCAGTATCTAGGTATTTCAAAATCCGTATATGAATCCATTCAAAATAATTAATTTACAGAGTAAATAATTTAAAATATATTAACACAACATTATCCTGTGTTACTAGACAAGTTTATTTAAGGTGCATTGCCACCTTTGGGGGGGCCATGGCCCCCATAGCCCCCCTTATGACCGCCCTTGGCCTAGGTACAAGAGTAGGAAAAAAAACAACAACAAATACAGTTTACTGAAATTACACAAATCGTCATTATTATTATAAAATGAAAGATAATGAAATAAAACAAAACAAAACAAGGCATATCATTAGTAATTGGAAATATTATAACTGTATCCGGGCTCAAAATATTACGGTTTAACACAAATCACCTCCGAAAAGGCTTCCTAAGGGAGCTGGAACTCTTTAAAGATGGTGCCATTTAATTATTTTTTTGAAATACCTCTAGAGCACATCTATTAGAAAAACTAAAACTGGTACGGATATTTATCTTCCAGAGATGAATCTATTTCATAAATTGCGAATTTCTAGTACCGGTCATATGTGTCCTCTTTGGGTAGGGCAACGGTTATTTTATCGCATACCTTTTTTGTCTTTAACTTTTAAGTATTTTTTACACTAGATTATTAAATTGTGTGATATTCTAGTACTAAAAGTTACTCTTTAAGTCGGTAGGATACACCGTTTTCTAGAAAAATCGATTTGAAGTTTTTTCGTTTTTTGAATTTGATCAAAATTTAAAAAAATTAAAAAAAAACGGTGTATTTTACCGACCCAAAGAAGAATAACTTTTAGTACTAGAATACTTCATAATTTAATAATCTAGTGTCAAAAATATTTCAAAATTAAAAGACACAAAAAATAATGCGATAAAATAACCGTTGACCTACTTAAAACGGACGCATATGATATGACCGGTACTAAAAATTCGCAATTGATGAAATCGATTCATCTCTGGAATAAACATACCAGTTTTCGTTTTTTGTTTTCATAGTTTTTTTGAAAATTTTTCTCACATTAAAAACACAAAATTTTCAAATCGATATTTCTAGAAAATGGTGTATCCTACCGACTTAAAGCAAGAGTATCTTTTATTACTAGAATGCCTAACAATTCAATAATCCAGTGTCAAAAAGGCTTAAAAGTTAAAGATAAAAAAGGAAGATAAATAGGCGTACCAGTTTTGGTTTCTCTAAGTAGAAGCGTTCTGGAGGTATTTAAAAAAAAACTAATTACAAGACGCCTTTTTCAAAAAGCTCCAGCTTCTGTAAGAAGCATTTTTAGACTAGGTGATTTGTGTTAAATCTTAATACATATTTTGAGCCCAGGAATCTACAGTATTTACAGTTACTATTTCAAATTATTAATGAAACACATTAGGAACTAATAAGTTCAGCGAAAAACACTCAAATAGAGGTAATAATAATAAATCTAAAAATCTCTAATAATCCAAAGTTGAAAAACAGATTTTAATTGAGACACATTGTTTTAAAACAGATTCAGTTTTTTCAAGCCAATGGTGAATATACATTAAAAAGGAACGAAAACAAAGAAGCTCTGTTCTTTAACGGCGAGCGACCGGCAAATAGATATACCTAAATACAATTAAATAAAGAACAGATTACACGAAAATATACGTAAACAATACACAGTGTTTCAATGTTTCAACCTATCAAAGGTTAAGCGATTATAAATATTGCAATTTTGCATTATAAATTATACAATATCTCACACAACCAACGGTGAATAGACAATAAGAAGTAGATTGGAAACAAAAAACCTCTGTTGTTATAGAACGGCAAGAGGCAGAAAATAGGTAGGTACCTGTACAGTACATAAATATAGTTTATAATAAAGAATCCATTACACGAAAATGTCTATATCCCAACAATATATATGTACACTGTTTCAAAGCGTTTTAATAGTGAAATAATTGCAGAATATTTTGTTCAATTGTTTGAATAGAATTTTCTTTCGACATGCCGCGTTTATACGGCGGTAGCTACGCCTCTGGTCAATTTCAAAAGCTGTGACAACGTACAGATTGTGCTCACTATAATCAAATCATAGTCAGAAACATCGTTTTTGAAGAAGATCCTCTGTGGGATGTATGTAAATAGGTAGTATTCGGAACGCATTCAAGTTGGTAACATTGTAAGAGTGACGTGACAGCGACAAGTACAATGAAGCGGAAATAAAACCATTCTGAACCTAGACACGATAGATACAAGTTGTTTCATTATAACCTCTCCTCCAAAGTTAACCTAAGAACCCTACCACGTGTTACATTTTACATTACATGGTGCCGAACCAAATCGAATACGTTAAGAAAAACATATAAAAAGTGCAATAGAATTCAAGGCAGCGATAAACTCGATGCAAATGTCAGGTAACTTGTATGAAAATTGGAAATTCTTCATACAAAGATTCAAAAACTATTTACAAACTACAGAATTAACAAAGAAACCTGAAATAACCCAGTGTGCACAGCTATTACAGTTAATAGGGGACGAAGGGTTCAAAATATATAACACGTTCAAGTTCTTAACTGAAGAAAAAGACAAGTTAGAACTGTTAATAAAAAAATTTGAAGCACATTTCAAACCAAAAAGCAACGTGTCAAATGTAAGGTATTGCCTGTTCACCAGAAAACAAGAAGAAGGTGAGTTAGTAGACAAATTTATAACAGATATTATAAACAAGGCAAAAAATTGTGAGCTAGAGAATTTGTGGGGTAGCAGATGAAACGATGAGACAGAGACTGTTAGAAGAAGATGAGATGACCTTGAAAAAAGCAATCAATCTGTGTAAAAGTATAGAAAGTTCGAAAATCCAGTCTGAAATATAAAGTCAGAGCAGGAGGTAAACTACATAAAGAAAAGAAACTTCAATAAGAAATATGTAAATAGGGCCCAGTGGGAAGACAGAAGAGTGAATCCAACTCATTCGAAGTCCCAAGACAGCCAGTTCGATGGTAAATCTGGAAGCAGTTCAGGGTGCAGTAGATGTGGAATGGAGCACAGAGGCCAACCCTGCAATGCATATAAAGCTAAGTGTAATTTATGTAATAAAATAGGGCATTATGCAAAAAAATATTTTCAAAAACAAATTAAATATGTAGATGTAGATGATTCAGAATCAGATGATTTGTTTATAGGCTTGGTAAATACTGAAAATAGCAGTTTTGATGATGATTTCATGATTAATTTCAAAGTTAACAAGCATAAATTAAGCTGTAGATTAGATACAGGGGCAATGGCAATATGGCAAACGTAATATCAATAAATAAGTTAAATTCTCTAGAAGTTAATGTTGAACTACAGAAAACAAACTGCAGGTTAACGACATTTTCGAATGAAACACTTAGGGTCATTGGAAAGTGTAGTTTAGAATGCAAATATAAAGATAACATGTACAACATAATGTTTTATGTGGTAGAAATTAATTCAACAACGGTATTAGGTCTTCCGACATGTAAAGCTTTAAATATTTTAAAAATAATCAGTACTATAGAAAAAATTGAAAATAATTTGAATTCTAGAGAAGTTACATTTAAAAATGATTACTCTGATGTGAAAAAAATATTTAAAGAAATTTTTTCAGGTATAGGCTGCTTGGATGAGTCATACAAAATCGTGCTAAATGAAACTGCACAACCAGTTATACATCCTCCAAGAAAGATTCCACTACAGTTAAAGGAGAAACTAAAACTTGAATTAGCTGAAATGGAGAAAAATGGAATAATTGAGAAGGTTGATGAATCTACAGATTGGGTCAACTCGATAGTCTTGGTAAGAAAACTAAAAAGTAATTCCATAAGAGTTTGTAATGATCCTAGAGACTTGAATAAAGCTATCAAAAGAGAGCACTTTCAACTCCCTACGATTGATGAAATAGCTGCAAATTTAAAAGGTAACGTTTATTTCAGCAAGCTTGATGCCTCAAAAGCATTTTGGAGCATAAAGCTTGATGAGTAAAGTAGTAAATTTTATACTTTTAGCACTTGCTATGGTAGATATAAATTTTTAAGACTGCCTTATGGCATTAGTTCAGCAAGTGAGGTGTTTCACAAAAGATTCAGAAATTGCAAGAAATAGACAATTTTTAGTTCGCATTCCTGCAACTTCTGACGATGAACATTCAGATAACGAATCTGAAACTAGTGAGTCCCAAAATTTTGAAAGTGTCTCTGATAACCATTCTGATCATCACTCTCCAATAAACTTACCTCCACAAACCCCTTCAGGTCGAATTATTAAAAAACCTGATAGACTAGATTTATAAATAATTTTATTATAAAATAAAGGGGTTAAGGATGAATGAAACAATTGTGGAAATTTATAAATATTTATTTAAAGATTTTTTAAAGAAAGTTATATTTATTTTGTCATTAAAAAAAGAGGGGATGTGATGTATATATAAATAGGTAGTATTCGGAACACACTCAAGTTGGTAACATTGTAAGAGTGACGTGACAGCGACAAGTACAATGAAGCGGAAATAAAACCATTCTGAATCTAGACACGATAGATACAAGTTGTTTCATTATAACCTCTCCTCCAAAGTTAACCTAAGAACCCTACCACGTGTTACATTTTACATTACACTCTGTAACTTTTCCCTATTAAGCATTATGTAATCTGGTATTCTTAGATCATTTCTACTCTAGCGATAGATATACGATGAGTAGATATACATATATCTTGTAGCATTAATTTTTTTCTGAGAAGTATAAAATATTGAAATCGAACCCTGTGTATCGTATAGGCCACAGCATTAAATTAAATTTTTCAAAAATTATTCCGCATCAATAAAAATTCAGGATCAGACGATCTCGTCCGTTCAATCAAATCTCTACGCCTAGCGTTCTTCAAAAACCGGCCAATTAGATGAAAGTGGCGTGGAAAATTTAAAATGCTAAATTGTAAGTTATTCAAGGATTTACTGCGCAGAGACAAAAGTCAATCATATTCAGAACACGCACTACATATATTACAAAGAAAAACAAACAATTTTGGAAATTATTTACCATGATGGGTTATGCAGTTGTTCTTCTGCGACTTAAAAACTAGAGGGAATTAAACGTACAGGGTACAACTAAGAATTTTTACTGATTTGGAATAACTTTTTAAAAATTTAATTGAATGATATGGCCTATACGATATACAGGGGTTGATTTCAACATTCTATAGTTCCCAGAAAAAAAATTATTGCTACAATCTAAAGAACTCAAAATCGGTCCGACTGTGCTGTTTTTTACCCTTTGAGATATTACCCGGTATCCCCGTTCTCCAGTTTTCTGCTTGTAGTTCAGAGAAATAAGATTTTTCGCGTGACATATCCTTCTCCAGGTCGAAACCAAATTTTTTGAGTAGTATGGAAATCTATATTAATAACCTATATGTTTCCTTTTGCCGATTTTGATGATATCCATAGTTATAAACAAATGAAGATCAAAAAACGCTAAATTTTCGCTTTTTTCGTCTATTACTAAAAAGTAAATCATTCTAAACAAATTTGAGAATAAGAAACTCATAAATCATATACAAAGCATCAACATGGCGTTCGCTGAATATGTCTATCCTTATTTGTTGCTTAGAAAATTGCAAAATAAGTCATACATTTTGAGATTTCATAAATGTTCATAACTTATGAAAAAATTAAGTTAGAGGTTATCAAAATGCCTACCAAAGTTTTAAAAAATGGTGCGAAGGCAAGAATTTAAGAATCGAAGAAAAGACTCTATTGGCATATTTCGTTCAAAGACATATGCAGTTGAAAGCTCCTGGAAGCCTCTGGGCAGAATATTCAATGATTAAATCCACCGTTTTTCTTTATGATGGCATTGATATTTCCAAGTTTTCAACTTTGATCGCGTATTTGAAGAGAAAAAATGTTGGCTATAGGCCTAAGAAGTTTCAATATTAATAAATAATTCGTTATTTTCTTTATTCTTTCACAAAATAAATTAAAATTAAGAGATTTTTTAACTCGACGGTAAGTGAATTACTTACCGTCGAGTTGGAGTACTTACCGTCGAGTTGAATTACTTACCGTCGAGTTGCTAGTAAATGTCACCTACTGACGTAAAATCTGTCACGGTAAACAGTCAAAAATGATCAATCGTGCCAAAAAATATTTTTGGGGCACTGCAGTTCGTATTGACCGTATAGACAATTTTGATGTAATGTCAAAAAAGAATGTGTGTGTACTTTGTACGCACGTAAGAAGTTATACTTCTATTATATGATTTAAACGAAATTAATATACTTTTTATTTATATTTTGTTTAAATATTAAACTAATTTATACTTACTACTTCTCAAACATTTTTATTAGAACAGTTCCAAAAATTAAAATAATAAAAGAATAAAACACACACAAACACATTAAACAAGCCACAAATGATGTCTGAACATTAATTGTCGAAAATTTTTTTAACTAAATACGTATTTTCTGAAAATATAATTGTATAATAAATATACTTACAATCATAAAATGTATTAAAAAAAACAAAAAAGAAAGTTTCTATTGGGACTCGAACCAGCGCTGATAAGAGCGGTTGGTATTGGAATTCATTCGCCTTCTCCGCTTAGCCACGGACACTATGTGTCATTATTTACGAAGATCGACTAACTAAACGGATTAAACTTGTGACATTTTGATATTTTGAAAATTGATCACATTATTTTAATTTTGAATTGAAATGATTTAGAATTGAAAAAATATAACAAAACATAGAGTAAAAAACAATATATTAGGTGAATATTGATAGAAATTTTGATGGTAATCAAATTATATAAATAAAAGTATTACATACTATGTATTTTGGCAGATCAAATAGGTAGGTTTATACCCATGATACATTAACAATTATTTGTACCTGTTGCTTTTAAAAACTGTTTAAAAGTCACTACAATATTATAAACTTTTTTGTTTCTGTCCTCACAACAATAAAACTAATATATTATACATTTGTTTACCTTTACCTCCAAACCACAGCTGCCATATCGGATAATTTTTGACATGTCATTTGAACATCCAATCAGAACAAAGTTATATTGCGCATGCGCCGGGCTGATAGGTTTTAACATATAAAAAAATTACCCTCTATCGCCGGTAAAGAAGTATAACTTCAAAAATATAAAAATGGAATGTCAGTCACGTTCAAGTAAAAGTTTTTGTAGATATTGTCCTGTAATTACGTTTGTAGAAAAAACATTGTATGATATGCGTGTTAAAAAGTACATTTTTAAGGCACTCATGTGAATTGCAGAACTCGCTATCGCTCATTCTGCAAACTTTCACATGCGTGCCTTAAACGTGTACTTTTAACACTTATATCATAAATAACTATGTATTAAACTATTTGACTAATTGCTTTAAAATTTAGGGTATGATTTAAGCACCAGAAGTCTGATCATTTCGTGTAATAAGAAGGTTCTAAGTTAATTTTTACATAAGTTATGAATATTTATAAAAACTCAAAATGTATGATTTATTTTGCAATTTTCTAAGCAACCAATAAGGATAGACATATTCAGCGAACGCCATATTGAAGTTTTTTATACGATTTATGAGTTTCGTACTCTCAAATTTGTTAAAATACCTAAGTTTTTGGTAATATACGAAAAAAGCGAAAAGTTACCATTTTTTGATTTTCGTTTGTTTATAACGATGTACACTTCGCGTCAAAAAAAAACTGGTACAAGTCTTATAAACGAAAATCGTGTTTTTCTAGTTGTGTAAATTGGTCTTGTCACAAATGTCATTCTTATTTCTGGGCAACGTTGCCAGTTCAACTAAAATATTATATCAAACCAGCTAAAAGCAGGGCTGTGCGGCAGACCGCAAGTTTTTAGTAGGTTTACTAAAAATTAAAACAACATCGAGCATTCTCGATTAGTCAGTCACATTTATTTAAACATGCATCCTAAAAAATTATCTTATTAATTTTGTAATGTTCCATCATCTCAATTAAGTTCCCATAAATTAATTCGTGTTCTATAGGGCTTTTCATCGATTGTCATTTGTTTCGAGCTTCTGTCATATGTTGTATAATCTGTGTATAATATTAATATGTACGGATTATACGACATATGACAGAAGCTCGAAACAAATGACTGCGAATGAAAAGCCCTATTATAATTTATGACAGATATGACATGAATGACAGATAATATCTCTAGACATGACATTAAATTATTCTGTTTAATTTAAAATCGAGAAGTGTGATGGGTTTCTCGTAAAGTGTAGCACAAAACTCTTTTACGAGTTGTGGGATACTATAAATAAAACACACTGGAAAAATTAAAATTTGAAATTAATACAAAATGAATAACTTTTACAGTGAATAGGTGTGAAACTTAAATATTATTTGGGCGTCGAAACGTTAATAAAATTAAATATTATATACTCAATAAAATTCGAAACTGCTGAAATATTAAGGACATAGGTGGAAAATGATGTATATAAAAAAATTTATACCTGATGGTGAATTGGAAAACGGGCCATATTCAATGGAAAATTTTAAACTGTAGAATTCCTGTTCCCTAATTATTTTATATCAAAACACATAAACAACTATTTCTACAGGATTGAAATCTGTATTGAAAACAACTGTTAAAATTGTTCTACGAATTAAACATTCCAAAATTTTGTAAAAATATAATAATTTTTCACAGAAATACGCCAAAGTTATGCCACACACATTACCATAATGTGTATCGGTTGCGTTCGGTCACAGTGAAGTTATTATAAATATTGACAATTTGAACTGTCAAAATTTTTATTTTATCATTTCTTGTTTAAGAAATAATAAAATTGATAAGATAGCCTCAGTTGAGGAGATAGTATTAATAATAAAGATGTTAATCCTCTACAAATAGCTTCTCATGACTTTTGTTGTTAAATGATTAGGGAAGCAGGAATTTAACAGTTTAGAATTTTACATTGAGTTACCTAAGGCCCGTTTTACGATTCACCATCATGATTTTTGAACGTTATTTTTTGTATTTAGATTTAGTGCAATTCAATTATCTGTGCTGGCAACAACGCCGTGATTCACGAGCCATTGTGTCCAGTCTGAACACAGGTTTACATTGGGAGAAAAAAGTGTACCAGTTTTTTTTGACGCGAAGTGTACATCATCAAAATGGGCTGCAGGAAACATATAGGTTATTATTATAGATGTCCATACTACTCAAAAAATTTGGTTTCTCTGAACTATTGCTTAAATTGAATAAGGATGGTTTCACAAAAAATGTTTTACAATTTAGAAGTAAGCAAATTTTGAGTTCAGATATCGTAGTATTTTTGATTGCCAAGTTATCTGTGTTTCTGATACACTATGGTAGGGGAGCCCAAGCGGGGATTTTTGCAGTTACTCGAGCGCGTCAGATTATCATATGGGGAGAAACCTGATACCATGCAGATGTACCTCTACCATATATTGGCTCTTAACACAGGGGAGTTCGTTAAGGGGGGCCCGAAAATAAAAATATATCCTTAAAAAAACTCGAAATTGTCAGATTAAGGTAAGGTAAGTTAAGTACATGCAAAAGAGTGTATATTTCAAAAATCTGACGATGAGCGTAAGGAAATGGGCGAGTCCCAAAGTTTCACAAGAAAAAAGCGAATATTTCGCGAAATAAATAACACATCGAAAAACTAAAAAAAATGTGCTCAATATTTTTTAAAAATCTATTGAATGATACCAGAAACGACTTCCCACGGAGAGGGGTGGGGGGTAAATTTAATATATTAAATACGAATCCCGCGATATTTCGCGAAATGAAGATCAGATAAAAAAACTGTAAAATACACTTATTTAATATTTTTGAAGAATCTATCGAATGGCATCAAACGCGACCCCCCACGGAGCTGGGGGGGGGGTTACTTTAAAATCTTAAATAGGAGCCCCATTTTTTATTAAAGATTTGGATTCCTTACGAAAAAATAAGTAACTTTTATTCGAAACATTTTCTCGAATTATGCATAGCTCGCGTTATAATCGGAAAAAACAATTATTGGAAATGGAAAATTAAATTAAAAAATGGCAAGCACCCACTAAAATGGAAAATGTTACTTAACTTTTTTTGGTTTTAGGACCTACTCTTCACAACCCAATAGGTCTTCAAAGCGCTCGAGTGACTGCACATTTAGCATACTTTGCTCCCCTACCACTACCTTGTTGGATAATTTAACCAACGTATATTTATATTGATTCCACTGTCAATAAAAGGCATGAAACAATTTATTGACTACAATTACAGTCTGCCCCGAATTTATAGAAAATGAGACTTCCCTTCGGGACAGGATTATCTCTAATACGTTATATTTAATTGTTAGACTAAGTAAATCGATTTTAATCAAAGGTTAGGTAGGTATACCGAACTGATTCAGCTTTGTAGTAGAAATTTATTTGCTTTACGCGCTAGGAAACTTAACAGGTTTGCCACGTGTAAATTTGATTATCTTTTAATCGAAGTTTAACCTCGACTTAAAAAAAAATAGAGGCGTTTCTAATTAAACAATACCTGAAAACCGGTAAATGTTTGTATCTATACCCGTGTTGAGCTGCCCCCCCACTTGCAAAAATAAAAAAACAAATAGCCCTGATTTATGAGCTATTTATGAACTCTCATATTCCGCAAATTAAAAATTTTGAGCTCCTTCCACTGAGCAGGAATTTAATATTTTAGTGGGGGGGCTGAGTCAGCC
The DNA here is from genome assembly GCF_917563875.1 of Diabrotica virgifera virgifera. Lineage (NCBI taxonomy): Eukaryota > Metazoa > Arthropoda > Insecta > Coleoptera > Chrysomelidae > Diabrotica > Diabrotica virgifera. The sequence goes on from NC_065447.1 coordinate 213,221,461, forward strand.
CTCCCCCACTACTTAAAAATAGGAATATTGAATCGATTTTTGCGGCAGAATTACGAGCTATTTATGAGCTCTTGAAATGTTATAGCTTCGATTTTTGAGCTCATCCCCTTCACCCCCAAACAACCCTTTAATTGATTTAACTTAAGAGAAAAATGCTGAGAAAGCTTAAAATATATCGTATTGTGGATATAATTCCTATAGCTTATATATTCTAAGAATAAACTATTAAATCACGTGCATTTCGATTATTGAGCTACAACCCCTTCGCAAGAAAACTACCCCATCTTCCCGGCTTAATAGAGAGTTGTACTTAAAATGCACTAAATTAATTATTTGACGGCTACATATCATTTAATAATTTATAAGCACCCAAATTACGCGCATATAGATCAGTAAATTGCATTTTACTTTGTATAGTGCAGTCACTGAAGGTAAAAATTAACGATTACCTTCAATTTCGGTGAACCTTCATCGATTTTCACGAAAATTGGTCAGTGGTTAGAGAATACCTCAAGAAACAAAGGTGACATGGTGCCACCTTGCGCCTTTACCCTGAGGGTGGATACCGCCCCTTCTCGTGGGTGAAAATTATTTTATAAAAAATAAATGCACAAATCAATAAAAGGACAAATTATAAGCAACATTTGTTATATAAAGTTATTAAAATAAGTCAATACTTTTTAAGTTATTAAAGATCAAAAATTTTAATTATTCGTGAAAAAAATGCATGTTTTGAAGCGGTTTTTCGTAAATCACTGAAAAGCTGTAAGTTTTTACAAAAAAGTTAATAGTAGTTTAATTCGTATAGCTTATATTCTAAAAATAAACTCTTAAATCACGCGCATTTCGACTATAGAGTTACAACCCCTTCGCAAGAAAACCATCCCATATTCCCGGCTTAAGAGAGAATTGTACTTAAAATAATTTAAATTAATTATTTGGTGACTACATATCGTTTATATATTTATGAGCTCGCAAAATATACGCAAAATATCTCAATTATTGAATTGCAATTTTCTTTCTATAGTGCAGTCACTGAAGGTAAAAACCAACTATGACCTTCGATTTCGGTAAATCTCCATTCATTTTCACGAAAATTGATGAGCGGTTAGAGGATACCTCAAGATACAAAATTAACAATGTTTTGCGGTTTTAGCCTGGGATATATTTCACCCCTTCTCGGGGGTTAAAATTACTTTAAAAATAACCCCACAAATCGAAAGAGGGACAAATTCTAAGCAGAATTTGTTATATAATGTTATTAAAATAAATCAATACTTTTTGAGTTATTAAAGATCAAATATTTTAATGTTTGTGAAAGAAAATGCATGCTTTAAAGCGATTTTTCATAAATAATTCAAAAACTGTAAGTTTTTGCAAAAGAGTTTTCATCGCTAAAATTGAAGCTAATAAAAAATATAATAAATTGCTTACTTAAAGTAATGTTAATTTAAAGTAAGTTATAGGTAATTAAATATATATTTTTTCAGCGACTATTCAAATCTAAGGATTTAGTATGGTATAGTTAGACCCAAACCCAGACATCCAAAGTGAAAGTTATCCTCCAACACCAAATTGTTCTATATGGTCCACATAATGTTCAGAAAAAAGTCACACCATTTTGAGCGTCGGGTTTGGGGGGCAGAGAGGGGAGAAATCTGCAAATTCGTAGTTTTTTTAAGGTTTTCGTCAATATTTCTAAAACTAAGCGGTTTAGCATGAACAACCTTCTAAACAAAATTGTTCTACATTAAATTTGAAATAAAAAAGGCCCTATGCATAACCCTTCTAAAATTAACGGTTCTAAAGTTACAGAGGTAGTATAGTATAATTGGTCCAAAAAAAGGCCTAACCCAGACATCCAAAGTAAAAGTTTTCCTTCAACACCAAATTGTTCTATATGGTCCACATATTGTTCAGTAAAAAGTTACACCATTTTGAGGGTCCGGTTTGTGGGGGAGATGGGGGAGAAGTCGGTAAATTAGTAGTTTTTTAAGTTTTTCGCCAATATTTCTAAAACTGTGCTTTAGCGTAAGGAATGTTCTACAGAAAAATGTTCTACATAAAATTTAAAATAAAAAAGGTTCTATATATAATTGTTATAAAATCAACGGTTCCAGAGTTACCGAGGGTGTAAAGTAGAGGTTTTCGATACTTTTTATATTTACCGATTTCTCCCCCTCTCCCCCCCAAAACCGACGCTCAAAATGGTGTGACTTTTTTCTGAACATTATTTGGACCATACAGAAAAATTTGGTGTTCGAGGATAACTTTCACTTTGGATGTCTGGGTTTTTGGTATATTTATATCATAAATATTGCCCAAAAAATATAAAAAGTATCGAAAACCTCGAATTTCACCCTCCGTAACTCTGGAACCGTTGATTTTATAACAATTATGTATAGAACATTTTTTATGTTAAATTTCATGTAGAACATTTTTGTACATAATATTGCTTACGGTAAAGCATAGTTTTAGAAATATTGACGAAAAACGTAAAAAAACTACTAATTTACCGGCTCCTCTCCCATCTCCCACCCAAGCCGGACGCTTAAAATGGTGTAACTTTTTACTGAACAATATGTGGACCATATAGAACATTTTGGTTTTGGAGGAAAACTTTAGGTTATGCCATCTTTTGGATCAACTATACTATACTAATATAACAAATGTTGCTTATAATTTGTCCCTTTATTGATTTGTGCAGTTATTTTTTATAAAATAATTTTCACCCACGAGAAGGGGCGGTATCCACCCTCAGAGTTAAGACGCAAGGTGGCACCATGTCACCTTTGTTTCACGTTCACCGAAATTGAAGGTAATCGTTATTTTTACCTTCAGTGACTGCACTATACAAAATAAATTGCAATTTACTTATCTAAATGCACGTAATTTGTGATCTCATAAATTATTAAAGGATATGTAGTCGCCAAATAATTAATTTGATGCATTTTAAGTACAAGTCCTTTTAAGCCGGGAAGATGGGGTAGTTTTCTTGCGAAGGGGTTTTAGCTCAATAATCGAAATGCAAGTGATTTAATAGTTTATTCTTAGAATATATAAGCTGCAGGAATTATATCCGCAATACGATATATTTTAAGTTTTCTCAGCATTTTTCTCTTAAGTTAATTTAAATCAATTAAAGGGTTGTTTGGGGGTGAAGGGGATGAGCTCAAAAATCGAAACTATATCATTTCAAGAGCTCATAAGTAGCTCGTAATTCTGCCGCAAAAATCGATTCAATATTCCTATTTTTAAGTAGCCCCCACCCCCACTAAAATATTAAATTCCTGCTCAGTGGAACGAGCTAAAAATTTTTAATTTGCGAAATATGAGAGCTCATAAATAGCTCATAAATCAGGGCTATTTGTTTTTAAATTTTTGCAAGTGGGGGGGGGGGGCAGCTCAACACGGGTTGTATCTATGTTGTGTACAGAACAGACCACAAGCCCAAAAATTTTACAAAAAACTGTGAATTACACAAAAACCGGGATACACCTATTCAGTAATATGAAGTTTTAAAATCTTAAATTTGATGATTGCACTGTTGTCAGATTTTACATTTTTCTGATATTATTAGTCACTTTGGTTTTTTAAATATAGCACACTGTATATTGTATTATTATTGGAATCCTAATTTCAATTTGAGTTCAAATGTAATACTTTTATTATTGACCAAAAATAATATGTTTTATACATATTTTAAAAAACATGACGATATATTTTAATGTTTGAAAAGTGTAAGACTAAAAAGTAAAAAATAAAAAAATATGAAGAAAATTTTTTTTAAGAAACGCTTTTCTTTAGTTACGAGTGACTAAAATTAAAAATATTATAAAAAAATCAACTAAAAAGCAAAAATAAAAAAAAACTTGAAAAAATCTAACACATTCGTTAAAGAAAAGCGTGGGGCGAAAACCGTTTATTCGATGAACACGCGCCACGCTTTTCTTTGACAGATGTGTTAGATTTTTCAATTTTTTTTATTTTTTTCATTTTGGTTGATTTTTTTATAATATTTTTAATTTTAGTCTCTCGTAACTAAAGAAAAGCGTTTCTTAAAATTTTTATTTTCATATTTTTTTGTACTAACATGATATATGAAAAATAGTCGGAATCGGCAAAAAATTTGAAATTTTATTGTTTATTAATGAAGCATAACGTAAACAATTAACGTAAAAAGTGAAATTATGTATTGTTCATATCATTAGCTATACAATCCGTAAAAGTTTTAAGTTTTTACATTGTAAAAAACAAGAGAATTTAAGCGTTTTCCATTAAAATCGTTTTTTTTATTTAAACAATTAATAAACATGAAAAAAAAATTTTTCATTGATTATTTGTGTATTGTTCCCGCGAATGCATATATGTCTGCAAATTTTCATTCATTTGCATTGAAGAAAAGGCAGTCAAATTAACGTCTAAAGATTTGACGCAAACTATTGAACTAAATAAAAGCGTTTAAAAAGGTTTTAATTAATACTTAAATTAGATATGCTACTACAAAAGCGTTTCAGAATATTGTTAGACAATAACAGTTTGAATAATATTTCGTATCAACACCACACGTGATAAGAAATTATAAGCATATAGGAAATTAAATTTTAGAATATAGCATATTAATTGTTTAATTATGATAAATATGTTAATTTGGTTTGTTCAATAAGCGGGAGCTGAACATGTCACGTTTTCGATACAAAATTTAGATGAACGAAAATTATATAATGTGCCATGTTTTGATTATCGTAAATTTATGTCGATTTACCGTTTATGCGTAGTTTTATCCAATAATTTGCAAATAATGGAAAAATAATTAAAAAAAAATAAACTGTTCGTAATATTGTTATTCAAAATAGATTCAATGTCATTAAAACACATGTAGAGAAAATAATTAAAATACCTACTATGTTTTAAATTAATTTCGATATTACCGTCTAAATAATGATTTATTTCTGTCTGTCGATGCTTTTTGATCGATCCTGACAAACTAGTAAAATTAACTTATAAAACCCAATCATAGAATTCTTACACTACGTTAACATCATGTATAATAGTGTTAGTTCAGTGTGTATAGAAAAACATTTTGTGTGAGTACATATTTTTCTATTAATAAGTAATTCATAACCAAAGAATTTTATAAAACCGTCAATAAACAACACCAGTCATTTATCGACACCAGTTTTTTGTCGCTAAAGACAATTACCAAAACCCGAAGCGGAACAGGTCCGTACTTAGGAAAATCAAATGGTGTTGAGAAATGGAATTTGACGTCACTAATCATAGCGATGAATTATTATCGCAATCCACATCACAAAAACCTTTATCTTACTCAGCTGCAGTTAGCAAACAACAAGAAGCGATCTATCCATCCAAGCTACAAGCAGTAGTTTTTAATTCTCTCAATGATGTTAAATTAGAAGAATACTTGTTAGCGGTAGGATCTCTAGTTAGTCCAAAACACATTCTTTTTTCATCAAGAATCACCAACAATCGTATCTGTATTTATTTTTCAACCAAACAAGTCGTAGATGATTTCTTTCAAACAGTAGAGGTTTCATAAGTGTAAACAATACACAAATTCAAGTCCGTAGACTAATTACTCCAAGTGAAAGACTCCTAATATCCGATGTTTCTCCCACTATCCCGCATAAGGTAATAGAAAACGAACTACTGACCTTAGGGCTAAAACCAACTTCATCAATGTCATTTTTGCGAATAGGAACCAACAATCCTAAATACAAACATGTACTCAGTTTTCGTCGACATATTTACGTATCTCCACCCACAGGTCCAATTCCCGATTCCATTTTGATAACTCATAAAGATACTAACAATCGAATTTTTTTGACACTAAACAACTTATGTTTCCTTTGCAAACAACATGGCCATATTTCCAGTAGTTGCTCAGCAAATGCAAATCACTCAGACACAGCTGTCCTAACTGCTATACTTTCAAACAGAAACGAATCTACTACGGTAACTTTAACAGAAACGACTACTATTACACCTTCAACAACATGCACCTCTACAAACATATCAAATTATTCAACGTCACTAACAAAAATATTATCTACAACCAACCTAACATCTCTTGATACATCAACTACAGATAATACGATGCCAGTGGTATCCAAACCAAATATACCCACCTCACCAACCCAATCAACTCATACAGTCATAACTAAACATCATTCATCTACCAGTCTAAACAATATTTCTTGCTCTGTTAATGAAAATAAAGAGAATCCAGCACCACAAGTATGTAGCGTATCCAACGAGGAAAATACATCAAAATCTTCCTCCAAACGAACTGTATCTGAAGCAATATCACCCCCGATTGAGACATCAGCTAGTGACGATTTATTTTCAAAGCCAACTCAGAAACAAAAAAGAATAAGAACAAAAACATCAACAATACCTTTAGAAACGCTAATGCAACCAATTAGAGATTTATTCAATTCCGAAAAACAAATGTTAACTTTCGAGGAAACAGTTGATTTATTTGAGAACACTCATAGAACAAAAGATGTTCTCAGCGTTATAAATAAATATACAATAGATATTCCAGAACTTAGAAAATTCTTATCTAAAATTCATTCATATACATCCGAGCATTCATTAAAAATGAAATGTACAAAGTTAAACAAAAAAATTACGAGACAGCTTACAAAAGGCAACTACGAGGATGAAGAACCTGACACGGATACATCGACTGAATTATCCCAGGAGCTGAACATTCAATAATTATAAATTTAACATTCAATTTGTTACAATGCAATATAAATGGGTATTATACCCATTACTAAATATACTTCCATCAACAAACTTTTAAAATTTTCTAAATCCTATCATATTCATATTATACAGACGCTTCTAAAACACCTACTGGAGTTGGGGCAGCTGTCGTTACTCCAAATATTACACTTGAGTATAAACTACCATCCTTAACCTGTATATATACTAGCGCGCTATACGTTATCTATCAAGCTCTCGTTTATATTAACTTCATAGACCTGGATCCCGCGTAAGAAAGAAAAGTTGAATAATAGCAAGCTGAAAATTTGTTAATAGCTTAACGGTGTCTAGTCGGACAAACATTGATGCACGGGAACACTGAAACAGGGGAAGTTTTAACGGTGGAGCATGATAAACGTGTCGTCCTGACAAGTTTATGATGGTGAAAAATAGCAAGTTGTTTTTAAGTTTATTCAGTAGCCAACGTTATACAGGGTGTCCCGAAAAGATTGGTCATAAATTATACCACAGATTCTGGGGTCAAAAATAGGTTGATTGAACCTCACTTACCTATATACAATAGTGCACACAAAAAAAGTTACAGCCCTTTGAAGTTACAAAATGAAAATCGATTTTTTTTCATATATCGAAAACTCTCAGAGATTTTTTATTGAAAATTGACATGTGGCATTTTTACGACAGCAATATCTTAAAAAAAAAATTAAGTAAAATTTGTGCACCCCATACAAATTTTATGGGGGTTTTGTTCCCTTAAACCCCCCCAAACTTTTGTGTACGTGCCAATTAAATTATTATTGTGGCACAATTAGTTAAACACATTATTTTTAAAACTTTTTTGCCTCTTAGTACTTTTTCGATAAGCCAGTGTTTATCGAGATATTTTGAATATTTGTCGAATCCACCACATATTTGTGTATGGTTAAGTACGGTTATAGAGACCTATTAATAATCTGAAAATTTATTTATAATTTACATTTTTAGGTATATTTTGAAAAAGAAGCTACATCCCGATAAAAGGTGACTTATGAACAAAAGACTAAGAGACAAAAGTTTTAAAAACACTGTGTTTAACTAATGGTACCACAATAATAGTTTAATTGGAACGTACACAAACATTAGGGGGGTTTAAAGGAACAAAACCCCCATAAAATTTTTACGTAAATATATTGAAAAAAAAGCCGCATCTCAATAAAAACTGGCTTATCGAAAAAATACTAAGGGGCAAAAAAGTTTTAAAAACGTTGTGTTTAACTAATGGTACCACAATAATGAATTAATTGGAACGTACACAAAAGTTTGGGGGGGTTTAAGGGAACAAAATCCCCATAAATTTTTTATGGGGTGGACAAATTTCACTATAATTTTGTTTTAAGATGTTCCTGACATAAGAATTATACATGTCCATTTTCAATAAAAAATCTCTAATAGTTTTCGATATATTGAAAAAAAACGATTTTCATTTTGTAACTTCAAAGGGCTGTAACTTTTTTTGTGAGCACATTTGTACTAAGGTAAGTTAGGTTCAATCGAACTATTTTTGACCCCAGAATGTGTGGTATAATTTATGACCATTCTTTTCGGGACACCCTGTATAATATATGAAAAAATGTTTGTCCGACAAAAAGGTTGGGCATTTTAACGAGTCCGACACGTAGAATATGTCACATCACAGGAATTATGTTGGTGATGAATAGCAGTCTGATTTTTGCATGAGAGTTTAATGAAAGGTTAAAAAAGCAATTGGAAGTTCTGTCCGACAAAATTAATGGGAAGTTTTCGTAGTCGGACATTCTAAACAGGTAAGATATAGACAAAAATGCTGGTGATAAATAGCTTTCCGACAAAGACGAAATTTAATTAAGTAAATTATTCCTTACCAAGAATGACTGTTGTCGGAAAAAAATAAGGGGTAGATTTTGTAGTCGGACAATTTAAAAAAATAATTTTTGAAATTTCAATAAGGGGTGATTATTCTATGTCAAAAGTACCTGCAATCAATTACAATCGATATCTTTCGATTTATGTCAACATCATTTAGATACCTCACTGTAATACATTTATAGTAGATCAGGCAAATTATATTATGGATTGAGTGGTCTAGCTATCTTTGTCTGCCACATGCGCGGGATCGCTTGGTTAAAAGAGATAGATAGACCACCTATCGACTTTTTGCACTGTATTCCCTGTCTACCCTTATGTCTATGGATACATTTCCATTTAAGAAAAACTGCCACTTTTGACAATAATTCATAATAAATTGCAATCGTAACTTCAAATTTAAACTAATCGATTTATTTTGGCAGCAAATTATTTCTTGCCATGTGACATATTAATTACATTATTATTTCATTTGTAGAAAGTTGAGAAAAATTACGTTATACAATTTTAGTAATAATTTATTTAGGTACCCTTTTTCAATCAAACAAAGCATTATAGCACGAAGAATGATATTCAATAGAACTTTCACAATTATCTTGCAACTGAACCTCATTGAATTGATGACCAAGTATTTTACTAACTTTGTAAAATGTTCGAAAATTACTCAAAAATTTTCCGTTGAATGGTTTCACTTTTGATTTGGCGACTTAAAATTTAAACTGTTGACACTCAAAAATAGACACAAAAACACTCCATAGTTAACATAAATTTTAATTTCCAACACACGTTGCAAACAGAAACTCAGAGACCATGTACTTTCAAATACTACTTTGTATAGCACAAAGTGTCACACTGACAAATGCAGCCTTCTAATACATACTTCTAAGCATAATGTGTCATATTTACGTCTATTCTTAAAAGCACCGAAGTTTTAGACTCTTCACATTTTTCAATGTCGTTTACAGGATTAAGATTTGAGTATGGAAAAAAATGTATACAACGTTTTTTGTAGGAAATTTTCCGTACTTTCTGATGCGCCTAATTAGAAAACCCTAAGAGATTGCTTTCATATGTTCTTTAACATTTTTTATTGTCATTTTGAGAATATCTAGAACAAACTCAACCCAAAAAAAATAATTGTTTTGCAATATATACGTGCATTGATACTTACCTCACTGTTTTTGGAGTGTGCATGTATATATATGCACATGCAAATATGTGAATATAAATAATAATATACAACCAAAATAGCTTTATCAATATGTGACTAAGTCATTCTGAAAAAATGTTTTTTATTTATTTCCTTCGATTTGCCCAAACTTTTTGTCCGACATATAACTTTTTGCGTTACAAAATATAATTTGTACATAAACAAATCAAAATTAGCTTGCTATTTATCACCAATATTTTTGTCTATATCTTACATGTTTAGAATGTCCGACTAGGAAAATTTCCCATTCATTTTGTCCGACAGAACTTCCAATTGCTTTTTTAACCTTTCATTAAACTCTCATGCAAAAATCAGACTGCTATTCATCACCAACATAGTTCCTGTGATGTGACATGTTCTACGTGTCGGACTCGTTAAAATGCCCAACCTTTTTGTCGGACAAACATTTTTTCATATATTATATAACTTTGGCTATTGAATAAACTTAAAAACAACTTGCTATTTTTCACCATCATAAACTTGTCAGGACGACACGTTTATCATGCTCCACCGTTAAAACTTCCCCTGTTTCAGTGTTCCCGTGCATCAATGTTTGTCCGACTAGACACCGTTAAGCTATTAACAAATTTTCAGCTTGCTATTAATCAACTTTTTTTTCTTACGCGGGATCCAGGTCTATCAGTATTATATCCAATGCTCTTATAATAATTACCGATTCCCTCAGTTCAAACAATACCATTAACCAACTGTACACAAAACATCCAATTGCTCTCCTTATTAAAAAAGAAATAAGCTATCACACAGAACAACAACCATACAGTACAATCTCTACAGATTCCTTTACATCTTGGCCTTCAAGGAAAGGAAGAAGCGGATCGTACAGTCTAACAAGCAAGGAACAGTGAAACCTCAAGTGTAGTGAAAAATGTAGTTCTTAATGATTTAAAATCATTTATTAAAGTGACAGTTGAAAATCTGTGGCAAAATCAGTGAGACAGTTCAACATCAAAACTTCGCGAAGTGAAAACATTATTTATAAAACCGTGGAAATCTCAAATTCCCAACAGAACTCATCAAGTCATTGCTACTCGTCTTCGTCTAGGACACATAGTTGGACTTACCACGGACATACAATTGGTCACACTGATCCCATTTTATGTACAAAAGTAATATTCCACTAAGTGTTAAGCATGTACTTGTAGAGTGTCCAAGATACCAGTTGTAAAGACAGACCAACCACATCATCGGATCAACAAGTGAAATTCTTAGGAGAAAATTGTAAAATCGAACATTTGGTAAAAAACTCTTTAAAGATATCAATATATTTAACAAAATTTAACATTTGCAAGTAAACCATCTCATGTATATGTATATATGTCTCTAATAACCTCAGAGGTTGATGCGACTATTTTGTAAAATAAAAAAAAAATTCTGTCTGTCTTCATTTATAATTCTTTTATTAACAGCTGTTTATGTAAAACATGTAATAGATGCAAGATGTATTCTATTATTATATCGTTTATTCTACCCTCTATCATTTTGAACACTTGATTAGGTAGATAATAATTTAGCAATTTAGTTAACTTTTAATTATTGTTTTAATTATCCAGATTTAGCCACACTATATCTAAGGGGAAAATTCACTCATCCCAGATACCTACGGTATCAAAAGGATTGTGCTCTGGTAGGACTCTTTCCTTGTTGTCGAGCCCTAGGTAACTTGGTATGTTGGAGTATCTACCAAAAATGTTCGTACAAATCTGGACGTCAAAATTTGATTATGTATTATATTTAATATAATATAAGCTTCCTGCATGGTTTTGTAAAGATTGTCATTAACCCTAGAAGGACCAAGGAGGGTTAAAAAGTATCCACAACATTGCATTACATCCGATTTTCTAAATACTTTTATTCCTAAAAATCTCAAATAATTACTAGTCGTCGGCGTACTACTGCCCTATTAGATGGCATAATTTGCATTTCTATAATAGCCCAGTCGGGATAGCATTTGACCTTGCATTAGGAGCTGCCCCAAATTTTATTTTTCTAATCTTTCGGGAGGGTCAATATTAATATAAATTTAAAATCTCGACTGAATTCCACCGTTGCGTTAGCCGCCATCTTGATTTTAAACGAGAACCGTTTTAGCTCAATATCTCCGCCATTTTCAATTTTTTGACAAAAAGTGTAGAAACTAAAATTGTTGAAAATGCGATTTTCTATAATTTCATTTATTATATTTCTTTTCGTGCGGTCGATATTTTCCGAGTTATGAGGGGAAAATAGTGACAGTTGTAGCATAATTATTGAATTATTGAATTATCTCGTTTATTATTAGTTTTACAACAAAAATATTTACCTATACAAAAATGAAGAGAATTAAATTTTGTACAATTTTGATGCCGTTCATTTTTTTGATAAAATCAATATTTAAGGTAGTACGTACGTGGTAAAGGTGCGAGCGTAAGACCTGAATGATTTTGTAGCAATTGTTTTTGTTCAATATCTCCGCCATTTTTAACTTTTCGACAAAAAGTGTAAGAACTGAAATTGTTGCAATTATGATTTACTACAATTTTTCGAGAGAACCAGTGGCAAGTATACAAGGGGGGAAATGGTAAAATCCCCCCAACAGGGTCCAAAATTAAAAAAAATTGTTGGAACATCACGATATATTAGCTGACATAAAACTTAAAATATCGACAGACAAATTCAACCAATAAAACCCGCTAGTTAATAAAATTAAGTGAACTTAATGTATATAATGTCTTTTTATGTCTTTTATATACTTAGTTTGGTTGATGTTTCATTGGAAGCTTCAAAAATTGTATAAAATATAATTCTCTTTATTTTTGTTTATGTTCAATTATGTCGTAAGGTTAATAATAAATGGGACAATTCAATAATTATGCTTCCCCTCCGCTTCCCTTATTTTCCCCCTTAACTCGGGGAATATTGATCGTATAAAAAAAATTTTGCCAAAGAAATTGTAGGAAATTGCATTTCCAACAATTTTCCTTCCCACCATTTATGTCGAAAAGTTGAAAATGGAGGAGATATTATGCAACAACAGTTCTCCCTTAAAATCAATATGACGGCTAATGCAACCGCGGAATTCAGTCGAGATTTTAAATTTACAGTACTATTGATCTCTCCTAAAGGATATATTTATAAAATTTGGGGCAGCTCGGATACAAAATTCAATTCAATAATTATGCTCCCCCACCACTTTTTACTATTTTCCCATGCAACTCGGAAAATATCAACCGCATAAAAAAAATTGTTAAAAAGAAATTGTACGAAATTATATTTTAAACAATTTTAGTTAAAAATGGCGTAGATATTGAACAAAAGCAATTGCTATAAAATCAATCCGGTCTTACGCTCGCGCCATTACCGCATACGTACTACCTTAAATATTAATTTTATCAAAAAAATGAAAGAGATCAAAGTTGTGTAGAATTTAATTCTCTTCATTTTTGTACAGGTATATATTTGTTGTAAAACTAATAATAAACGAGATAATTCAATAATTCAATAATTATGCTTCCACTGTCACTATTTTCCCCTCATAACTCGGAAAATATCGACCGCACGAAAAAAATTATAATAAGTGAAATTATAGAAAATCGTATTTTCAACAATTTCAGTTTCTACACTTTTTGTCAAAAAATTGAAAATGACGGAGATATTGAGCAAAAAATTCTCGTTTAAAATCAAGATGGCGGCTAACGCAACGGTGGAATTCAATCGAGATTTTAAATTTATACTAATATTGACCCTCCCTAAAGATTAGAAAAATAAAATTTGGGGCAGTTCCTAATGCAAGGTTAGGCCTGTTATTCGTCTAACCCGACTGGACTATAATTTAATTCATTTTCTCATACTTTTATAAAAACTTGACAATAATTAATCCCCTTGGATACCTTCAACACCATCCCAAAATGGAAAGGGACGATATCATTCATGTGTCAAATTAGCAAATCTAAAAGAAAAAAGGCCAATAAGTGGGCAAAAACAACCATACTTTGTTCAAAATGCAATTATGTATGCGGTAAGCACGGCAAGAAGTCAAAAATGTTTCTGTATCCTACGATGATGCCAATTCCACTGAAGCCGAAGACTCCGGGTAAGTTATAAATTTGTATCTTTTAACTGTTCCATTAACGTCTGAGAATAATACAAAAGTGTTATTTTTAAATTAGTTTAAATAAAGAGGCACGTATTTGATTCATTTATGTGTGGACATTTATTGACCCTCCTTGGTACTCGCTGTTTCTACTAAAAGGTTGGTCCTGCGAGGGTTAAGACCCACCTTTTTTATATTTTCTAGGATATTCTTCGGAATGGCTCCAGTAGTAGAGATAATAATATATATTGTCTGGGTACCTTCCATTCTTCATTGTCTCCGTATTTCAATTTCCAGATCTCTGTACTTAGCGATCTTTTTGTTATATTTAATACACATATATTATTATTGTGAGCTATCGTGACATTAGTCCAGAGAAATAAGATTTTTCTCGTGACACATCCCCCTCCAGGCCAAAACCAAATTTTTTGAGTGGTATAGACATATATATTAATAACCTTTATGTTTCCTGCAGCCGATTTTGATGATATACATAGTTATAAACAAATGAAGATCAAAAAACGGTAAATTTTCGCTTTTTTCCTCTGTAACCAAAAAGTTAAGCATTCTAAACAAATTTGAGAATAAGAAGCTCATAAATCGTATAAAAAATTTCAATATGGCGTTCGCTGAATATGTCTATCCTTATTGGTTGCTTAGAAAATTGCAAAATAAATCACAAATTTTGAGTTTTTTTAAATATTCATAACTTATCTAAAAATTAACTTAGACCCTTCTTATTACACGAGTTGCTGAGACTTCTGGTGCTTAAATTATATTTTAAATTTCAAAGGCATTGGTCAAATAGCTTAAAAGTTATTTAATTTGTTTATCCCAAATTCGTTTATTTTGCAACACTATAAGTCAGAAAATTATGAGGTTACAGTAACACTTCTGGCAGTTTATGGAAGAAGAACATCTATACTATTGACTTAATTAAAAAAAAATACAAAAAGTAATAACTAACAGTGAAAAATTATTCTGCAAAAACACGTAGATTTTTTGCTTACTTATAAACAATTAGAATAACTTTTTAACCGTTACCCGTAGAAAAATTATTTTTGAATATTTGGAAAGACTGAATTTTTATACACCTTTAGAAAAAAAACAATTATCTTAGGACAATTAGGGACGAAGTTAGCCCCCCCTTTTTTTAATTCACATGTTTTTGCAAAATAATTTTGCAGTATTTAGAATTATTCTTTGTCATTTTTTTTAATTAAATAAATAGTATAAATCTTCTTCTTTCATAAACTATCCAAAGTATCAGTGTAACTTCATCATTTTCTGACTTATAGCGCTGCGAAAAAAATTAATTTGGGATAAACAAATTAAATACCTTTTAAACTATTTGACCAATTGCTTTGAAATTTAGGGTATGATTTAATCACCAGAAGTCTCAGCATTCCGTGTAATAACAACGTTCTAAGTTAATTTTTACATAAGTTATGAAAATTTATAAAAACTCAAAATTTATGATTTATTTTGCAATTTTCTAAGCAACCCATAAGAACAGACATAGTCAGCGAACGCCGTATTGAAGTTTTTTATACGATTTATGAGTTTCTCGCTCTCAAATTTTTTTAAAATACTTAACTTTTTGGTTATAGACGAAAAAAGGAAAATTTACCGTTTTTTGATCTTCATTTGTTTATAACTATGTATATCATCAAAAGCGGCTGCAGGAAACATATAGGTTAAAAATTATAGATGTCCATACTACTCAAAAAATTTGGTTTCGGCCTGGAGGGCGTTGTGTCACCAACAGGATATTTTTTTCCTTATTTCTCTGAACTACATATCACAGTGTTGTTTGTCTCGTTAATTTATTAACTAATATGAGATCTGGCGGATGACGAACACTCGATACGAATCGTATCCGCCATGTTTTACCGTAGCGCCTTACGGTAAAACATGGCGGATACGATTCGTATCGAGTGTTCGTAATCCCTATGCTGGTTTATTATGTGTCACTGTTTAGTCTGTGAGCACAGTGCTGTCCCAGTTTAGCTTGTAGTTGTTATTCTGGATACTCTCAGAAACGTATTGATAATATGGTAGATGGCTGGTTTGGAGAAGCCAAATTTGATACATATCCTTTGAAAAAATATCTTTCCTACTCAGTCATGCTGTTTCTTATATTCAGTTTCAGCAAATGCCTAGCAGTCTCTGATAAGATGTTAGAAGGTTTCTTGTGCTTGACATCCGTACCGGCGTTTGTTTTGGACCTGAAGGTATTTGACAATATATTTCAGGTAATTTTTGGTTGGTATAACCTGATCGTGAATGGCGAGTACAACACGACCAGATTGACTTTGTATTTGAGATTTGGATGCGCACTGCTGTTGACGTTCGGTTTTTCCATAATTTCTGAATTTTATTTTGGTATTATGCAGGTATTTTACTTCCATCATGAAATTTAAATAAAATTGGAAAAACCGAACGTCAACACCAGTTTGCATCCAGATCTCAGATACAAAGTGAAACTGGTAGTAATAATAAGGAACCTTATGGTTCAGGGATCATCCTTCCTAATGTCAACCGATAGTTCGAAGCTGTATTGTCGACATACAGTATTGTCGTGTATAATATCATAAGAGAGAAAATTTTGCTGGTAATTTTTTCGACTGGTATGAAAGTTTGTTAATTTAATTAATTCCTGTTCAGAAACACCTTGCTTGAACAAGGCTGACACAGCGTACGATATATGAAAATGGTTTGTTATTTTATAATTTGTTGTGTCTATTCCAATTTTTTCAGCTGCCATTCATGTCCCCTTAGATACGGTGTTGATTCCAAGTGGACAGTTTTTGAACCAAGATCCATCCTTCCAAGCCAGTTTTGAACGGTAAGAAAGAGTCTGTCCGATAAAATCTTTGGTCCCCTATTTTCCATTAATTTCAAAAATAATCTAACTGGGCATAAATTTTCGTTTCACGAAATTCTTACCAGCCATTTGCTGCTTGCCAAACTTTTCGAACCGCCTTGATTTGTTTTGGAAAAAATGCTGTTGTATTCAATTCGGTCTGTAAATTCTCCCATGACATCAAATTCCTTCTGGAAAAAGTGAATCTTGCAGTATACGGCCTCATTGCCTCTCTAAGCAAGTTCAAATGAGCAAAGGTGAAGAAACTTTTTTTGTGCTACGTCGGGGGGTCCCCGTCCTAGCTTTGGATGATTTTTATTAGTTCTTCAGTGGATAATGCTTTTGAACTGAGTTTTCTTTTTGCTTGAACACTTTAAAGCTTGGTATCTCTGGCCAATCTTGCACATTTGAAAGATATATCTGTAAAAGGGTCGATTTTTATGCCATACTCCATAAAATATTTTTCTTGTAACATTTTTGCTGTAGTATTCCACGTTGACCTTACAGACGACTCTATATAGTCTTCGTAATTGCCTTTTTTCATGTTAAAGGCATAATCCTCGAGACTTTTTGCTAATTCCGTTATGATAGTACATCTTTCAAGCATAAAATTTCTCACCCGTAGGAACTCCGAAAATTGGGTCCAAATAGTGCTTCTGGACCTCTGCGCATTCAATAGGACATTTTCCGAAACCAATTTTTTGATTTCTTCACCTGACTGGTATCCAAATCTTGATTTTTCGTCTGGGTTTATTATATCTGTCCAAAAATGTTTACGCCTCAATGACGTTTGTCAAACTGACAACAATAGAATTACCAGACACCTTCATGACGGATCTGTCATAATTTTTCGTTGAGAAATCACGGACAGGAAGCAGTTTTCTTAGTAGGAAACGTGGCGTTTCTATAAATCCTTATCAGTTAAGAATAGTCTAGTGAAATATTCAGTAGTAATTGCACAAGAGCTCTGAAATTATTGAATTTTTCCCGAGTGACACTTTGACAGTTTTAATTTCACGAGCCGAAGGCGAGTGAAATTATGTCAAAGTGTCACGAGAGCAAAAATTCTATATTAATTTCAGAGGTCGAGTGCAATTTGTTGCGATTATTTCATTAATAAAACTGTTCAAAACCAAAATTTTATCGTAATTTATTTATGTAAGTACCATTAAACACACAGTTTTTATAAATATTTGACGATTGAAAGTTTTTTTTTCTCTGATTCTGGCCTTGGTTTAGAACTAGAACCTTTAGCCACGTAATTGGATAACTTATCATTAACTCAGGTGTAATGTGTAGTGTGTGTGTTGAGTAAGTGTCTTGTTACTTTGCAAAGTCGACATCATTGTCTTTGCAAAGAGACGCTAATTGTATCCGAACGTCTGCGGGCCCTCCAGTGAGTACCGATCCCACAAGGAAAGATTGAAAGTCATCACTTTTATAATTTTTAAAACATTAATTGTCATTAATGTCACTGAATGTATTTTTTCGTAGCAACAAAGGGCATCTGACGTAATATACTTAACGACGGGAGATTATCAAAAATTATCGATTTAATTCAGATTTCTGTAGCTTTCTATTGGTCAGAATCTCCTATGAATGAAATAATCAGTAGAAATTGCACAAGAGCTCTAAAATTATTGAATTTTTCCCGAGAGACATTTTGACAGTCTTAATTTCACGAGCCGAAGGCGAGTGAAATTATGTCAAAGTGTCACGAGAGCAAAAATTCTATATTAATTTCAGAGGTCGAGTGCAATTTGTTGCGATTATTTCATAAATAAAACTGTTCAAAACCAAAATTTTATTGTAATTTATTTATTTAAGTTAAGTACCATTAAACAGAGTTTTTATAAATATTTGACGATTGAAAGTCATCACTTTTATAATTTTTAAAACATTAATTGTCATTAATGTCACTGAATGTATTTTTTCGTAGCAACGAAGGGCATCTGACGTAATATACTTAACGACGGGAGATTATCAAAAATTATCGATTTAATTCAGATTTCTGTAGCTTTCTATTGGTCAGAATCTCCTATGAATGAAATAATCGTCGTAATATCCAAAAATATATATGACAATTCCTGACCAAAAATTATTTTAATTGACATGTTTTAAAATCTTTTAAAAGTAGTCTCTTTCTGAAATATAGAAGTTATTCCACATATTTGCACCATATTGTATAAGTATTACTCAAAACGCACTGTATATAGCAATAAACCTTTTTGGGATTTTTTACTGCTATTTATAGTAAACACCATTAAAAATGGATCTTAAACTTAAATAAGTTCGACGTTTTTCTCAATAAAATATCGCAGTAAAGTATGAGTTTAATAGAATTTTCTCACTACGGAAAATCAATTTCCTGTCATTTAAAGCCATAATAGATTTGCGGTCTATAGGTTAGGTATATTGGCTGAGATTTCTTATTCTTATATTAGGCCTGGATCCCGCGTACCAAAAAAAAACTTTATTAATAGCAAGCTGAAAATTTGTTAATAGCTTAACAGTGTCTAGTAGGACAAACTTGATGTATGGGAACAAGGGAAGATTTAATTGTGGAACAGGTTACAGGTTTAATGTCAGACTACGAAAACGTCCCATGTATTTTGTCGGAAAGAACCACGGTTGGAAAGAACTTCCAATAGGGCTTTTCATCGATTGTCATTTGTTTCGAGCTTCTGTCATGTGTCACATAATATTAATATATCTACGCCATACGTCTTTGGTTTGTATCATTGGTATATGCCAATAACGTATGACGTAGACATATTAATATTATGTGACACATGACAGAAGCTCAAAACAAATGACTGTGAATGAAAAGCCCTATTGAGTTATTACCCTGTCATTAATCTAACTAAAATTAAACTGCTATTAATTTATTACCTGTCAAATTGCTAATATCAAATGTTCTAAAATATCCTCTCCTGGGATTGATGGTATCAATTATCTTATGATATCTTACTTGCCTTCAATAGCCCTTCAGTTTCTCCTTGATGTTTTTAACAATATTTTAATTAAAGGGGATAACTGTGATTCATTGAAGCAGTGTCTTGTAATACCTATTCCAAAAGCTAATGATCCTAATGTTATAAGACCCATATCTCTAACGTCATGTATATTGAAAACATTTGAACGAGTCATGAAAAACAGATTGGAATGGTGGATGGAAAGTAACAATCTCTACCCAGACGGCCAGCTTGGGTTTCGTAGAGGAAAAGGCACTATGGATTGCATTTCACACTTAGCAACCGATATCCAGTTAGCTTACTCTAAAAACCAATATATTGCTGCTTTATTTGTGAATATTTCTGGTGCATATGATAATGTTATTCTCGACCTGCTGTTTGAGCAACTTGTTAAACTAGGAGTGCCGAATAAATGCGCTTATGTCCTAGTCAATCTATTTACAAATAGACAAGTCCATATGCGGCTAAATAATTCATTGACCGGCCCAAGGATAGTTAACAAAGGTTTACCCCAGGGCTCAGTTCTTAGTCCCTTGCTCTTTAACTTGTATTCTTTAAATTTACATACTATGGGAATGGAGTGTAACATCTTACAATATGCTGATGACTTCTGTTTCTATGTTGAGAAAAATAATTTTCAGCAATGTGTTAATGACCTTAAAGTAAATATGTTTTGCTGTAAAAAGTATTTTGATGACCATTGACTCGATATCTCACCTAAGAAGTCAGGTGTGGTATTTTTTTCGAGACACAGGTTACCAAAAATTAGTAATTTAAAACTATCACAGCTGGAGATCCCTGTATATAATAGTTTTTCATGCCTAGGTGTTACCTTGGATTCTAAATTAACCTGGAATGAGCATATTAATAACTGCATTAACAAATGTGAAAAAAACCTCAATATTCTTAAGGCCGTTAATCGATACGATTGGGGAGCAGACCCGAAAATAAACTTATTATTTTACACAGCATATACCAGATCAATTTTGGATTATGGAAGTTTTCTGTATGGATCTGCGACAAAATCTCGTTTGATTAAACTAAATCGAATTCAATTCAAAGCCTTAAGGTTAGTCCTAGGAGCCCTCAAATCTACTCCTGCACCAGCTCTTCTGGCGGAATGTAACGAGCCTCCATTACATTTAAGACGCCTATTGTTGGCAGAAAAATTTTTTTTAAATGCGAGTTTAATAAACAAAACAGCCTGTTACAGAAAATATCTTGCCTCTCTGTTGAAAATCTAACAAACAAATGGTGGGCAAATAAAAACTCTCCGACACTATCTATTGCTTTTCCCAACGTATCACATTATTCATTTAATGGAGAAGGGATTCCATTTTTTTGCTCTAATTATGACATACTGTATGAATATAAACCTATTGTAATAATTCCTTCACATAGTTCAGTTGTTCACGAAAATTTAATAGTACAGGATAAGCTTCAGTCTAACCACTCTTGTAAGATTTATACCGATGGCTCAAAATCGTCTGCTGGTGTGGGCTTTGCCTTTTTTATAGAAAACACTCAGGATTATTTTCAGTATAAATTAAAGTCAGATTGCTCAATATTCACAGCTGAACTGGTAGCCATTGTCAAGGCATTGGATTCGATAGTTAATACCACATTAAATTTCGAAAGGTATATAATTCTGTCCGACTCACAATCCATCCTCCTCGCATTAAGACACTTCTCTAAACACATATATACCAACAGACTAATTGTAGATGCACTTGACAAGATAAGGCTCCTAAGTTTGCTAAGCAGAAATGTTTGCTTTGTGTGGGTAAAAGGTCACTCTAATATTTCAGGCAATGAGAAAGTAGACGATTTTGCTAAAGACGCCACTTTAGTGGGCCTAGAATACAATGAGTTGCCCAAATGGGATATAGTTGCAGCTAGGAAGAAACACGTTAGACTTAGTTGGGAAATTGAGTGGCAATCCTTTACTAACAGTAGCAAAAATACATATTGAAATATATATCCAACTCTTCCGTCTTCTCTCCTAAGCGAGAGAAGTCCCATCTCTCAAAAAATTTACATCATGTACGTTAGATGCCTTCTTGGACATACTACAGTAAACTCATACCTGTATAAAATAAAACTAGCAGAAACAGATACATGTGAATATGACGGCAGTTTTGATGACCTTAACCACTGGATGTTCCATTGTCGGTATAATCAAGAAGCAATAAAATTTTTATTTGAAGCCATCTCCCAACAAAAAATCATATTACCATTGAACGTCGCTTCTCTCCTATATTTAAGCAGTCGTAACCCAACCATTAGATCAACTTTATGGGAATTTTTCAAACGGACCAAACGGAAAATTTAAACCTCCTCTTCAAACAGTGTTGCGTGAATGCGAAATGTTAGGGCCGTAGTTGTATTTTCCTACTATCTTTCCTTTCATGTTATTTACCTTTAACCGTTGCCTGTATTGTCTGTTTAAAAAAAAAGTCGCTATGACGGGCACCTTAGCGTGAAGCGTGTGTCCATGTTATTCCTTGCTGTACAATCTTCAATAGTGTTTCCAATGGGAAGGTTAGGAAATCGAGTGAATGTGCGTAATGGAAACTGACCGGCATAATCTCTATATTATTTTACTGTATATATATGTATATATTATTATAAAGTGTAATTTTTTACTTATTAATAAATTGTCTGGCTAAATAAATCTTGAACCTAAGGCAAAAAAAAATTATTACCTGTCATAATTCCTGTCATTTGCCATGTTCTACTTGTCGGACTTATTAAAATGCCCAACATATTTGTCGGACAAACATTTTTTAATATATTATATATGATAAAGTTTGCTATTGAATAGGCTTAAAAACAACGTGCTAGTTTTCACAATCATAATTGTCAGGATGATAAGTTTCATAATTAAAATCAGGTTCCACAATTAAAACTTCCCCTGTTCCAGTGTTCCCGTACAGTACATCAAAGTTTGTCTGAGTAGACACCGTTAAGCTATTAACAAATTTTCAGTTTGCTATTAATAAACTTTTTTTGTACGCGGGATCCACGCCTATATATTTTTCACACACTTTACGAAATATGTCACAAATTTCACTTTAATGTGGGTTTAAATTCTCCATTAAACTCTAGTTTGAAGAACAATGTACCAAAATATACAAAAATGGATAAAAGCTGTAGACTATGAGTCATATTCTAAGGCAGCATAGGTGTAGAAAGTATATGTTAAGGGACTACATATAAAACTTCGAGAAAACATTACAAAACTTTATGGTTTAGAATATATAAAAATCTTTAAAACGGTGGTTGCTTAAAGTTTTAAAAGTATAGTAGCTTGAAAAAGTGCCAAACAAGGAAAAATCGATAAGCGGGTAGGTGCAAAATCTTGGTTCAATGCTATTTAAATGCATTTATTTTTTTCGAATTCTGTGAAAACTAATAAATATTTTTGAAAAATTTAAACGCAGTGTGAAAGCTTACATTATTACCGAGGACCGAAAGTCCCTTAGGATAAACAAAAAGGTTCTTTTAAATAGAATATTTAAAATTAAAAATCACACTAAATTTTCTCTTTTTTTCACCCATGTAATTTATTAAAATAAACATTAAAGTTTTGAGCGACTTTCGACCCTCTGTAATAATGCAATTTTTCATTTTGCGTTTAAATTTCTCAAAAATACCAATTAGTTTTCTCAGGATTCAAAAAAAAAATAATGCATTTAAATAGAATTGGACCAAGATTTTGCACCTAGGCCCTTAAGTGGTTATAACTATTATAAAAATCAATCTAAATGTTTATTATTGCGTCTAACGTTAGTCCTGTCGCCAGGGGGGGTAAAACGGCCTCCTTAATTCAGATGGACTTACCCAAGTTTTTTTTATATATTTTGACCCGTAGAATACGAATTTTTTGGGTAACAGTTGATCCGGATGTCGATAAGATTGTTATAGACAAAGAACTTGAGGAATTACATAACAGCGATTTCTCGCAAAACAAAACATATTTTTGTATTTTTTGGGTCATTTTAAGCAAAAAATATTCCTACAAGTTTTTTCGTAGAATGCATAGTTTTCGAGATAAACGCGGTTGAACTGTCAAAAAATCGAAAAATTGCAATTTTTGAACCCGAATAACTTTTGATTAAAAAATAAAGTAGCAATTCTGCTTACCGCATTTGAAAGTTTAAGTCAAATTATATCGGTTTTGATTACTTGCATTGCTAAAAATTAATTTTTTTATTTTAAAACAACGCTATAAACACATAGTATTTCCCGTGCCTAATACATGCGTTTTAACGCATGCTACGTAGAAATTGCCTCACTTGCACTTGTAGCTACTCTACCTACTCGTTCGATTTTAAATGAGAAATCATTGAAAACATCACTCACGCACTAGGTGTTTATAGCTTTGTTTACCAATAAAATAATAAATTTTTAGCAATGCAAATAATCAAAGACGATATAATTTGACTTAAACTTTCAAATGCGATAAGCAGAATTGCTACTTTATTTTTTAATCAAAAGTTATTCGGGTTCAAAAATTGCAATTTTTCGATTTTTTGAAAGTTTAACCGCGGTTATCTCGAAAACTATGCATCTTACGAAAAAACTTGTTAAAGCATTTTTTGCCTAGAATGACCCAAAAAATACAAAAAGATGTTTTGTTTTGCGAGAAATCATTGTTATGTAATTCCTCAAGTTCTTTGTCTATAACAATCTTATCGACATCCGGATCAACTGTTACCCAAAAAATTCGTATTCTGCGGGTCAAAATATATAAAAAAAAAGAATGTGTGTGTACTTTGTACGCACGTAAGAAGTTATACTTCTATTATATGATTATATGATTATATGATTATATGATTATAAACGAAATTAATATACTTTTTATTTATATTTTATTTAAATATTAAATTAATTTTTACTTAATACTTCTCAAACATTTTTATTAAAACAGTGCCAAAAATTAAAATAATAAAAAAATAAAACACACACAAACACATTAAAAATGCCACAAATGATTTCTGAACATTAATTGTCGGAAAAATTTTTAACTAAATACGTATTTTCTGAAAATAAAATTATATAATAAATATACTTACAATCATAAAATGTATAAAAAAAAATAAAAAAATAAAAGTTTCTATTGGGATTCGAACCAACTTACCACGCGGCTGGTATTTGCGTTGTATTGGGATTCACCCGCATTAAAACTGCACCACAGAGGCAGCTTGTCATTATGTGCGAAGATCGTCTAACTAAACAGATTAACCTTTTGACATTTTTAACTTATGTAAATCAAATTATTTTGATTTTGAATTGAAATGATTTAGAATTGAAAAAATACAACAAAACATAGGGTAAGAAGACAATATATTAGGTGAATATTGATATAAATTTTGATGGTAATCAAATTATGTAAAAAAAAGTATTACATACTACTTATGTATTTTGGTAGGTTCAAGGTAGGTATCGGAGCCCGTATAACGACTAATACATTTCGCAATCACTTGCGTCGTGCAAAGTGGCTATGTTCAAATATCATAACAAAATTTGATCAACTATTTATAAAACACTTACCAGTGAAAGATTCTTTAGCTTTGAATAAGCGAGATCTGCGGCACTCATACTAGGCACAGTTTGATGAGCTTTCACATTGGCATGCAACAATCATCTCTTCTATGTAAATAAGTCCAAAAATATAATATGAAAACTATTTAAAAAGGCAGTATAACCATTAACTAACTTTTTGTTTGTTGTTTCTCTTCCTACAAATTTTAAAACGCAACAAGCATACATTATAACCAAACACAGTCCCACAGCTGTGCCACAGCTGCCATATTGGATAATTTTTGTCATGTCATTTGAACATCCAATTAGAACAAAGTTATAATGCGCATGCGCCCGGTCGCTAGGTTTTCCCATATAAAATTTCACCGTCATTACGCCCGTAAAGAAGTATAACTTCAAAAACTTGGGTAAGTCCATCTGAATTAAGGAGGCCGTTGTACCCCCCCTGGCGACAGGACTACGTTGAGTATTGTGGTTTTTAATAAACCTTCAAAATTACAGATCGATTCTCGAAAAATCGTTTCAGATCGAAAAATCTTTTTTTTTTTCATTTTTAACGTAAAAACAATTATTAGAATAAGCTATTAGCATTTATTAGATACTTGTGAACGAAATATTTCTCCATGCTTAAAAAGCTGACAGTTTTACAAGAATTTAAATAACATACAAAGTTATTATAGGACGATTAGTTAAAATGGGATTAGATTAAACGAAGACATTATTGTCTGTGAGTGTTAAAAATAAGGCTAAATGAAGATTAATAATTGAACCATGTTGGGGCACCCAGAAATTCAAGCGGTCACACATGTTAGTGTAGTTCAAAATACTTTATCCCCAGTACTATTAGTTGATAGATTTTGATCTTTTTTTTATTCGATAATTCGTATTTAATTTTTACCTACATTACAAATATACGATGCTTTAATAATATTAATAAACAAACAATTTAATTTATTTAAACACTTAAAAAGATATATTATTACTAATATTACAGATATTATTTGTACCGGGTGTCCCAATAAGAATGGCTCTCGGCCATATCTCAGGAACCGTTTATAGTAGAGCTTTGAAATAAAAAATTTTATAACAAAAGTTGCCTCAGGAAAAGCCTGGAAATTATTTTCATAATTGTGGGTCCACCGCTAGAGGGCGTAATTGAATATCAAAAATAAAAAAATCTAAATTTTACAAAATTTTCCTAATGAAGGGGCACTGGAAATCCGATTATTGTATTCTTCATCAAATTCTGCGCATATTTGATTTAACAAGTTTAACTCTACCTTTGTAAATAAGAGGTGGGGGTGAGTGGGAACCTTGTAATGAAAAAATGGCTGTAAGTCCGGTTCTGCTAAATCAAATTTTGAAAACTGGGTCTTGTTGAAGACAGATATTTTTCTTCAATGTAAGCGTGATAATTTTGAACCATCCTAATAAGTAATAAGCCAGCTGGGAGGCGTTATTTAATTTTTTTCAGAAATCTAGTTTTCTTTGGAAAATATTAAATACAAGTATGCATCTTTAATCATACTTTATAAAATTAGATTAAACTAGCAATAGAATAGCGAAAACCGTATGTCGATACCTTTTTTCTATCTCAAGATATCTCGAGAAACGTGTAAATTTTATACATAACTGTTACTATCACCGGTAAACTAAGTTAATGAAAAGTAGTGTGCTGTGGAAAAAAACAAAATAACATTTTCCAGATGTCAACGTATAAAAATATAATTAATTAAAACAACAATATAAAGAGAAACAATACTATTAAAATTAAATATAACACAGAACAAAAAGAACTACTTAGTGACGACCTAAGTATTCAAATTGTTACCCATCATACACTACTCTAGAATACATTATCCAGAGAATACTAAACGCCATTCAAAGCATATCGAGAGCAGAAATTGAGACTGCTGTTCAATCTACTCTTGAAAGAGTAAATGTTTGCAACGAAAATGATGGGCAAAAATTTGAACGTTTGTGTCATCACTAAATAGTTGTTTTTATTTCTTTGTAATAGGGCTTTTCAACGCTTCTCATTTGTTTCGAGCCTCTGTCATATGCCGTATAATCCGTGTATAATATTAATATACCAGATATGAACGAGGCTCGAAACAAATGAGAAGAGTTGAAAAGACCTAATATACGTTGACAGCTTGAAAATGTTTCTTTGTTGTTTCCATAGCACACTACTTTTAATGAATTTCGTTTACCGGTGACAGTAACAGTTATGTTTTTAAATTTACACGTTTTGTAAGATATCTCGAGATAGAAAAAAGGTATTAACATGTGGTTTTCGCTATTCTGTTGCTCATTTTATCTAATTTTGTAATATGGTATTAAAAATGCATGTTTGTATTTAATATTTTCCAAGGAACACTAGATTTCTGAAAAAATTAAATAACGCCTTCTTGCTGGTATATTACTCAGTAAGTTGGTTCGAAATCACAACTTTTACATTGACGAAAAAGATCTGTCTTCAACAAGACCAAGTTTGCAAAATTTGATTAAGCAGAACCGGACTCACAGCCAGTTTTTCATAACAAGGTTCCCACTTACCCCCACCTCTTATTTCCAAAGGTAGACCTAAACTTGTCAAATCAGGTATGCGTAGAATTTTATGAAGAATACGACGATCGGATTTCCAGTGCCCCTTCATTAGGAAAATTTTGTAAAATTTAGATATTTTAATTTTTGATATTCAATTACGCCCTCTAGCGGTGGTCCCACAATTATGAAAATAATTTCCAGGCTTTTCCTGAGGCAACTTTTGTTATAAAATTTTTTATTTCAAAGCTCTACTATAAACGGTTCCTGAGAAATGGCCGAGAGCCATTCTTATTGGGACACCCGGTACAGTAAACAAAAACAAAGAAAAATATCTCTGACAAGTAATGATGCGTAGCTTCTCACTGTATAGTCTAGTCGGGTAAGACGAATAACAGGCCTAACCTTGCATTAGGAGCTGCCCCAAATTTTATTTTTCTAATCTTTAGGGAGGGTCAATAGTAGTGTAAATATAAAATCTCGGCTGAATTGCGCCGTTGCGTTAGCCGCCATCTTGATTTTAAACTATAACCGTGTTTGCTCAATATCTACGCCATTTTCAACTTTTAGACAAATGATATACGAACCAAAATTAATAAAAATATGATTTTCTATAATTTCTATTATTACAATTATTATTTCTATTATTACAATTATTATTATTTTTTCGTGCGATCGATATTTTCCGAGTTATGGCGGAAAATATTGACAGTTAGAGCATAGTTATTGAATTATTTCGTTTATTATTAGTTTCACGACAAAAATGTTCCCATACAGAAATAGAGAGAATTAAATTCTACACCATTTTGATCTCTTTAATTTTTATAATCAAGTATATTCAAATGGGAAATAAGCCACAATTTTAACTAAAAATGATTTTATTAACGTTTCGACGCCCAAGTCGGGTGTCGTTGTCAAAATACAAAATAATACTAAATAAATAAAATGTTGTTGCTTAGTAAAAAATTCTTCTAATAATTTATTTAATCTGACTCATTTATATCGGCAATTCAGACACGTATTATACATTTTAAAGTAGACGACTTTAAAATGATATTGCCAATATTGATGAGTTGCGTTCCTGGGACGACTTTACTAAAAGATAGTTCATTCGATTACATGAAATCAATTCCAACTCAAGAATATCCGCCACAAAAAATCATAGCATGTGATCTGTCTTTAAAAAGACAACTAAATGTATCGGTGGCATTGAAATTCTCGCGTTAGAGATTCCATAGTAAATCACGAGGGAAAACCAGGAAAAACCTCGTGATACTATCCCGACATCGTAAGTATTTGGGTTTACATTTAGTTTACTCTCAAAACTAATACCAAATTCTGACTTGATATTTTAAATTTTAAATAATACTAAAATACTAAATATGTACTAACTCGATATGTTACTGATTTACTAATTGTGGTATTTTCTTTCTATTGACTTCCTCCTTTAATATGGGTAACCACATCCTACTGCATTCTACCGAGGAATTTGCGACACAATTGGTTTCATTTAGCATAATTAGAGCCGCTTCTTTGATTTTTCTCTTTTTACTATCTGCTTCTTTTAGGACTATACTTGAATCTCTCCACTGAACTCTATGTTCATTATCCCATGCGTGTTGACATATTTGAGATCTATCAAATTCTCTATTTTTTATATAAGACTGATGTTCATTTATTCTAACGTCTAATGGTCTTGATGTTTCACCTATATAAAATTGTTCGCATTCACAAGGTATTTTATAAATACAATTCTTTGTTCTTTCTTGTTCACTGTTAGGTTTAGTTTTAGATAGAATAGATCTCAATGTGTTTGTTGTTTTGAATGTTGTTGATATGTTGAATTTATTTCCTATTGTTTTAAGTTTCTCGGATAGTCCTTTTACATATGGTATTGATATTTTCCTCGTATTATTTCTTGTGAATGTTGTAGGATCCCGTTCTAAGTTGTTCTGTTCCATTCGATCCAATCTTGACAATTCCTTATTTATAAACGATATGGGATAATCATTTTTTAATAAAACAGATGTTAACAATTGTTTTTCTTCTAAAAATGAATTTTCGTTAGAACAAGTAATTTTGGCTCTATCATATAAGGATTTAATGATTCCCTTTTTAACGTTGATGTTATGATTTGATTTGTAATTGAGATATCTGTTGGTGTGTGTTGGTTTTCTATACACTTGAGTCTCATATCCAGTATCCTTCTTTGAGACCAAAACATCTAGGAAAGGTAGGGTGTTATTGTATTATTAATCTTTAATTTTTTTGCTAAAATTAATATTTAAGGTAGTACGTATGCGGTAATGGCGCGAGCGTAAGACCTGATTGATTTTATAGCAATTGTTTTTGTTCAATATGTACGCCATTTTCAACTAAAATTGTTCAAAATATAATTTCCTACAATTTCTTATTGGCAATTTTTTTCATGCGGTTGATATTTTACGAGTTACATGGGAAAATAGTAAAACGTGGGGCCAGTGACATGCTACCCCTCTACTCTGCAATTTTTGCCATCTGACGTCAAAAATAGGCTATTTCGTTTGTACTGCGTTAGTACTGGATTGTATCACCCTTCATTCGTTTGTACTGCCCCCACACTTTTAAATCTGCCTGGAGGGGCTGGTGACATGCTATCCCCCCTTTTTCTATCTCGGCACCCAATTTGGACGTCGAAACGTTATAAAATTATTTTTTTTTTCAATTTAATTGTGGCTTATGTCCCATCTAAATAGTTAGTTATAAAAATGCCACAAGGAAATAGCGTCAGAACAACACGAAGTTGAAAAGTGCATTTCGGGATCTGATTTCTGATGGAAAATTGTGTTCAACAAATACATGTACAATTTTTTAAATTGGCAGCGTAAAACCATCGTTTAAGAAATGCTATTGTCTAGTTATACAATGGTAACACTACTCAGAGATTCATCTGAGTAGTTTTAGTAGCAGAGACTCATCTGAGTAGTCCTGCAAAGCAGGACCGAGGTGGACGATGTAATTGGAAGAATTTCGACAATGTAATGGAACTGGGTAGGACACATGGCACGGCAAAACAACGACAGGTGGACGAGAAACATTGTACTTTGGAGACCACGAGAATACAGTCGTAGTAGAGGATGACCACAAAAAGGATGACTAGACGACGTCAAAGCCAACGTGGAAAGAAACTGGCACCAAATAGCACAAAACAGAGAAGAGTGTTGAGCTCATGGGGAGGCCTTTGTCCAGGAGTGAATTACAGCAAATTGCAGCAAAAATTATACTCACCCATTTGTCTACTCGAAAATTATCGCTTGATTACAGCGATTATTTCATTCATAGGAGATTCTGACCAATAGAAAGCTACAGAAATCTAAATTAAATTGATAATTTTTGATAACTTCCCGTCGTCAAGTATATTACGTCAGATGCCCTTCGTTGCTACGAAAAAATACATTCAGTGACATTAATGAAAATTAATGTTTTAAAAATTATAAAAGTGATGACTTTCAACCGTAAAATATTTATAACAACTGTATGTATAATTGTACTAATTTGTACTTACATAAATAAATTACAATAAAATTTTGGTCTTGAACAGTCTTATTCATGAAATAATCGCAACAAATTGCACGCGATCTCTAAAATTAATATAGAATTTTTGCCCTCGTGACACTTTTGACATAATTTCACTCGCCTTTGGCTCGTGAAATTAAAACTGTCAAAGTGTCACTCGGGAAAAATTCAATAATTTTAAAGCTCTTGTGCAATTAATACTGATTATTTCATTCACAGGAGATTCTGGTTAATAGAGATAAGCTACAGAAATGCAAGTTAAGGTGATAATTTTTGATAATATCCCGTCGTCAAGTATATTACGTCAGATGCCCTTCGTTGCTACGAAAAAATATATTCAGTGACATTAATGGCAATTAATGTTTTAAAAGTTATAAAAGTGATGGCTTTCAACCGTAAAATATTTTATATCAACTGTGTGTTTAACAGTATTAATTTGTACTTACATAAATAAATTACAATAAAATATTGGTTTTGAACAGTTTTATTCATGAAGTAATCGCAACAAATTTCACTCGATTTTTAAAATTAATATAGAATTTTAGAGCTCTTGTGCAATTACTACTGATAATTTTTGATAATATCCCGTCGTCAAGTATATTACGTCAGATGCCCTTCGTTGCTACGAAAAAATACATTCAGTGACATTAATGACAATTAATGTTTTAAAAATTATAAAAGTGATGATTTTCAACCGTCAAATATTTATAACAACTGTGTGTTAAATTGTAGTAATTTGTACTTACATAAATAAATTACAAAAAAAATTTGGTTTTAAACAGATTTATTCATGAAATAATCACAGCAAATTGCACGCGATCTCTAAAATTACTGTTTCTCTAAAATTGTTTCCCTCGTGCCACTTTGACATAATTAAATACTTATGATAAATTAAATAAATTAAAACTGTCAAAGTGTCACTCGGGAAAAATTCGATAATTTTAGAGCTCTTGTGCAATTACTACTGGCAATTACTACTGACAATTCCATAGTAGAAAATTGCACTGTCATTTAGTCCAAGTAATGAATAATGAATAGGACAAAACCTCGCAATTTTTACGGAATGGATTGATTTGCTTGAAAATTTGAAAATAAGTAGTGGATAGTCCAAGGATCAAAATCGATATGATGCTGAAAGGCGCTTTTACCATGGGGGTGGTTGCCATCCCATCTCGAGGGTGGAAATTTTTTATTATATTTTGAGCGCAAAAGTTGGTAAAACCATTCATTATAAGCAAAATATAAAATATATATGTTCTATACATTTTTTCAATAGTTTTCGATTTATTCGCTATCGAAAGTGTTAGTTTTATATCGCAAAAATCAATGTTTTCAATAAATTTTCTGCTAATAACTCCAAAAGTTTTCGATTTATCAAAACAACTTTATTTAACAAAAATGTACCTTTTAAAAAAATAAACAAAACCGTTTTTTTTTTAATTTTCTTTAAGACCAATATTAATCGGGCAATACTTAATTATATGTTAGCTCTTCTTCGACAAATGCTAAATATTGTAGTTTCAAAGTCAAAAGACGAGAACACTATGCATTTTCGCGAAGATAACTTGTTCAAACTAATTTAAAGTATTTAAAATTTTCTATCTCCAGAAATAAAAAAAGTCTCTAGCTCAAAAAATAAGTGACTTATAATGAAAAGAATGTCAGTCCCTATTTTTTCAGCGAAAAAGTGATCGGAAGCAACCTCCTAATCACCACCCTAATTAAATTTAGTCATTGACCTTATTTGGTCTTCTTTATTTATGTATTATTAATTGGTTCTAGAAGTTTAACCGACTTAGAATGAACAATTTAAAAAAATGGAGTTAAAAGCGAATAACTAATTTTTGTAGTTTGGAAAAAAATGGCCTTTTCTTCAGAATAGAAATATTATCATCAGAAATACGAAGAAATGTTTTAATATGAAATTGCAGCTTATTTAACTCTCAAGAACCTGGTTTGCAAAAAATTTTTCTACGACAAGAATTGAGTGAGCTATTGACAATAAACTTGTTATACCATGCAAAAACCACCTTTACCAACCCTTTCAAAGTCACCTCTTTTTGCGACTAAGTTTAAAAATATTTAATATTAATAGGCTTATAGGTCTTGTCAAAACCTACAAAATTCTTTTTTACTAAACCTTCCAGGATAAAAAATAAAAAAGTTACGGTTAAAAAATCAATATATTTTTTTGAAAAAAAAAGGAGAAATCCAATTGGAAGCATAATAATGTAAGTTAGCGGTGTTTTTACTCATTGGCCTTATTCAGTCTTCTTTATTTATGTATTAATAATAATAGATTCTAGAAGTTTGACTGGATTAGAATAATTAGTTTTTAAAAACTAGAGTTAAAAGCGAATAACGAATTTTTGTAGTTTGGTAAAAATGCCATTTTCTTCAGAATAGAAAGATTAGCATCAGAGATACGAAAAAATTTTTAAATATGAAATTGGTTATTCAATTCCCAAGAACTTGGTTTGAAAAATATTTTTGCGACAAAAATTAAGTGAATCGTAAATGGGTATTATCGAAAAACATTGATTTTTTCGATATAAAACTAACACCTTCGATAGCGAATAAATCGAAAACTATTAATTTTATCAAAAAATTTATAGAACATTTTTAGCTTAGAATTAATGTTTTTATCAAATTTGCGGTCAAAATATAATAAAAAGTTTCCACTCCCGAGACGGGGTGGCAACCACCCCCTTGGCAAAAGCGCCTTTCTGCATCATATAGATTTTGATCCTTGGACTATCCACTACTTATTCTCAAATTTCCAAGCAAATCGATCCATTCTGTAAAAATTGCGAGGCGAAAAGCTTCGGTTCCTGGACTAATTATTGTTTACAATACAAACCTTTCTAGAAAACAAATTACCATAACATAGCAGCTGCAATTATTGTTATCTGGTCTCTGGCATTAGATGGTAAGAAAGATATTTACTGTGGGAATTTTTCATTTAATGTTCCAAATTCTTTTAATAATTTTCGATTCCAAGGAATTCTGCCGTATTTATGTTTCAGTTATTTTCAATCGTAATTATCTCTTTCTTAAAAAAAGTGTCAGTAGAGACCAGGCGAGGTCTCAAGGGGGAGCTATTGAATCCATTGCCCCCCTCCTTGGATCCGCGCCTGTTACAAAGTATTTTTTACCCTCAATGGGAAGACAGATAGGTTGAAATTGTACAACGAAGAGTGCATTTCGGAATACGCCGCATGAGATCTTTGAGTTTCATATCGATAGCGTGTGAAACTGTAAAATTTATTCAGGAGATGGATAAATTTCTTCATAGAAGGAATAGGGAAGGACGCTCCTCTGATTTCTGATCGAAAATGGTGTTCAAAATATCTCCAACAAATACATGTACCATTTTTCAAATCGGTAGCGTAGAACTACTTCGAGATCCATGTGAGGGGGTAACTTTCCATTCTCCATGGAGAGTGGAGAAAGGCTTGCAAGTCTCTTTTTTAGTTTCAAAATGTAACTCGTTACATTTTTGGCTGATTTTGTTATTTTACGTTACAAATTTCGTTACAAATTTTACATCCGCGGTGTTACTATGTGCAAGGTTTGGCTGATTTTGTGTCCTTACTCCTAGCACTAATTCTCCCCTGTTTTAAATGTAGAAGGGTAGGGGTAGTACAAACAAAATAAGGGCGGTACAATCCAGTACTAACGCAGTACAAAAGAAATAGCATATTTTTGACATTCAGATGGCAAAGAATGCATAGTAGAAGGGTAACACGTCACTGGCCCCTCCAGGTCAATCTAGACGGGTGAGGGCGGTACAAACAAAATAAGGGCGATACAATCTGATACTAACGCAGTACAAACGAACATAACCATCCCGGACACCCATATCGAAAAAGGGGGGATGGCATGTCACCAGCCCCTCCAGGCAGATTTAAAAGAGTGGGAGCAGTACAAAGAAATGAAGGGTTAACGCAGTACAAACGAAATAGCCTATTTTCGACGTTTAAAAGGCAAAGAGTGCAGAGTAGAGGGTATCATGTCACTGCCCCCCCCCCCAGGCCAATCTAGACGGGTGGGGGAGGTACAAACAAAATAAGGGCGATACAATCCGATACTAACGCAGTACAAACGAACATACCCATCCCGAACCCCGTGACCAAAAGGGGGGGATAGCATGTCACCAGTCCCTTCAATCAGATTTAAAAGGGTGGGGGCAGTACAAACAAATGAAGGGTGATACAATCCAGTACTAACGCAGTACAAACGAAATAGCCTATTTTTTTTTCGACGTCAGATGGCAAAAAGTGCAGAGTAGAGGGGTAGCATGTCACTGGGCCCCCAGACCAATCTAGACGGGTGGGGGCGGTACAAACAAAATAAGGGCGATACAATCCGATACTAACGCAGTACAAACGAACATACCCATCCCGGACCCCAGATCGAAAAAGGGGGGAATGGCATGTCACCAGCCCCTCCAGTCAGATTTAAAAGGTTGGGGGCAGTACAAACGAATGAAGGGTGATAAAATCCAGTACTAACGCAATACAAACGAATGAGCTTTTTTCGACCCTCAAATCGAAAAAGTGGAGGATGTACCTATATAATATAAACTTATGTAAGTAGTGCACTTACTAATTATTGTTTTTTTACTTTTATGTAAATGTCATAATTTTAAACCTGTAACTTTGACTGGCTTTATACATTTCTTTTTTGTTAAAACTTTATGTATTTAAGTTTAATAAATTTTATTATTTATTATTTATTATTATTATGCCAAAAAATCGTAATCTATAAATAAAAATCAACTTGTTTCGGGATTTTTTATTAAAGTCGCCGGTTTAGGAATTAAAGAATTTATTTCATTTGGCTTTGTCACACTGTAGATATAGAAATGATTTTGAAATCTTTTATTTGAACAGCGCTTTTAGTAAGGCTGTGCTCATTAATATTTTCCAAAAAAAAATGAAGTAAAAAATAAAATTTATCTTCATTCATTGTCGTTAGAATCTATTTATTATAAATCTTACATTATTCTCGATCAAGCTTTATGTTTGTTGGAGTTGGTGGCATCCTACGCAGATTACAAAATAATGACTAATTAATTGCCAAAATTCTAATAGAAACCTCACAAGTAAAAGCAAGAGATAAGATAAATTATGGAAAAATTGAGCTGCCAGCAGTCAGCAGCTTGAACATTTCCGAGATCGATTTATACTCCGGCTGTGGACCGCTAAAATACCATCAAAATTAGCCAAGTAAATGAACGTGAAATACGGTGATACCGTGTAATTTTCAGTGTTACCATAAAACACAGGTTCAAAATAAATAAATATATTAAGGACATTTATACAGGGTGTTTCATTAACAATTGTCCATATCGTAACTGGAGAAACCTTAGCACAAAATACGAAGATTTAACCCAAAAATATTCCTCCTTACCGAGATACAGAGTGTTTTATTACAAATATTCTAAAATTATTTTAGCCCATTGTTCAAGCACCTTTTATTATTTTTTGTTCAAACTTGACACACAGTTTACAGATGTTAGGGTACTTTTACTAGTCTTAAAAGATAGTTTTCCGCTGTTACCAGAGGCGTGCTGTGGGGATATATACTTCATTTTCGCCCCATTTTCCCTCACAATCTACGCCACTGTCGTAATAATCATTCCAGTATGTTTTTTTGATTTCTTGTTACTTTTTACATAAATATCACCCTTTTGTTTCAAAATAATTAAAGTTTTTGTACTGAATATCAGAAGGTAGGTGATTTGAATCACACTTTCTTTGAGTGCACAAAATCCATAGTCTAAGAGCTGGGGGCGTATTTTGTGCGTGATAAGTAATATGGAAAAACTGTACGTGAATATGTTGAATTAGTTGTTTACATGACTTTCACCAACGGTCGGAAACCAGAGTTGGGGCCGAGGGTAGTTATAAGGGGTCAAAGTTGCGGTTTTTATTATTTTTTTATGACGCTCATGATCGAGATAGTGCACCAAAATTTGGGAATAAGTAGATCATGACGTACCTAAGTAAAATCTCTCGGGGCGCAAAAAACTCTGGGGGTAGGGGTGAATATAAAAAATATAAGGGGCATTTTGCGACGTTCGTGATTGATATAGTACACCAAAATTTGGGTATAAGTAGAACATGACATAGGTAAGTATAATCCCCAGAGCCGGAAACTAGAGTGGGGGAGGAAGGTAGTTATAGGGGTCAAATCCCCGTTTTTTATTATTTTTTTTTGTGACGCTCATGATCGATATAGCGCACCAAAATTTGGGAATAAGTAGGTCATGACGTAACTAAGTAAAATCTCCATGGGCGGAACGCTGCTTGGGGTACAAAGGGGTGGTAGGCAGGGGTGAGTATAAAAATATATGGGGTTTTTTTTGCCGTTCGTGATTGAGATAGTGCACCAAAATTTGGGAATAAGTAAATCATGACATTACTAAGTAAAATCTCCATGGGCGGAACGCTGCGTGGGGGACAAATTTTGTGCCAGGTAACAAAAAAAATAATACACACTGCGACTTTTACCCCTTAAAACTACCCTCATCTCCAACTCTGGTTTCCAGCTCTGGGGATTTTACTTAGCTAAGTCATGGTCTACTTATTTCCAAATTTTGGTGCACTATCTCAATGTAGAACGCCGCAAAAACTCACTTATATTTTTTATATTCACACCTACCCCCACCCGTTTATCGGGCACGCAGCGTTCCACCCCTGGAGATTATACTTAGTTACCTCATGACCTACTTATTCCCAAATTTTGGTGCACTATCTCGATCATGAGCGTCACAAAAAAAATAATAAAAACGGCAATTTTGACCCCTTACAACTACCCTCGTCCCTCACCTCGGGTTTCCGGCTCTCAGGATTTTACTTAGTTATGTCATGGTCTACTTATTACCAAATTTTGGTGCACTCTCTCAATCACGAACGTCGCAAAAAACCCCTTATATTTTTTGTATTCATCCCTGCCCCACCCCTTTGTCGGCCACGCAGCGTGCCACCCCTGGAGATTTTACTTAGTTACGTCATGACCTACTTATTCCAAAATTTTGGTGTACTATCTCCATCATGAGCGTCACAAAAAAAAAATAATAAAAACGGCGATTTTGACCCCTTATAACTACCCTCGTCCACCACTCTGGTTTCCGGCTCTGGGGATTTTATTTAGTAATGTCATTGCGTACTTGTTCCCAAATTTTGGTCCACTATCTCAATCACGAACGTCGCAAAAAAGCCTTTATATTTTTTATATTCACCCCTACCCTCACCCCTTTGTCGGCCACGCAGCGTTCCGCCCCTAGAGATTTTACTTAGTTACTTCATGACCTACTTATTTCCAAGTTTTGGTGCACTATCTCGATCATGAGCGTCACAAAAAAAAATTATAAAAACCGCGATTTTGACCCCTTATAACTACCCTCGGCCCCCACTCTGGTTTCCGGCAGTTGGTGAAAGTCATGTACACAACTAATTCAACATATCCCCTTATAGTTTTTCCATATTACTTATCACGCACAAAATCCGCTTCTATCTCTCCGACTAACATTTCATACACCTATAATTTAATCGAAGATGTAATGTTTTTCCAGCTTTCAATATATCCTATCTATTGTCTCTGAACAGCAAAAATATATAATATGATTATTTAATGAAATTTATCTGTGAAACTTAAATTAACCTCTAAATTTATTAATCCTGATAATTTGATATATGTACATATGAAAAGAGAAGAAGACGAAGATGTATAATGGAAAATGTGGTGAGCAACTTGGATAGTCCATAGCGGCCAGCTGCAGCTTTTGAACTGAATAAAGAGCTGTGGAAGAGTTTGCTATGGAACTCTAAGGACCTCATTGCCTTATTTATGTATGAATAGGAAAAAAAGTTGTGACTGGCTAACTGACACCCAAGTCTATGCCATAAAACCAAAAAAATCATCCTTTTGTTTCATTGCGATAAAGTAAGTAGTTTTCAAGTTATTTGCGTTTAGAGATAATGGATTCCATAAGATTATGTGTTTAAAATGGGTCTACCCCAAAATCCCGACAGCCAAAATCCCGACAGGCCAGAATCCCGACAGGTTTGATAAGTTTCTTTTTAACATATAATTATTTACATTTAGTTCTTGTTTTTTGTTTATGGCCACCTGTTTTTTAATATCTGTTACTAGACAAAATGTAGTGGTCGGAATTTTTACTTATGCGAGGATTGTTGCATGTCGGGATTCTGGCCTGTCGGTATTCTGGCCTGTCAGGATTCTGGCGTGTCGGTGTTTTGGCCGTCGGGATTTTGGCTGTCGGGATTTTGGGCGGAACCGCCCAATCTTATTGAATCCATTACATTAAAACGCAAATAACTTGAAGACTGCTTACTCTATCGCATTGAGACAAAGGATAGTATTTACGTAAAAAGTAACAAAGAATGAAGAAAACATGCTGAAATGATTATTACGACAGTGGCGTAGATTGTAAGGGGGAAAGGGGCAAAAAGGAAGTATATTCCTACAGATTACATTTTAGAACCTACATTTAGAACCCTACATTTTAGAACATTTGTAATAAAACACTCTGTATCTCGGTAAGGAAAAATATTTTATTTAATTGTTTTGGGTTAAATCTTCGTATTTTGTGCTAAGGTTTCTCCAGTTACGATATGGACAATTGTTAATGAAACACCCTGTATACAGAGTAGAAATCAAAATAATAAAATAAAATATTATTCTAGCTTAGCTTCGTTCCTGAAGAAAGCCTCCTTGGCTGACGTCTGCAAAAGAAAAGTAAATTTGTGTTTACTACATATTATCAATAACGTAATAACAATATTACTAAAATACAGGAAACAATTACACTATACTGAATCAACATAATATAAACAAGTACATAATTACACACAGCCTCGCAGTCAATTACACTTCAATCCAGTGTAATCACAATAAGAACGTCGATACACAGCTACCCATAAAACAACTCCGCTTCGGAGATGGTAGCAACCGTACACGACGGTTACAGTTCCGGCAAAACACCTCTTCTACACAGAGTACGTTTACCCCGGCAGAGTTCCGACTCACTCCGTCGCATAACTGCCACTTGTTCCCAGCTCAAACCGCTGGGAACTGGGTTGAGTTCCGTTTCAGTTCAGTAAACTGATCGGAACTAATTTCATGATCCTCGATTCTCTTCTTAAATACACTCTCGGTAGCAATCACTTCTTGGTTCCATCGGAGATGTGGCACTTAGTGGGAGTGCGTCGATATCAATGCGCGTACTGTTGTTAAGCTGCTGAACACCTGGCTGACAGCATATCGTTACGACCACTTGAAAAGGCTCAGGTAGTTGAGTCTCTTATATTTCTTGATATGCAGTAGCTGGATGAACTTACGGATGTAATTAAGTCCCCCTCCTCCTCTATATGTTCTCCTTCGTAAGGATGTAGTGTAGGGTGGTGCGAAAAAAGTCAAGTAGATAATTCCGTATCGCTATAGTACGGAAAAGTTGCGATTGGTAATTAGAAGAAAAACAAAAAAAGAATTATTCAAATCGGACTTTATCTTCCGATCCCGCAACAGGCCTAAAGATTATGAAAAAAAAATGAAATTTTACTTTTTTTTCAAAAAAGTTTTTATGTATCCTTCGTGTACGTTTTATTTATCGCTATAGTAAAATTTATTTACAGTTTGCATGGTAGAGTAATAAAAAAATAGATTTATACATTTAATGAATATCTTCCGATCCTGCAAGGTCAAGCAAAATCTATAAAAATTTGACATTTTTGATGATTTTGATAAATTAAAAAGCATTTAGTTATCTCATTTTTCTGTTACATTGTGAAGCTCTTCGCTTGTTCAGATATTGTATGACAATATTTAAACAACCCAGAACTCAAAACGAGGGGGTGGTTGCACTTCTAGCTCCACACGCTCCCTTCTCTCCAACCAACCAATGAGTGTGTGCTTTTTACATTATTTACATAATGTACATTTCGTTTTCATCTGTTTGTGTCCTGCTCACACACACCAACTTTGCATTGTGATTTCTTGGTAAAATCTTGCAGCATGGACCTTGATTTAAGTGTTTTTCTGATGCATCTATCTCTTGATTGAGGCCCACATACATTAGCATTAGACGATGCTTCCATGGCCAACTTTAGACACCGCTCATCAGTCGGCTTGTGGCTGGGATAGTTTTGTACATTACAGTCTGACATGTCGCCCGATGTAAAACAATGAGATCTTCATTTGAAACTCTTCGAGGAAGTGGTGGAGAAGATAGTTTTGCAACATTTCAGTGTATTATTTTAGTTTAGTCCTGTGCTTCAAAATTTCAAGTAGTAGGGAGAACATTAGAGAGCTAGGGCCAGAGAGAGTGTTAAAAGCCTGACAGACTAAAGCCAAGGGCAAAAGTATTAGAAATTTCATCCCTCCTACTTTAAATTTTCAAGCACAGGTCTAAAATAATAGACTGGAATGTTACAAAACTATCTTCTCCACCAGCTCTTCGAAGAGTTTCAAATGAAGATATAACTTCTTGCATTACATCGGGAGACATGCCAGACTGGAATGTACAAAACTATCCCTGTCACATCCAAGCTGACGAGCGGTGTCTAAAGTTGCCCACGGAAGCATCGT
Source organism: Diabrotica virgifera virgifera (assembly GCF_917563875.1). Taxonomy (NCBI): domain Eukaryota; kingdom Metazoa; phylum Arthropoda; class Insecta; order Coleoptera; family Chrysomelidae; genus Diabrotica; species Diabrotica virgifera. The sequence goes on from NC_065447.1 coordinate 213,263,502, forward strand.
CTAATGCTAATGTATGTGGGCCCCAATCAAAAGATGAAATCATCATCAGGAAAACATTTAAATCAAGGTCCATGCTGTCAGATTTTACCAAGAAATCACAATACAAAGTTGATGTTTAAGAGCTAGACACAAACGGATGAAAAAGAAATGTACATATATGTAAATAATGTAAAAACCACACACTCATTGGTTGGTTGTAGAGAGGGGTGCGTGTGGAGCTAGAACTGCAACCACCCCTCGTTTTAAGTTCTGGGTTGTTTAAATAATGTCATACAATATCTGAACAAGCCAAGAGCTTCACAATGTAACAGAAAAATGAGATAACTAAATGTTTTTTAATTTATCAAAATCATCAAAAATGTCAAATTTTTATAAATTTTGCTTGACTTTGCGGTATCGGAAGTTATTCATTAAATGCGTAAATCTATTTTTTTTTTATTACTCTACCATGCAAACAGTAAATAAATTTTACTATAGCGATAAATAAAACGTACACGAAGGATACATAAAACTTTTTTGAAAAAAGGTAAAATTTTATTTTTTTCATAATCTTTAGGCCTGTTGCGGGATCGGAAGGTAAAGTCCGATTTGAATAACTCTTTTTTTGTTTTTCTTGTTATTACTAATCTCAACTTTTCCGCACTATAGCGATGCGGAATTATCAACTTGACTTTTTTCGCACCACTCTAGTAGTGGCGTCATGTAAGTCGTTTGACTATTTCTGTCCAATTCTCTCTCTCCTGTGCGTGTTGTTTTGCTTCGGAGAATGAGTAACCAGTCATGTCCTTTATTTGGTCCGACCATCGTAATGGAGATCTTCCTCTGGATCTTCTGCCCTCTACGTTGCCTTCAACTATCATTCGTTCCATGCCTTCTCTTCTTCTAGTTATATGTCCAAAATATCTCAGTATATTTTGGTTAATAGTTGTGCTGAGTCTAGTTTTTATGTTAAGTAGGGCTAATATTAAATTATTTGTGCGATGTGCGGTCCATGGTATGCGCAATATTCTCCGGTAGACCCACATTTCAAATGCCATTATACGTTTTGAATCTGCTTTTTTGATGGTCCAAGTCTCTGAAGCGCAGGTGGCGATAGGAAATATTAACGCTTGAATAAGGCATAATTTTGTGTTTTTTGTAATGTCAGTATTCTTCCATATTTTTGTGAGTTTGGCTGTTGCCGATCTGGCCATTATAATATGCCTACGGATCTCGCCTTCGCATCCTCCACTGTTAGTAATAACGGAGCCTAAGTAATTAAATTGTTTGACCACTTCGTAACCTGCCAAGTCTCTTATCTCCGGTTGGTTGTTTTTGATTCTATCGATGATCATTACTTTGGTTTTCTGTATATTTATTTTCAAACCATATTCCGTACTTACCGTTCCTAGCCTTTTTATAATTTCTTCCAGTTCTTCTGGTGAAGACGCCAATATAACAGTGTTATCAGCATAATGTAGTTTTTTTTTATTTTTCTTCCTCCTATCGTTGCTCCACCTTACCATTCCCCAAAAACTTGACGCATAATGTGTTCACTATATATATATATATATATATATATATATATATATATATATATATATATATATATATTATATATATATATAAAGAAAAAAGAAGTACTTTGTTGACTTGTTTATAAAAAACACTTTTGAGTTTCGGTGGGTTGGAGTCAATAAAAAGGGGCTGTTAGAATACTATTTTTTATTACTCGAGCTTTCGAATGTGTTTACATTCATTTTCAAGAGCTAAAAAGTAACTGATAAAGTGGAAACAAAGATCATGTAAAAATATAACTCACCAGATAAATCTAGATTGGTTATTAATTATAATTAATAATGTTAGCAAGTTTTAATAACCAATCTAGATTTATCTGGTGAGTTATATTTTTACATGATCTTTGTTTCCACTTTATCAGTTACTTTTTAGCTCTTGAAAATGAATGTAAACACATTCGAAAGCTCGAGTAATAAAAAATAGTATTCTAACAGCCCCTTTTTATTGACTCCAACCCACCGAAACTCAAAAGTGTTTTTTATATATATATATATATATATATATATATATATATATATATATATATATATATATATATATATATATACAAATAGTATCTTAATTGACTTATTAGGAAATACGAATTTCTCTATTTTTGGGTATAGAAGTCAAACTGGGGCCTTAAAGTACACTATTATCCAATATTCAAGCTTTCGGAAATGTTTATTTCCTTTCTCAAGAATTTCTACAATGCAATAAGATAAAATTTAGAACATATGTATGAAAGAATAAAAAATATTAATGAGTAACTTACCAGAATTTAGATTATAAAAGAATGTTGATTACAATACATAATTAAAAATACTATTACTAAAACGGCTGTTTAACATTTCAAAAAACATAGAAACAATAAAAATTCTTCAGAAAACATTTTAGAAAAGATTAAAAAATTGATTAATTTTGAAGTTTTGATCCAATTTTGATTGACTTTTTAAAATTTATTTATAAATTCTAAATACATGGCTGACAAAGACTAAATGTAACTATGGTCATAGCATATCGGTGTCTACATCTACAAGGAATTGAAAACATTTTTTGATAATAAAAATAAGGAAATGTTTAAAAGCAAAAAAAAAAATTAATTTTAAATATTGGTGATATTAATTAATTTTGTTAACATTTAATGCCAAATTATAAAGTGTAGATTATAAAAAAAAAAAAAAAAATATGATTTGATATAACTATGATTATTTTTCAAAAGAAAGGATGTAATTATAAATTTTATATCACACCGTTTTAGTAATAGTATTTTTAATTATGTATTGTAATCAACATTCTTTTATAATCTAAATTCTGGTAAGTTACTCATTAATATTTTTTATTCTTTCATACATATGTTCTAAATTTTATCTTATTGCATTGTAGAAATTCTTGAGAAAGGAAATAAACATTTCCGAAAGCTTGAATATTGGATAATAGTGTACTTTAAGGCCCCAGTTTGACTTCTATACCCAAAAATAGAGAAATTTATATATATATATATATATATATATATATATATATATATATATATATATATATATATATATATATATATATATATATATATTGCATTTGCGTCCCTCGTGGCTTCTGTATAGTTTTGACTCTTCGTGACTTCCGATCAATATACAGCGTGTATATTAACAAGAATAATTTCATACAGTTAGCGCTCGCTTTGGCATCCGTTATACTGGCAACAACGTACTTATAATATCAAGTAAAATATTTAACCTTGGTCGTGTTTAAGTGCAAATTTAGTTGTAGAACCCAGACAAATTCTATTTATAACTTTTGCCAATTAGGTGGTTTTGCTCGGATATACGATAAGGATTTGCTGTAAATTGTTTGTTTTCGTTTTTTTATACTCTTAAATCAGGTTAGAAAAACTTATTTCTTGGGTGTAGTTATGAATGATGTATTTTCTAAACTTTTAGATTTTCTATTTTATTTCGATGGAAGAAGATTATGGATTTCGGAAGATTTCGATGGAATAAGTTATATTGTAATATACTTAACAATACCACTATATACCCTTGACAAATTTTTATTTTTTAAAGTTAATAATTGTTTGATGAGCCTTTCGATAAGTTAGGTTAGGTATATTATTAAATTTTATTTTGATAATAATCGGTACTGTTTCTCTCTCTCTCTCTCTCTCTCTCTCTCTCTCTCTCTCTCTCTCTCTCTCTCTTCCTGTAATCCCTTCCCAGCGCATCCTTATCTGTTTTATTCTTTCGAAATTTGCTATACAAGTATTTTCCATTGCTCTCTGTTTCTCGCTCTCTGTTTGACTTCTCTCCATCTCAGGCCAATTCTTTCATGATCTCTTATTACAGTTCTTCTCCAGCTATTATCAGGTCTTCCTCTTCTTCTTCTTTCGTCTGGTTGGTATTCGAGTGCTTGTTTGGTTATATTATTTCGATCCTTCCTCAGAGTCCGTGTAATTCATTTCCATTTCCTATTTTTAATCGTGACTGTTATTTTCTCTTGTTTTGTTCTTCTCCGTAGATCTATGTTTTTTATTTTATCTGGCCAGTATGTTTTTAGGATTTTCCTCAACGATTTATTTATAAAGGTTTTTAATTTTTTGCTAGTTGTTTCTTCCTGTCTCTTCCTGTAAATATTTTGATTTTGGTTAATTCTGATATATCGCGTGTGTTCAAGATTTTCCTTAATGCATTATGAATATATAATGAGTGCATATTGTGCCTTTACTATCCTTTTTTCTACATCTGATCTACTAGCGCCTTTTTTTCCATGGTTGATCCCAGATAATATGTAAAGTTATCTACCTCCTGTATTTGTCTTCCTTGTATTTTAATTTTAGTTTCTTGGTTGCTGTTTTTTAAGTTTTGTTTTTTTTTTGTCTTTATCTTCAGGCCCATTACCGTGGAGTATTTTGCAAGTTTCTTTTGCTTATGGCTGCTATGTTCGGTTAGGGGAAAAATGTCATCTGGGAACTACAAATCCTCCAACTAGTCATGCAATTTCAATCTAATACCTGTTTATACTATCGAATGTTCTCTGTTTATACTATCGAATGCCTTTTCAAAGTCAAAGTCAAAGTAAACATTATGTTTATATTTTTTTGCCATTCACTAGCTTGTTCCAAGATAATTATAGAGTACAGGAGATAGAGCGGTACAGGTACAAGATACAGAGGTGCTGATAGAGTACAAATGTAGTCGATAGTGGAGCGTTTTGCGCGAAAGCCTTCTTGGTTGCTTCTTAGTCTTAGTTTCTTGTCTATTTCTGGCTTCAGTCTATTCAATATGATATTTGACATTATTTTGAATGTGGCACTTAGCAGTGTTATTGCTCGCCAATTCTCGCATTTATTTAAATCGCCCTTTTTTGGTGTCTTAATGGTTACACCCTCGTTCCATTTCTGTGGGAGCTCCTGGTCGGCCCATATCTTGAGTTTGTGTAACATTTCTACTAATTTGTTTGCGCCCGCCTTTATTAAATTTATCGGTAGGTTGTCGCTTTCAGCGGCTTTGCCATTTTTTTAGTTGATTCAGTGTGTTTTGTATTTCTTCTTTCGTAATTTCAATTGTTCTAATGTTTATTTCCTGTATTACGTTATCTTCGTCTATATCTGGTGTTTGAAGTATATTTCCTCGCAGTGTTGTTTTCATCTTTGTATTATTTTATGTTCTGATTTAATTATATTTCCTTGTTTATCTTTGATTTGTTTATTACTGTTTAGTGTTTTCCTTGTCAAATTTCGGATGATATTGTACTGTATCTTCAGGTCGTTTTCTTGCGCAGCTTTTTCTGACATTTTTACCATATCATATACATAGTATCTTTTGTCTTTCCTGGCTTGCTTTTTAACCGCTATATTTTTTCTTTGTATTTCCTTTCTACTGCTTTTTCCTTCTTCGGTTGCTTCTTTTTGTAACATTTTTTTTTAAATTTCTTTCTTTCTTCTCTTAGTTGCAATAGTCCAGAAAAATAAGGTTTTTGTCGGGACACTTGACCAGCCAGGTTGCAAATGGGTTTTTTGGAGTTATACCTATTACATTATAAATACAACAATGCCCGTCACAGTTCGGACGAGAATTTTAGTAATTAACAAATAAGGGTCAAATATGACAGTTTTTCGTTTAAATCGCTACAGGTAAAAATAAGGTAATTAAATATCTTATTTAGATTATTCACCTTTTAGTAGATAAGCAAAGGTTTAAATTTTTTTAAATTTTGATCCGATTATTTGTTACTTCGTAAATTGCAAAATAAAACTAAATTTTGAAAATAAAAAAATTGTTATAACTTATAAAAAAATTGTTATAATAATGAAATTAAGACTTTGATATTGCATGAAATGTTGAGTCAAACAGTCCATAATGCACAATAAATTTGAAGACGATTTGTCAATTAGTTTAAATTTTATTCGATTTGTTTATCACAAAGAGCTTTTTTTGCAATGTTATTGTTCAGAAAATTATAATAATACAGCAATTCTGTGGAAACCACAGGAAAGAAGAGTACTTATATTTTTAACTTATTTAAAAAATCAATAAGAAGTCATTTTTAGCATTCTGAAAACATTTTACGAAAGTAGAATCATTTTTGGCTTCTAAACAATTTTAATAACCATATTAACATATTGACTAAATCTGCGTTGGGATTTGAAAAGCTGATATTTTTACACGAATTTTCAAAAAAAAACTTTTCGCCTAGGTTAATTACGAGCAAAGTTAGCCACTTTTATTACTTATTTAATTCACAGTTACTTCTATGTACATAAAATTCTCCTGTAACAGTGTTAGTTATCATATTCCTCCGAAACGGCTTGACCGATTTTTATGAAATTTTACACGTATATTCTGTAGGACTGAAAATAGGTGGTAATCTATTATTTACACCCATACGTTATAAGGGGGGTTGCCCCCTGCCACTTTTTTATTGTTTTGGAGAAAATTGTCTACCTTCATTTTATATTATGTACCATTAAAAATATATGCAACCCTTAATTTTCACCTTTCTACCACCAACCCCTATTTTTTAATAGTTATCTATTTATTTACATCTATAAAATTCTCCTGTCGTAATGTTAGTTGCCATAATCCTCCGATACCGCTTGAACGATTTTTATGAAATTATATATGTATACATATACTTGTATATGTATATGTTACAGTTCAAGTTGATTATCCAGTTGGAGTTGACTCCAACTAGTTGGAGTCGACTCTAACGGCTGGTTTCAGTAAAAGTTGATTATAAATATAAAATGAAGATTTATATTCAACATTTACTAGTAAAAGTAGACTCCAACTAGGAAAAGTATACTCTTCCCAATGCCATTTAGTAAAAGTTGATTCTGATTCACACAAACAGCCGATTCTAGAAATTAAGTGTTACTGAATATGTTCAAATTAGTCTAGGCTGTATCGTTGCCCCCGATAGGTAAATTACTGCGATTCGAATTTTTTGCACAAACTTACTCAAAAAGAGGTCCTTATAACAAATCTACTGGGTGCCAGGCAGTACCTTGATCGATAAATTGTTTAAACAATTTTTTTAGATAAATTCACAAAAATAATTTTTTCACTTCGAACAATTTTTTTTTAGATCATTTGGGTTAGTCTGAGCAAAAAAAGGTATTTTGTGATTTTTCTCTAAAATTGATTGTTGTCGAGTTATACGCGATTTAAAATTTGAAAAATGCGAAAATAGCCATTTTCAAGGCTTAATAACTCGGTTAAAATCCATTATTATGAAAGTCAGAAAGTGACCAAATCAGAGTTTATAGCCTCCTCTACAAGATCCAGCAGAAATTTTTGTCACTACAGTAGTCTCTCTTATAACTAGAGACTGGAAAATATGCACTAAAAAATGTCTAAAATATGCATGCAATATGCATTTTAAAACAAGCTGAATATGCACAATTAACATGCAAATATGCATTTATATATGCACTTATTTTTATATGAATAATTTTATGGTTTACGTTAAATACATAAATAAATAAAAAATAATAAAAATAAATAAATAGGTTTGAATTTAAACCAAATTGTATTATTATTTCTTAATATATTTTTTTAACTTCAGGTTTTGTGACAAATAAAACGGCAAAATATTTTATTTTGACCACAAGATAAATAAGAGTACAATAAAATAAATGTACATATTTTTATTGTTACAATATTGATTCATATTTTCTAAACTAATATTATAAAAAGAGTACAATAAAACAAATTTACATATTTTTATTGTTACAATAAATAATCATATATTGATTCATATTTTCTAAACTAATATTATGTCTTCTATCTGTTAATATTTGTTTATAGGCAGAAAAAGATCTCTCAACGTCACAAGATGTAATTGGGGCATATTTAAACTTTGCTATTAGAGACGGATCCATATTAATATTTTCATCGAAGTTTCCAAAATTGATTATATTATTTATTGAACGCAATAAAGTGAAACCCTCATTTTTGTTTAAAACGTCATCAAGTTTATCTTTAATTTTTACTCCAATTTCCCCATTCAGATTTGTTATTTTCTGTTTAACCGAATCAACAATAGACATACTATTGTGAAGACATAAATTTTGAGCCTCTAATTTTGTAATTGAACTTTCAATGATATCGAAATTCGATTTTATATACAACAATTGATTTTTAATAGACTTTTCTTTAAAAATATTTTGACAGTTATCAATAGCGGTACAAGTCGGATCAAAACTTGAAATAACGCTTTTGATGTCGTCGTAGTGTTCAGATAAAAATATAGCACTTTTAAGCCAAGTTCCCCATCTGGTTAATACTGGTTCTGGTGGTAAAGGAATATCGGGAAGCATCTCCCTATATACCTGTACACGTAGTGGTGCTTTCAGAAATACTTTTTTTACATTATTTATTAAGGTGTTTACATTGGGAAATTCAATTCTAACTTTCTCTGCAACTCTGTTTAGGCCGTGCGCCAAACATGTACAGTGAATTAAATTAGGGAAAAAGATTTTAAGATTGGATGCAGCTTTCATCATATATGAGGCGGCATCACTAAGCATTAATAATATTTTTTCAAATGGTACTTGATCAGGTAAAAAAAAAATTTGTTAGGGATTCGTTAACAAATCTAGCTATTGTAGCATAGTTTGTTTTTTCCAAACATTTTACACTAATTAAGTATGAGTTTTAAAATCGCCAGAGTCGTTAAGAACTCCAACAATTAGATTCGCAATTTGTCGACCCTTTGTATCCGTTGTTTCGTCGACGGAAATCCAAAGATAATCGGCTTTTAACTGATTTTTAATACTCGTCATCACATCTTTGTAACATGCACTGACATATTTTTTCCGAAGAGTTGAAGAACTTGGTATTTGAGCTGGTTTATCTTTAATCTTGCAATAAGTTTTTAAAAAGTTTTGACACGATTTATGTTCTAACTTGTGCAGAGGGATATTGCAGTTCAAAAAAAAATGGCATAAATCCTTTGCAAAGGTTTCTTGCCCAACTGACGTATTCTGAATCTGCAAACTGTTCTGTAGAATCTGCTGGCGAGGTTTATTATCATTTTTTGATAGCTTAGTTTGGTGAAGTGAAGTTTTTATGTGTTGAACTACTTGGAATTTCTTTTGACATGGAATCTGGAATATAATGATAATGATGTTTTAGATGTTTTCGTAAATAGATACCTACATTAAAATGATCAAACTTTTTAAACCTCCCCCAATTTTTTTTTATTTCTCAAAGTGAAATTGAAATCGTCAAACAATAAAGTACAGTCAGTGTACCGTAGTATACAGGGTGGGCCACTCTCAACACCTCGCTCTGTATAAGCCAAACCGTTGCGAACTTTAAAAAACAGTTTTTGAAGAAATGGGACGGTTTGTCATTTTAGAATAGACAGACACATAGATGTGCAAAGAAGTTTGATAAGTTTAAAAATCTATTGAAGTGGAGAACTTACCTTTTTATCACAAATAGTGCAAAACATACTTTCACTGTCGATAACTTTTAGATGATTGTTACTTCCAATCCAACTTCTGAGAAGACTTGATTTTTCCCTTGCTACTTTAGGCATTTTCACAATAATAATAAAATGATTTTTTTACACAGTATAGTCAATAACTTGCAATCACAAAAGTTGAATAATCGGCGATTGATTTAAGACTAACCATTCATAAAATAAAATAATCTATCCTACCCTTAAAACAGTGTTGCCAACTCGACCAATATAGTATTTGCCAAACCTCACAAGAATGATGGAATGATCAGTTCAACAGTAGGTATTCCATTATCAACTAATAAAAAATCCCTATAGCAAGCATAACCCAGTACAGATAAATTATTTGTTTTAAAAAATGCTGAAACATGATCCTGTAGTTAATAGTAATCTCATGGTCCACAGACATAAGTACTAATATAAACATTATTGAAGGCGAAGGGATTTGCTGATGTAGGTGTGTATGTGTGAATGGTTAAACATTTTTTGTTAGGAATCAGATTTGACTCACTGATATCAGTTTCAAGTTCCTGTGAGAGAGTTCCTAAGTTGTTTTAGTAATTGTAAGGCCAACATAAAAATTTGTTCTGAATTAGAAGATTTTCGATTTTTACTAAATAATTTTTATATTATTTAATATGCTAGAAAATATGCTATATGCTAAACAAGAAATAAATAAGCTAAACAACACAAAAATATGCCAAATCTAGCATAAAATAAGCTAAATTGGCAACGCTGCCTTAAAATTTCGTTTTGGTTGGTTTTCCCAGAATAATTCATAGTTGGCCGACACCAGCAGAAAGTACAGGTAATATTTGTAATGTTATTCAAAATATAATCGGTATTTACTTAGGTAATTTGTAAATTCTGAGAAGTCTATAAATCTTAAATATCCGGATAATGATACCTGCAGCTATAAATAACGCCCATTATGTTTATGGGTACAACAACAAAGGAGCTTAACAGCAAAATATTTACTTTCACATTTTATTTTAATGGATGTTGATGTTACTAATATATACCTTATTTTTAAATGGGGTAGAGTAAATTCCCATCAAAATATGCATTTATATGCTCTTAAATCTCCAAATATGCAAGGCATATGCATTTATGAAAAACATGAGAAATATGCAGCATATATATGCATATGCATTTTGCATATAATCCAGTCTTTACTTATAACGCAGAAAATTTTTGTCACTACAGTAGTCTCTCTTTATAGCGATTCCCTATATAACGATAATTCCTCTATAACGATCAAAATACTAAACATTGTTTGGTTCGTCATAAGGACAATGTATTAATTCTTTCTCTATACCGATATCGTTCTCTCTTTATAACGATAACTTTTCAATATTCGATGACCTCACTTTTCAAGAAACAACTGATAACCATTTGCGTTTGGCAATAACTAAGATAACTAAACCGTGAGAATTTTACCAATTAAAGATAACAGTTAATTGAAACACAGGGAATAACTGAAAAAGCTCTTGCGTAGGTGTAACTTGATAAAAAGTGATTAGTAAGTGATTCATTTTTTGGCTCTAATTTAGCAAAAATTTGGTGGTTCAAATTTCAATCCGATATGCAGAAAGTTGAGTACACGCTATTATCGTTCGGGCGGTGTGCCTTAACTGTTTTCACACAGATGTTGTCCTCTATTGACTATTGACGACTTCTAAGTTTCAATTTCGGTTGTATCTCGGCCTGTGAACAGTCAAGATGTTTTCGAAAAAGCGTAGAGTACTCTCGGTTAAAGAAAAGTTATCGATATCTCGGGCAATAGAGAAAATTAACACAAGTTATTTAGTACAGTGCGATTACTATTACAATAACGATTTTTTTCTCTTTCTGTCTATATAACGATCTCTCCTTATAACGATGAAAATTCCCGGTCCCTTGCATATCGTTATATAGAGAGAGAGGACTGTATTTTATTACTAAACTTTATCTTTAATTATTAACAATGAGCGCTAAGTGCGTATTAGACGGCCGTCAATGGTGAGAGATAAAGAGATGCACCATTCCGCCCGTCCAATGGGGAATCTCACTCGCACTCACATTGACGGCCGCCTCAATACCCGCTTAGCGCTCATTGTTGATAATTAAAAATAATATCTTATTAATGAAATAATGACAAAAATTTCTTCAGGATCTTATAGAGGTAGCTTTAATTTTTGATTTTTTTAGTTTCTGACTTTCATAATATATAATATCGTATGGCATTTTTGCCTTTCGAAGAGTTCCGGCGCCAATTACATCTTTAACCCTGTTTCAAGTAACTAGTGTCGATGTACACTAGCCCAGGGGGACCGACGGCTTAACGTGCTCTCCGAGGCACGGTGAGACGGCTCGTGTCATTATTGGAAATAAAATGGTTTGTCTTTGGCAGGACGGCAAATAATGATATGTACCACCAGTGGTACATGTACCACAGATTGAGAACCGCTGCTTTACATAATATGAGATAGAGTAGATAAAAATTATTTTTGTGAATTTGGTTAACAAAAATTGGTTAAACAATTTTTCGACTGCGGTACCGCGTGACACCCTGTGTATTTGTTATAAGGATTGTTATACGGATGTATTTTTTTGAGTAAGTTTGTGCAAAATATCGAATCAAAATAATTTACCTAACGGGGGCGACGTTACAGGCTATACTAATAAGTAGTTGAAACGGTCAAAACAAAGAAACGCACACTCATCAAAAATGCACTTTTAATCAACATTTACTGAATCGATCCAGGAAGAGTCAACTCCAACTAGTAAAAGTTGATTTAAATTTTTAAAATCAACTTTTACTGCTCGTTTCAGTTGGAGTTGACTCCAACTAGTTGGAGTCAACTCTAACTGAGAATCAACTTGAACTGTAACATATACATAACATTTTGTATTGTTAGGTGGGTATATGTGTACATAACATACTCTACAAAACTACAGGTATATATATAAATTAAAAAAATAATGATCAAAGTCCATCAACAAACTCCGGAGATATTAAGCGCAACATATCTTTGAAAAGTTAATTTCATTTTTTGAGTGCACGGATTTTAATAATTCCGCTCCACAGACCACGTTTCGTTAGGACGTCATTTTTAAAGATATATTAACAACTCTGTTCAAGTTTACTCAAACTTTTACACATAAACTATATACATACCTTGAACTTTAAAATAGCGCTAGTTAGGTTTCTTAATTGTTATAAAGAAACTAGCTGTGAATTAAATTAAAAAAAGTGCCTAACTTTGACCGTAATTAATCAAGGTAAAAGTTTTTTTAACATTTATGTAAAAGTACACATCGAAAACAATGTGATAACTACAGGGGTAATTTGTGTTACTAAAAGATAAATTTTTCATATCTACAGTATTTTTTGATAAAATGCATATTTTTCGAGGTATTCTCAAAAAACCCTCTAAAAAAGTCGATTTTTTCGTCGAAAAACTGTTACTTTCAAGCGCGAATAACTCGAAAAATATTAGTTTTACGAAGAAAATGTAAAAAACATTTCTTTCTTAGAATTACTTTTTACATCGATTTACATGGTTAAAATGCAATAAAAATTTCCCCTCCCCGAGATGGGGTGGCAACCACCCCAAGCTTTTAGCGTACAGCGGCATGATATAGAAAATGATCCTTGGCCTATTCCCTACGTCCTACCTTCTGTGAAAATTTCAAGTAAATCCATGCTGGACGAAAAAATTGCGAGTCAAAATGCTTCATTTCCTCGACTATAGAAGGAGGAGAAACAATCAGTAAATGTAACGAATATAAATACCTGGGTATGAATATGAAAATCACGAATGATGGAACACTAGACGGAGCCGTTAAAGAACGAAACACTCAGGGCAGGAAAGCAATTAGGCTCCTAAACTCAGTACTCTGGGACAAGCAGGTAAACAACCAAAACAACAAAAAGATCTATAACGCCGTAGTGAAAAGCATTATAACATACAACTGCGAAGTATGGCATATGAAGGAAAAATCAAAACGAATGTTAGAGGTCACCGAAATGGATTTCTGGAGAAGGGCTGCAGGAAGATCAAGAAGAGAACATGTCACCAATGAACGGATACGAGAAATAATGAAGGTCACACATACAATAAATGACGAAACCAACGAAATACAACTACGATGGTTTGGTCACGTATAAAGAATGCATGAAGACAGAATCCCAAAACAAGGGCAAAAATGGAAACTGCAAGATAGAAGAAGATGAGGTAGACCGAGGAAAAGTTGGCAGGCAGGAATAAACAAAGCCATGGATGAAAGAGGTCTGCAAGTAGATCAATGTACGGACAGAGAGGAATGGCGAACGGGTATCGGAAGACGAAGAACGTTATAAACCGATAATATAATAATAATGTAAAAGTACCAGCTTTTTAAATCCTAAAATCTAGGGATGGCGCTTGTTGAACAAAAAACCGGTTTTTGGTTATACCGGTTTTTTTAACTTACGGTTTAACCTGGCGGTTATAACCGGTCAAAAAATCGGTTGTTCCAAAAACAGGTTTTCGGTTTTTTTTAATCAAAAGCAAATACTCAATAAGTTATAATGTTACATTTATATTGCACTTTAGTTTGCTCAATTTTCCTCCCGAAAAATTCCCCAACCAATTCAACCTATAAAAATTTTCCCAGGCGCTTTCAAGTTACCCTAAAAATGGGCCCGAGTACCCCAATCTCTGATTCGTCGCTCGTTGTAGACGGCGTCGGCGTATATTGCGTTGTCAATAATTGGGATATTCCCAAAAGTGATGATCCTATCGATCTATCAAAATGTCCCTTGGATCTATCAAGTTTTAAAAAATGTCCAAATGACTTATAGGTATTTTACAAAATAAATTCGATAAACCAATTCAGTATTTACTTCTCTATTGCCATCAAAAAATTTCAGTAGGTAATATTTTTTAATACGTTTGTATAATACCTACCATTTATTTCGTAAGAATTATTTATTGTTTAAAAATTACATAATTGAGATTCCTAATCGTATTTCGGTATTCACATTATACAAGAGTCTCAAGTCTCAAGTACTCAAGTATAAACAATTTTTTAGCTGATGATGGTTGGAATATCGATTTCAAGCAGATCACCTACTTTTATGTAAATATTATCATCACACGCACCATTTCACCAGTCTTTGAAACATTTATTATTCTAAATAACTATTCTCAAAATTGTTTCATAAAAGCTGATGTGACACTTTCGTCCAGTTCTCTATTAGTAAATAAAAGTTGAATTATGGTTGTTTGGGTTAATTACTTCGCATTTATTATTTATAATATTATATGATTAAGATCGAAAATATATAGAAATTTCTTCATTTTTCTCTAAATTAATTTTTTTCCACAGGCAACTTATTCGGTTTTTCAATGGTTATTACTTTAAAAAGAAAAAAACCGGTTATAACCGGGACAAAAAAACAACCGGTAAAACCGGTTGTTTCGAATAAAAAAAACTGGGTTTAGGTTATAACCGGTAGGTTTTTTCCATCCCTTAGTCGATTAATTTAGTTTGCAGTCAATACTAACAAAGTTATTCAAATTGTTTATAAGCCAAAAATGACTCTACTTTACTAAAATATTTTCGGAATGATAAAAATGAGTTTTTATTATTTTTTTAAAAACTTTGAAAACATAAGTATTCTTCTTTCATGTAGTTTCCACAAAATTGCTGTATCATTATTATTTTATGAAGAAAAGCATGCTTTATCATTGCAAAGAAAAGGATTTTTTATTAAACACATTGAATAAAATGTAAACTAATTGACGAATCACCTTGAAATTTTTTGTTATATCTGGACTGAACATGGACTGTTTGACCCAATTTTTCATGTAATATCAGTCTTAAGTTTATTTTTGCAAAAGTTTATTTTTGCAACTTCCGAACCTTCCTTTTAAACCTTTGTTCATCTACTAAAAATGAATACTCTATCTGATATAAGATATTTAATTACTTATTTTTACCTGCAGCGACTTAAACGAAAAGACTGTAATTTTCAGGGCCGTGCCGTTCTATGATGCGGTGAGGCAGCCGCATCAGGCGGCATCACAAGGGGGCGGCATAATCAGTAAAATCTAATATCTTCTTCTTCTTCAAGTGCCGTCTCCTAATCGGAGGTTGGATATCATCATCACTATCTTTAATCTATCCACCTCTGCTCTAAAGAGTTCTATAGAACTGCATCTAAACCAGTCCCTTAAATTCTTTAACCGTGACATTCTCCTTCTTCCAATGGACACGCGCCAACTCGTAACTCTTAATGACAAACTTTTTCAAATCAAAATGTACACCGGTCAATTCGTAACTTTTTTACTACCTGACTCTCCCAACTTGCAACTTATACAGGTGAATTCGAAACCATTGTTTAATTCTAATTCTATTTACACATAAACATTACATCTACTGGTAATGCAGCAGAGTTATGCTCCACGTAACGTTGAGGCACACCCAGAGCTTTAGTGGCATCTGCGTGTGACACTCAATATGACAGGGAAACTTCTTCCTCGCTTTCTTCATCTTCATTAGTCATTAGGGTTGCCTTGAGGTTGAACCAAGTTTACAATGTATTCATCCGTAAATTCTTCGCTCCCTTTGTCGCCAGCTTCAATCCATTCTGTAATTACACTTTCTTCTTAGTTTTCTGATCCATCTTGTATAGGGGAACGGGGAAAAATGGAGCTTATTCAAATTAGAAATCAAGCCATGGAGTTAACGACTAAGCACAAATGATGACACTGGCCCTGCATCAGTGACATCAATCTGAGATGGGTGGAAGAGGGAGAGAGACAGGCACAGCGGCTCAAAATCAACGACAAAGTAAACTTTCAATTATTAGTTAGGCTAACTTTCGGATAATCCGACCTTTTCGGAATCCGAACAGGCTGTCCCCCAATTAGTTAGGATTTGCGGGGTTTTACTGTATATAGGTACCTACTATAATATCTGCGTTCCAATCGGCTGGTAGTCTGTTTTGTTCATATTTTTTGTTGTATTAGCTGGTTTATTTCCTTATATAATTCTCTTCCTCTGTATTTTTTTCCACTGTTATTTCATTTTCTTCTGCTGCTTTTCCGTTTTCTATGTTTTTAATATTTGTTTTTGTACGTTTTCTTCTGTGAAAATTTCTACTTCGTTGTTATCTTGTTCTTCTTCATCTGTTTCCTTCATACCGAATAGCATTTTTTCGTAATATTCTTCTCATATTCTGCTGATCTGTTTGTCTTCAAACAGGGTTCCTCTTTTTTTTTTTTTGTTTTTTAGTACTCTTGTTTTAATGCTGGACGTATTTTTTATCTGACTTTTTTGTAAAATTGTTATATTTGATGGTTTTCTGTCTTTTTTAATGTCCTCCAGCGAAACCCGTCATTTTTCTTCTTTTTATTTGTTGAGTTTGCTGTGTTTCTCGCTATTTTTTATTCTTCCCTGTTTTGTTTTGACGGATTGGTTGTTTATCCACGTCATTCTAGCGAAGTTTTTTAGTTTTCTGCGTTTCGCAGTCTTGATCGTACGTAAATTACACATTTAAAATTGAAAAGGATTTATAGGTTCCAAATTAGCTAAAACACGGTGTTTCAATCCCTGTTTGTGTATTATCGCTCCAAACCCTTCTTGGCAGTAGCGCACCCAGGGGGGGGGTTTGGGAGTTAAACTCCCTTTCCCCCAGGGTATATGAAAAATATATAAATAATAGCAGGAAAATGTAACTTGTCTTTCACAAAATATAGAAAAAAATTTCGACGCCCAAGCCAACCCCCTTCCCCCCAGAGAAAAATTATAGGTGCGCTACTGCTGCTTGGATGTGTCCCGTTTTTTTCAAATTTATGATATGGTCACCCTACAGTAGAAACGCTTCTTAATTCACGAGAGTATTCTACACACTTGTTCTTAATCCAGGATACAGTTTTTTGTGTCAAATTAGAATTTCATAATGGTAGATAAGTTTATTTTAATTTTCTAATCTATTTCAACAGTAGGGCCCCCGCATACTGCAGACTTTTTACCTGCCGATAGTTTAGTCGGGTTGGGCAAAATTAAAGATTTTTTTTTTTTAAATATGTAAGAATGTAGTTCGTTTGGTATGGCATGAGTGCTTTAATTTTTTTTAAGTATGTATTCTATTTGTTTTTAATTTTGTAGACTAGCAGACTTAACTACTTTATGTAATGTGAAATTTAAGACTTACTACTATATTTTAAATATTTTTCAAAATATTATTTTCTATATCCTTACATAAAAAAATACATTGAGTGTATGAAATAAGTAAGCAATGTTTTAAACATTTTTATTATTTTCCAGACACCTTTGCACCTATTAGTTGAACAAATTATATTATTAAAAATTTTGTACTTACTTTACTTAAGCCGTCCTCTTGTACCCTACGCTGTCGAGGTAAAAGTTTTGTAATAAAAAATTAAGAATTCAATTTTAACACTTCTATAATATGTTACAATTGAGCAATTAGACCAGCAGATTCGGCAACTGGTTATGATAAATTCATCAATTTTAATGAACATACTTTTTAATTTTTTATTTTTGCAGTGAAAAAAAATACATTGTTAATTATACAAAAAAATATCATTAATATATCACAACAATATTTTTTTCAACATACTACAATAATCAATTATAAAAATATCCGAAGTCTAAATTCCAACATTTGAGGTGACAACAGCGCAGTGGAAGCCATGAGGACATAAACTCAAATATACGGAGACCACTACAACCGCAAACTGAATAAATATATATTTGGATGCCATCAAAACCGTTAAAGTGATTTTAGATATACAGCAAGCGAACATGGCGCGCCTGACGGCAATTGCTCCAAGTAATGTGTATATTATTATACAGATAACGTGACTGAGGACGTCCGGCCAATATTTTGTGTAAGCATTGTAGGAAGTGGTACCTTTCATTTGCGATACATTTTAGGGAAAGTCCTCGTGGCAACCGTATATCGGAGTTCACGAAGACCTGGAAGCCACGAGAGACTACGGTTTAACATGGGGGGACGTCATAAGATGCTAAAAATAAATAAATATATATATATATATATATATATATATATATATATATATATATATATATATATATATATATATATATATATATATATATATTGAATAGAATGGGCGATATTATACATCCCTGTCGCACTCCAGATTTTAAGTCACCAGTTCCCAAAATATAACTTTGGTTTGACAACTAGACCCGGGTTGTAAATTGAGTGAAACGTGTATATAATTGATACTCGAATGCGACAAATTGATTGAGAATAATGTCTCGATTTGACTGCTACATCGTGATAATGTGATACTACATGGCTAATAATAAAGTAGAATGAATAGATGAATACTATATCATGAGTGAGTGAACGTCTGCTGTGAGTTACAAATACAGTGTGTTCCAACGAAAATTTGACCCCCCCCCCATAAATTCAGAAACCAATTCTTCAAAATAAAAAAAAACACGTCAATTTTTATTGGGACGGGGACGAATTTTCATACAAAATTCATGCCCTCGAATGTAACCCCCTACTGCCCCGCATCAACTACCACTTTTTTAAATAGCAATCTAGCGACATCTCTCGCAATACG
This sequence comes from Diabrotica virgifera virgifera, assembly GCF_917563875.1. NCBI lineage: Eukaryota > Metazoa > Arthropoda > Insecta > Coleoptera > Chrysomelidae > Diabrotica > Diabrotica virgifera. The sequence goes on from NC_065447.1 coordinate 213,282,599, forward strand.
AGGAAAACAACGAAAATCTCTAGATATAAAGTTTACTACTTTTTAAACAATTAGAATAATTGAAATAAAAATATAATAAACAATATTTTAAATCCAAGACTTTTCGTTAATATACTGCTTTCTGGCTGCATCCTGTATCTCTGGCTTTTACAATATATAAGCACAAGAGACGACGAAAATAGGAGAAAGCAAATAGAGGACACTTTGGCCACGCATTTACCTTCTCTTCGTCTAGGAAAAGGACCGAAAGACAGTTTCTAAATACTCAAATCTGAGTAAAGATGAAAAAAATAAAGGCAGTTTTTGTTTTTATTCGACTCAGAGTTGGACCACCATCTCCATATAGCTATTTCAGCATCCCATGCATCTTCAGTGAAGCTATGCAGTCACAACTCTGAAGCGAATGTACTTCATTTACTTTGTTTATTAGTTGCTGTAAACTGTTCAAACTGTCTGCAAAAATAACGGCGTCGTCTGCATAGCGGATGTTGTTTAGGCGTTCTCCATTTAGGAGTATTCCATGTTTGCAATTTTCCAAGGCTTCACTTAATATTTCCTCTGAATATAGGTTAAATAATATAGGTGAAAGTATATATCCTTGTCTAACGCCTCGCAAAATCTGGGTCGCTTCCGTCGGTTTATCCAAGGCCAGTGTAGGCTAGTAAATGAGCGTTTTGGAGTGTATTTTTTTTTGTCAGAACGAATTTGCTTCAACATTTGTATTTGGGTTCCTTTTACCCTCTACTTCATTATTGGACTTGACCCCAGGGTTGCTTTTACTTGGGGGTGCCACTCTTTCTCGGAGGTGAAGACACGTCCGGAAGTAGATAAACTGACTAATTCTAAACCACCTTTGTTTCTTAGTATGTTTTCACTAAGTCAACATTTTCGAGTTATTTGCGAGATTGAATGTTAATTTTTCAACAAAAAAAAAAAGTTTTTATGTTGTTTTGGCAAATAACCCCAAAAGTAAGTATTTTATGGGAAAAAATATTCTTAGCAAAAATGTAGCTTAAAAAAACCAACAAAAATGGTGTAAGTACGAAGTCTGTAGACCCAGTATAAGCAGAGTTGTAGCTCATGAAATGTAGCTTCTTATTTATCAAATTCCAAATCGAATATTTCGACGTGAAATAACCAAAAGAATAAAGCACTTTTTGGGGAAAACTGACTTTCACCACCCTCCATCCCAAGTAAAAGCAATCAACTTTGTAAGTCCAGCTTTGAAATGGAAGGTAAGTAGAACCTAAATCAAGTTTTCATGCAATTGAGTGTTGTTTAATCTCAAATATTCAAATATTTATATTCCAATATTAAACAATGATTTTGTATAATGTATTAACGCAATATTATTGTTTTTATATACAGTGTGTCCCAACGAAAATGTGACCCCCTCCTCAGAAACTCAGAAACCAAAAGTTTCTTCACAATTTAAAAATACACGTCAATTTGTATTGGAAGAGGGAAGAATTTTCATGCAAAATTCAGGCCATCAAATGTAACTCCCTACTGCCCCCCAGTTTTTTTAAATAGTAAGTATGGTCGAGTTGCACATCATTTGAAAGGTATTTTTTTTCTGTACAGGACCCTCTATTTTTTTTTTAATTTTCGGAATAACTTTAAAATTTACTTTAAACTTATTACGTAAATAAAAAAAAAGAATGTGTGTGTACTTTGTACGCACGTAAGAAGTTATACTTCTATTATATGATTTCTTAAAAATAAATATGCTTTTAAACAGTTTGTTTTAATTTTTTTTAAACAAATTAATTTTGTGCTTTCTGCTTTCAAAAAAATAAAAAAAAGTATAGGATTGCTACGGATTCGAACTCAAGACCTCTCGATCTCTGGCCGACTGCTATACCAAATACGCTACGAGGACTGTGTCTGTATCGGTTCGGACGTACCTGATGACAATTCACGGTAACAAACAGACAAGATGAAGTATAATAAATATACAATAAAATGTTTTAATAATACTCATCTTACTCCTGAGGAAGACAAATCCAAAGACCCAAAAATTATAATAAATATATTTACTAAAAACACTAATATATTCTTTTCACGCCTTTTCTTGCACTGATATATTTATATACTTCGACTAATTTACTAACCGTTGCACGTCATCCTCGTCATAGCCTGTGACGTCGCATGATACCAACACGAAATATTTGGCGGTAGGTGTGTTCCTTTTTAGAATCATTTTGCCGAGTACACTGGAATTACAGCCACTAGACATATTTTATTATATACGCGTAGAAATAATATTTGAAGATTTCTATTAATGTTAACCTAAAGATATACACAATAATATGTTTCATTTAATTTGTATAAATGGATTATAAAGCGTTTTTATGAAGCACATTTGTTCGGAACGCACTGTAACTGTAATCGAATGAAGGTGACATTTTAGAATAAATTGGTAACATTTATTTGACAGTTGCGGTGATGACACTTCATATTTGTTTATATTCTTTACTATAAGTATCTGTTCTATTATATTTACTGTTTTTATTATTTACTTTACTATAAAAAGATCCTCTACTATAAAAATATAAATTTCACCTAATTTTATCACGACTTGGAATAATCGAGGTATCTGACAACTTTTTTAGTTGTTATTGTAGACATATACAAAGAAACCTATCGGCTTCTCCCAAGAGTTCGGAGCCGTTTTTTAATAATTGAACAATGCAGTGCAAAAACGCTTGCACTGCCAATCTTAAATGATTATAACTTAATTCTTGTTCTCTATTTCTTAAGTTTTTATTTATTTACATTGAAGATTAATTTGTTTTGTTGTATAATCCACGTGTACAATAATTATGTGATCTATTTGATTTAAAATGGATTCAGGATTTTTTTATACTTTGGCAACTATGTCAACTTAGATCTCTGGCGTAGATAATGACATGCAACGGTAAGTAAATTAGACGGACTGTACATAACTTGAAAGATTCAGCAACTAAACGCCATACTGTCTGTGTGCGCGTGCGCGCAGAAATATGAAATTTTCCTCTCAATCGCGCCTAAAGAAGCATAACTTCAAAAAATAAAGTATAGTGTAGAGAAAAAAATTACCTTTCAAATGATGTAGGCGAGAGCTGGACAAAACCGGGTAGGTTGATAAAACCGGGTACCCCTTAATTCTTCTAACCATCTGCTGCTATCTATTAGACAATGTTAAAATTAGTGTCCCTTTAGCACCAAAAGTCTTGTGTATTCATTTCTACCTCATTTGAGTAATCTCTGCCGGAGCACTAAGACCTCACCTGTTTTTTGATGCAGGAAACTTGATTTTTAAGGTAAGTTTCTAGCTCTTTTCTCCTCGTAATGAATAACTAATGGCCATTTCAAAATTTAATACATGTAACCTAGTATATTACCTTTAATTTGGCCAAAAATTTTGAATATTATTTCATAACTTAAAAATTTAAATAACATTTAATGTCTTGTTTACGAGTTTGACAAAACCGGGTAGTCCGAAAATCGACAAAACTGGGTACCCGATTTTATCAGACATGTTGTTACTTCCAGTTTCTGCAGTGGTTGTTTTGCTTTTAGTTAACTACAACATGTGGCTTCTTCTGTTGAAGAAGCTAGTAAGAAAGCTAGTAGGAAAAATAAAAAAAAATCTCCAGTCGTAAAAACATTAAAACTAAATGAACTGGACAAAAAAAAAAAGAAAAAACGTGGTAAAAACAACATTTTGTCTATATTACAATTAACTATTTTCAAATTTTAATGCGAAGGAAGGCTGGATAAAATGTGTGTCTTGCACCAAATGGGCTTATGACGCCTGTAGTGCCTATGATGATGTAGATGAAGTTTTTATTTGTGACTTCTGTTCATAGATTTTCGATTTTTGTTCACATACTTTTAATAAATATTTTATTTTCTGCCCATTAGTCTTTTTACATGGTAATTAAGTTACTACCCGGTTTTATCATACGGGTTGGACAAAACCGGGTATTTTGCAATATTTTCATAAAAATAAAAAAAATTAAAAATCTAAGAATATTTTTAAAAATTGACATTTGCATATCAAACTTAAGTCATTTGAGAATATTTCAATCTGCAGCAAACATTTGCTACTCTCACATAGCAAAAGATACAGACCGTTTTTGGAGTGGTACCCGGTTTTGTCCAACTCTCCCCTACTACTTGATCACACTTGCTATTTAAAAAAGTGGTAGTTGATGCGGGGCAGTAGGGGGTTACATTCGAGGGCATGAATTTTGTATGAAAATTCGTCCCCGTCCCAATAAAAATTGACGTGTTTTTTTTTATTTTGAAGAATTGGTTTCTGAATTTATGGGGGGGGGGGGTCAAATTTTCGTTGGAGCACACTGTATTTGTAACTCACAGCAGACGTTCACTCACTCATGATATAGTATTCATCTATTCATTCTACTTTATTATTAGCCATGTAGTATCACATTATCACGATGTAGCAGTCAAATCGAGACATTATTCTCAATCAATTTGTCGCATTCGAGTATCAATTATATACACGTTTCACTCAATTTTCAACCCGGGTCTAGTTGTCAAACCAAAGTTATATTTTGGGAACTGGTGACTTAAAATCTGGAGTGCGACAGGGATGTATAATATCGCCCATTCTATTCAATATATATATATATATATATATATATATATATATATATATATATATATATATATATATATATATATATATATATAGTGCGACAGGGATGTATAATATCGCCCATTCTATTCAATATATATATATATATATATATATATATATATATATATATATATATATATATATATATATATATATATATTGAATAGAATGGGCGATATTATACATCCCTGTCGCACTCCAGATTTTAAGTCACCAGTTCCCAAAATATAACTTTGGTTTGACAACTAGACCCGGGTTGTAAATTGAGTGAAACGTGTATATAATTGATACTCGAATGCGACAAATTGATTGAGAATAATGTCTCGATTTGACTGCTACATCGTGATAATGTGATACTACATGGCTAATAATAAAGTAGAATGAATAGATGAATACTATATCATGAGTGAGTGAACGTCTGCTGTGAGTTACAAATACAGTGTGTTCCAACGAAAATTTGACCCCCCCCCCCCCATAAATTCAGAAACCAATTCTTCAAAATAAAAAAAAACACGTCAATTTTTATTGGGACGGGGACGAATTTTCATACAAAATTCATGCCCTCGAATGTAACCCCCTACTGCCCCGCATCAACTACCACTTTTTTAAATAGCAAGTGTGGTCAAGTAGTAGGGGAGAGTTGGACAAAACCGGGTACCACTCCAAAAACGGTCTGTATCTTTTGCTATGTGAGAGTAGCAAATGTTTGCTGCAGATTGAAATATTCTCAAATGACTTAAGTTTGATATGCAAATGTCAATTTTTAAAAATATTCTTAGATTTTTAATTTTTTTTATTTTTATGAAAATATTGCAAAATACCCGGTTTTGTCCAACCCGTATGATAAAACCGGGTAGTAACTTAATTACCATGTAAAAAGACTAATGGGCAGAAAATAAAATATTTATTAAAAGTATGTGAACAAAAATCGAAAATCTATGAACAGAAGTCACAAATAAAAACTTCATCTACATCATCATAGGCACTACAGGCGTCATAAGCCCATTTGGTGCAAGACACACATTTTATCCAGCCTTCCTTCGCATTAAAATTTGAAAATAGTTAATTGTAATATAGACAAAATGTTGTTTTTGGTGCAGCCCTTTTTACCACGTTTTTTCTTTTTTTTTTTGTCCAGTTCATTTAGTTTTAATTTTTTTACGACTGGAGATTTTTTTTTATTTTTCCTACTAGCTTTCTTACTAGCTTCTTCAACAGAAGAAGCCACATGTTGTAGTTAACTAAAAGCAAAACAACCACTGCAGAAACTGGAAGTAACAACATGTCTGATAAAATCGGGTACCCAGTTTTGTCGATTTTCGGACTACCCGGTTTTGTCAAACTCGTAAACAAGACATTAAATGTTATTTAAATTTTTAAGTTATGAAATAATATTCAAAATTTTTGGCCAAATTAAAGGTAATATACTAGGTTACATGTATTAAATTTTGAAATGGCCATTAGTTATTCATTACGAGGAGAAAAGAGCTAGAAACTTACCTTAAAAATCAAGTTTCCTGCATCAAAAAACAGGTGAGGTCTTAGTGCTCCGGCAGAGATTACTCAAATGAGGTAGAAATGAATACACAAGACTTTTGGTGCTAAAGGGACACTAATTTTAACATTTTCTAATAGATAGCAGCAGATGGTTAGAAGAATTAAGGGGTACCCGGTTTTATCAACCTACCCGGTTTTGTCCAGCTCTCGCCTACATCATTTGAAAGGTAATTTTTTTCTCTACACTATACTTTATTTTTTGAAGTTATGCTTCTTTAGGCGCGATTGAGAGTAAAATTTCATAATTCTGCGCGCACGCGCACACAGACAGTATGGCGTTTAGTTGCTGAATCTTTCAAGTTATGTACAGTCCGTCTAATTTACTTACCGTTGCATGTCATTATCTACGCCAGAGATCTAAGTTGACATAGTTGCCAAAGTATAAAAAAATCCTGAATCCATTTTAAATCAAATAGATCACATAATTATTGTACACGTGGATTATACAACAAAACAAATTAATCTTCAATGTAAATAAATAAAAACTTAAGAAATAGAGAACAAGAATTAAGTTATAATCATTTAAGATTGGCAGTGCAAGCGTTTTTGCACTGCATTGTTCAATTATTAAAAAACGGCTCCGAACTCTTGGGAGAAGCCGATAGGTTTCTTTGTATATGTCTACAATAACAACTAAAAAAGTTGTCAGATACCTCGATTATTCCAAGTCGTGATAAAATTAGGTGAAATTTATATTTTTATAGTAGAGGATCTTTTTATAGTAAAGTAAATAATAAAAACAGTAAATATAATAGAACAGATACTTATAGTAAAGAATATAAACAAATATGAAGTGTCATCACCGCAACTGTCAAATAAATGTTACCAATTTATTCTAAAATGTCACCTTCATTCGATTACAGTTACAGTGCGTTCCGAACAAATGTGCTTCATAAAAACGCTTTATAATCCATTTATACAAATTAAATGAAACATATTATTGTGTATATCTTTAGGTTAACATTAATAGAAATCTTCAAATATTATTTCTACGCGTATATAATAAAATATGTCTAGTGGCTGTAATTCCAGTGTACTCGGCAAAATGATTCTAAAAAGGAACACACCTACCGCCAAATATTTCGTGTTGGTATCATGCGACGTCACAGGCTATGACGAGGATGACGTGCAACGGTTAGTAAATTAGTCGTAGTATATAAATATATCAGTGCAAGAAAAGGCGTGAAAAGAATATATTAGTGTTTTTAGTAAATATATTTATTATAATTTTTGGGTCTTTGGATTTGTCTTCCTCAGGAGTAAGATGAGTATTATTAAAACATTTTATTGTATATTTATTATACTTCATCTTGTCTGTTTGTTACCGTGAATTGTCATCAGGTACGTCCGAACCGATACAGACACAGTCCTCGTAGCGTATTTGGTATAGCAGTCGGCCAGAGATCGAGAGGTCTTGAGTTCGAATCCGTAGCAATCCTATACTTTTTTTTATTTTTTTGAAAGCAGAAAGCACAAAATTAATTTGTTTAAAAAAAATTAAAACAAACTGTTTAAAAGCATATTTATTTTTAAGAAATCATATAATAGAAGTATAACTTCTTACGTGCGTACAAAGTACACACACATTCTTTTTTTTTATTTACGTAATAAGTTTAAAGTAAATTTTAAAGTTATTCCGAAAATTAAAAAAAAAATAGAGGGTCCTGTACAGAAAAAAAATACCTTTCAAATGATGTGCAACTCGACCATACTTACTATTTAAAAAAACTGGGGGGCAGTAGGGAGTTACATTTGATGGCCTGAATTTTGCATGAAAATTCTTCCCTCTTCCAATACAAATCGACGTGTATTTTTAAATTGTGAAGAAACTTTTGGTTTCTGAGTTTCTGAGGAGGGGGTCACATTTTCGTTGGGACACACTGTATATAAAAACAATAATATTGCGTTAATACATTATACAAAATCATTGTTTAATATTGGAATATAAATATTTGAATATTTGAGATTAAACAACACTCAATTGCATGAAAACTTGATTTAGGTTCTACTTACCTTCCATTTCAAAGCTGGACTTACAAAGTTGATTGCTTTTACTTGGGATGGAGGGTGGTGAAAGTCAGTTTTCCCCAAAAAGTGCTTTATTCTTTTGGTTATTTCACGTCGAAATATTCGATTTGGAATTTGATAAATAAGAAGCTACATTTCATGAGCTACAACTCTGCTTATACTGGGTCTACAGACTTCGTACTTACACCATTTTTGTTGGTTTTTTTAAGCTACATTTTTGCTAAGAATATTTTTTTCCATAAAATACTTACTTTTGGGGTTATTTGCCAAAACAACATAAAAACTTTTTTTTTTTTGTTGAAAAATTAACATTCAAACTCGCAAATAACTCGAAAATGTTGACTTAGTGAAAACATACTAAGAAACAAAGGTGGTTTAGAATTAGTCAGTTTATCTACTTCCGGACGTGTCTTCACCTCCGAGAAAGAGTGGCACCCCCAAGTAAAAGCAACCCTGGGGTCAAGTCCAATAATGAAGTAGAGGGTAAAAGGAACCCAAATACAAATGTTGAAGCAAATTCGTTCTGACAAAAAAAAATACACTCCAAAACGCTCATTTACTAGCCTACACTGGCCTTGGATAAACCGACGGAAGCGACCCAGATTTTGCGAGGCGTTAGACAAGGATATATACTTTCACCTATATTATTTAACCTATATTCAGAGGAAATATTAAGTGAAGCCTTGGAAAATTGCAAACATGGAATACTCCTAAATGGAGAACGCCTAAACAACATCCGCTATGCAGACGACGCCGTTATTTTTGCAGACAGTTTGAACAGTTTACAGCAACTAATAAACAAAGTAAATGAAGTACATTCGCTTCAGAGTTGTGACTGCATAGCTTCACTGAAGATGCATGGGATGCTGAAATAGCTATATGGAGATGGTGGTCCAACTCTGAGTCGAATAAAAACAAAAACTGCCTTTATTTTTTTCATCTTTACTCAGATTTGAGTATTTAGAAACTGTCTTTCGGTCCTTTTCCTAGACGAAGAGAAGGTAAATGCGTGGCCAAAGTGTCCTCTATTTGCTTTCTCCTATTTTCGTCGTCTCTTGTGCTTATATATTGTAAAAGCCAGAGATACAGGATGCAGCCAGAAAGCAGTATATTAACGAAAAGTCTTGGATTTAAAATATTGTTTATTATATTTTTATTTCAATTATTCTAATTGTTTAAAAAGTAGTAAACTTTATATCTAGAGATTTTCGTTGTTTTCCTCGTATTGCGAGAGATGTCGCTAGATTGCATCTCAAAAGGTGGAGTCATTGTATCGCGATGGTTTCTCTTAAATGCTTCAGAGTTGTGACTGCATAGCTTCACTGAAAATGCATGGGATGCTGAAATAGCTATATGGAGATGGTGGTCCAACTCTGAGTCGAATAAAAACAAAAACTGCCTTTATTCTAAATGAAGTAAGTGAAAGATATGAACTACAACTAAACATATCAAAAACTAAATTTATGGCCATTGTAACAAAAATACTACTTTGCAGTAGTATTTGGTTGAACTAAAATGATAAGATGAAATGAATGAAGGAAGGGTGATGAACTGATAATGGAAGTATGGAGAGACAGAGGCAAACTGAATAGAGTTGGCTAGCTATAGATGCAAGAGAGCAACTTGACACTCAAGGATGGATACGGCTCGTTTGCATGCCTGTCGAAGAACAGTAGCTCAACCTAAAGAGAGATGATGACTAGAAAAAGGGAAATCTTTTAAGATAAAAATATATGTTCAGAAAATAAATTAGATAAATATAATAATATAATAAAAATAGAAGAATATAGGAGATAAATAAAATAGACTGAATTATGGGCGCCAGAAGTTGGAATGGACCAACTTCCAGGTATCTTACACTGCTGTTAAATAGTAAATATATTAAATTCAAAAATGGGAAAAAAAATAATGGATATACAAAACAAATAAATATTTATTAAATATAACTACTTAGATTTTTGACAACCTCTGAGTTAGAAAAATACAAACTATGTAACTCTAAAATGACAATGGGAAATAATTACCTATAGTAATATAAATATAATCTATAGTTACATTAGTAATGGAGTAGCTCTTATATGGAGCATACCCCCAACTTACATATACTAGGTTAAATAACAACCTTCACCAAATAATTGTACGATTGCAATACGTACAGCAACGTTAAACCCTATAGAACTAATGAACCAGAATATAATTAAGGGAGGATTATTCACAATGAATAATTTCCGTAACTCTCAAAGAGTTAAATAGGCACTAGCCTCATTAAGGTGAACCTACGGTCTACTTGATATATAAAAATCAGTTGCTTCGACACGTAGTCACTAAAAAATATAACAAGTAAAATGGATAGCTATTCAAAGGGAATAGCGTCCAAAGATATAATTAGAAATTGATTAAATGAATTTAAGTAAAGTTAAGCAAATAAGTTAAATAATTATGATTGACTAAAGAAAGATTAAAGTTATATGAATAAGTTAATAAATTAAGCAAATTAAGAGGACAAAGTATATAAATTTAAATTGATAAGTGGAGACAAGCAAGGTTAGTACTAAAAATATAAAGTTAATTAAGTAAATAAATGGTACAAGTAAATTTCAGGTAATATATAAAGGTAAAGAGAATCTCATATGGGGAAAAGATGATCTGAGCTCAAACCTCTTTGACCAGAGAGTTTACTGGTTTGGGGAACACTATCAACTATTATAGATATATAAAAACAATATGCAACTTAAATATTGAAACAAAATATGTGCGATAAACTATAAAACTTAATCATCAAAATAAATGTCCCGAGTCTTATACAAAAAATGAATGTGGTGTAATAGTGGAAGTGACAATCACTAGCAGATACTAAGTGTCCCAAAACAAACCCTAAATGGTCCCCGAGAGTGTCCTTGCTACGGATTCCAAAATCCCTGGTAGGCGAATTAGCACAGGGATGGTGCTAGCTTGTACCAATTAATATACCGATGCCCTTCTGGGGTGCAGAGGGCAGGATACAAATTAGGTATGTGGGAGGTTCTCCAGGCTGGTCTCCAAATGACCTGGCTTGGCGTAGAACGGTTGCTCCCAGTTGTGAGGGGAGCTGACGGACTGGTTACAGTTTAAGATTTCCCCCAAGTGGCTAAAAACAAACATGTCCCGTTTTAGTTTCAATGTCAGAATCTAAGGAAAGGTCAAAGAGCCAAAGGAAAAGAAATGAGATATCTTTTTTTCAGAATGAACAACAAAAAGATCATTAGCAAAAACAATGATGGATTTGACCTTGATTCACATTACACACATTAATTTGGGATTTAACTTTAAATTCAATATTTAATACAGAATATGATTTTTATCTGAAAAATATGTCTATAAAGGGTATTTTTTTTATTATTAAAAATGGTATGGGATAATGTAATGTGTTGTAAATTTTAAGAAAAATACTGGCTTTTGGAACGAATTTAAGGTGGCTAGAATACACACAATCTAATAGAATAGAGAATAATGAATGTAATCTGTAAAATTTGAATTCAATATTATGAGGTTGACATAACCACACAAATCAAATGATATAATTTACAGGATATGTGACAAGATAATCTTCATCTGAGTGTATATTTTCGAACTATGGATATAATTAAAGATACTAAATTCAAAGAACAACTTCGATTCATACATTTACAGAAATAAATTCAATAGGAATTTAATATGACATGAGAGCGGCCATATTCGTTCCTTTTTCTCAAACTTTTTTTAAGAGTAAAAAAATTTACCGGATGACATGACTTCCAATTCCTCCGGGATCTCCCAAAACTTAGTCTCCTAGCTTCTCCAAAGCACCACCAATAATTTGCCACTAAATATCACTTATAACAGCTTGAAACTATTGTATTAAAATTTCCGTCCTTTTCAATCAGCTATCCGCCACTTTTCCGTTCTAGCGTACCAAGCGAAGTCAATTATTTCCCGTCGTTAGACGAGGAGCCTCACAGAACGAAACTCACATGACAGCGAATGGTGTCTAATACCAACTGAAGTACTTGTGCCAACTAATAGTTAAGTATGACGTCAGTCAAAGATTTATTTTAGTTAGATCTTATTATTTTTAAATATAATTTAATGACAAACCGTTATTAAAATTTAAATAAAATAACTATAAAGATAATTAAAGTTAACGGACTGTTATATTCCCCTTCTACTCGGAGAAAAAAAAATTTTAAGCAAAAAATTTTTTTTTTTTTTTTTAATTCAAAATATTAATAACCAAGTGGTAATAATCTATCATTCTACGTTGACCCGCAAGATTACAAGTAACCACAAATTAGGGATCAGGGAAAGAAGGATGATTACTACACCAAAACTATGAATCGGAAAAGATGACTCGAAGTCATATTAAAATGTCATCGACATTTTGTCTGCAAACCAAAACATAAGCTAAATAATGTACTAAAGTTCATAATGACAAATAAATGTCGAATTGGCACTAAGTCCAAAATTGAACTATCCATGGACATCAAATTTAAAAAGGGTATATCCAAGGACGAACAACCAGGCAAAGGTATGAGCCAATTCGCACCATAAACCAAATAAATATACTAAAGTAAGACAAAAGAAATCAACAACTGAAATAAGTGAAGAATGGAACACTTCATCCAAAATTGAACTACCAATGGACACCAGATTCGTAATAGCATATCCAGAGAAGAACAATCAGGAATATTTATGGAACAATTCTCACCAGTGCCAAATAATACAAATAGTAAGCATATCAAAGTTATCCAAAAACTCATTAATCAAAATAAATGTGGAATCGGACACTTAATCCAAAGTCGGACTATCAATGGACACCAGATTCATAAAGCATATCCACAGAAGGACGACCAGGAAGATTTATGGACCAATTCACACCAATACTAAATCACATAAATTAATTAGGCCTATGTACAACCACAACCGGTAATACGAGCCTATACAACCAAATAAACAAAATAAGTGAGGACTCGGACGCTTTATCCAAAATCGGACTATCAATGGACACCAGATTTATAGGAGCATATCCAAAGAAGAACGATCAGGAAGATTTGTGTACCAATTCTCACTAATACTAAATAAACTAAATTAGGTCCATCGACTCAAGTAAGTCGTTGACTAACTAAAATTGGTCCGTGCTGTTGTTCACTAGCTATAGCTATAGCTGATAACGTACCAATTGTAATAAAAAAAAATCTAAAAGGTGAACTGACAAGGTCTATGACACCATGATAAATGATAGAAAAAAAATATGACAAGAACGAGCAACCAATTTGGAATAAAACTGTAGATTCATACGTTCTCGCATACATAGAATTATCCAGGAAATATTCCTGAATCTCAACAACAAACTAATGCCTCAGGAAAGAAGAGGAAATCTACTAAAATAAGCAATTCATTTGTCCAAACACCTCAAATACTAAAAGGAACCTACTACCTATGAAGTACGGGACATAATGTAAACTAAATATTCCCTATCAAATGCTAAAAATGTAACTGAAATGATTGGAATAATTACACAAGGATGGTCAGGACATGTGGCCAACATTTCCTGACCAGAAATATTTTGATGAATAAACATCTGCGTACTCTGCTATGAAAACATAGGTTACGAAATCGGATAGCAGTGATCAGTTGCTGAATTTCGAACCCACGCATTCACTAGGTTACCTAGGAACCCAAATTACAGAGCATTGGCAGACTAGTTCTTAAGAAGAAATCCATACATACATCAGAATTCCAAACTAATTCCAGAATCATACTGTGTAGGGCATAAGGATATAAATTATTATAAAGTATTTAGGATATCTGTGACAAATATTGATAAAGTAAACCAATATAAAATTAAGAACCACCCCATCTTTCCAATATGGCAAATCTAATAACAAGATAATAAAAGATACATATAAAAAAAATAGTATGTAGTCAAATATCAAAAATACAACACACAACCTGAGATAAGTAGTGTATAATATTCTTAGTTCCATAGTTCCATACCAAATATCAATATTAAACCAACGTACTTGCATGAGCTTACATATTCAAATATATAAATATACAATAATCAACAACCCTTCTATGCTAAGGGGTAGGTGCACAATCTAAAAATTACAAGTAGGATTTTATTAACTGGGTAATCCTACTAACAGTATTAATAATTAATAATGTTGATGCATAATAATTAAAATGCAACATTAATAATGAAAAAAAATGATAAGCTCCTACATAAGCGTACTAAAAAAAAATAATTAACCTAATGATTCATAAATTGGAAGTCATCTAACAACCATGCCAAAAGATAAAAATGGAGATATGTACCTGCTCTATCTGGTGAATAAAATATTAAACTAAAATACTGAATCTTAATAAGGATCGAGCTAAAGACAAATAGAGGAAGAAGTTAGCTCAAACAACCCTATAAAGTTAATCTTCTTCCGAAGATGATGAATCAACCTCATCCATGGTGTTATCAGGCAGTAAATCCTTTATGTGAAATTGTCCAATTCGTTTGTTAGTCGAATTGTCCTTCAATTCATACACTAAAGGAGATATTACCTTCACAACCGTACAGGGAATATATTTCTGGCAAAATTTTGCCGAAATAGCATCACCCTTATTAGACTTTACAAAGTTTCGCTTCAACACTCTATCTCCAACGAAGAATCGCAGATCTCTTTTCCTCAAGTTATACTGCTGCTGGTTCCTTAGATAGGAAGTTTTTAACTTCTTCCGAATGTCAGAAAAAATTTGAGGTAGAGTCTGGAGATCTTCTAAGCGATGAAGGTTATCGGATATCTGAGGGAGATTTGTGGAAGTGTCGGAAATTGTACCAAAATAGTCACCAGATAAAGCAACATTTCTACCAAAATTGAGATATGCAGGAGAACATTGGGTAACCTCATGGACAGAGGTCCTTATGGCTTGAGCTATGGAATGGATATATTGATCCCAAGCTCTGTGATCTGGGAATGTATAGGACCTTAGGGCGGTGACGATACTGCGATTCACTCTCTCAGTATGATTGGCTTGAGGATGGTAGGCAGCATTATAAAAGGTCTTCTGGACCTTATATTTAGCTAAAAGATCTTTAAAAGCCTTCGACACAAACTGAGGACCATTGTCACATGACACAATTTGGGGAACACCAAACAACAAAAAGACTTGTTCCTCTAAATATTTCAGAATGGCTGGAGTTGTGGCCTGACGAAGAGGACAAACTACAGGAAATTTGGTGAAATAATCCACAACTACCAAGCAGTAAGTATTACCCTTATAACTACGAGGATAGGGTCCAATGAGATCCAACGAGATCATCTGCCAAGGAAAATTAATGTTCCTAAAGGAACCCATGAGTCCAGCTTGTGGTAAATTACTGGGTTTACAAGTCGCACAAACTAAACACTTAGAAATATACTTTTTGATAGACTTGCGCATGCCAGGCCAATAATATAATTCGGCAATACGATGAAAAGTTTTATAAAAACCAAAATGTCCAGCAGTAACTTCATCATGAAACATACGTAATATGTTCTCCCTATTTGGCGTAGGTACAACTATTTTCCAATCTGACATATTGGATAAGGCCTCTATAGGACTTAAGATATGTTTGTACAGTATATTGTTCTCTACCTTAAAATCAGGATAATTTTGTGGGTCTTGAGTAACCCTATCAATCATATTCTGATACCACTCGTCAGGAGTTAAGGTGGACAAATCTAAGACATTAAGATCATGGACACGGGAAAGAGCATCAGCAACCACTACACCGTTGGCCTTTCGATGAACAATCTTATATGAATAGGCAGCCAGTTTGCATATCCATCGGGAAAGTCTCTGAGATGGGTTTTTCATACTATGAAGCCATACCAAGGAACTGTGGTCCGTAATTATGGTGAAATTACGGCCCTCTAAATAATAACGAAATGCTTCCAACCCATGTATGATAGCTAAGAGTTCTTTCTCAGTGGTGGAATAGTTTTTCTGGGCCTTATTCAATTTCTTACTCGTGTAAGCTATGGGATGTTCCGAGCCATCTTTCAACTGGAACAATACGCCACCAGAAGCAGTATTAGAGCAATCAGTCATCAAATAAAAATGCTCATTAAAATTAGGTGACATCATGACTGGTGCGCTAGTTAAAGCCTCTTTAACGCGCCTAAAAGCTTCATCAGCCTCAGGAGTCCAGGTAATGGTCTGCCCCTTTTTCCTGTTCTTCAAAAGATCCGTAAGAGGTGACAACAAGGTAGAGTATGAAGGTACAAACCGGCGATAATATCCACACATTCCCAATATCCTACGGACTTGGGTGGTGGTCTTAGGTATAGGAAAATTCTTAATAGCAACTATTTTCTCAGGATCAGTCCTTAGACCCTGATTATCAACAACATAACCCAAAAACTTAAGACTAGGGCGACAAAACTGACACTTATCCAGATTAATTGTTAGATTAGCTTCCTTAAGACGTAAAAACAATTTATCTAAAATTTCCATATGAAGGGAAAAATCAGGAGTGACTACTAAAATATCGTCCAAATAATAGAAAACATAGGGCTCTAACTGTGGACCAATGACTAAATCCATCAGACGACACATTGTCTGAGGAGCAGAAACAAGACCGAAAGGCATGGTGACAAACTGGAATAATCCTTTACCACTGACAGCAAAAGCAGTATATTTCTTGCTCTCTTCACTCAGTGGGATCTGTAAAAAGGCCTTAGACAAATCAATCGAAGAGATGTATTTGGCATTCTGAAGTTTGCTCAAAATCACGTCGATTCGGGGAATTGGATAAGCATCCCTGTTAGTGGTGATACTGTTTAGTTTTCGACCATCAAAGCAGATCCTGAAGGATCCATCCTTCTTCTTTGTTAACCAGAGTGGGGAACAATAGGACGACGTTGAATGTTCTATGATATTTAAAGCAAGCATCGAATCGACTTCTTTTTCTAAATCTGCCTGCCAGGCTTGAGGTATGGGATACTGATATAATCTGAAAGGAGTAGGATTTCCCACCTCAATAGTGTGAGATATTAATGAAGTACGACCTAGTTTGTCATTTGAAGAAATAGTAGTAAACTGAGAGATCATATTCTCCAATTGCCTTTGTTCAGAACTAGATAAACTGGAAAAATCATGAATAGCACTAAGGGTAGACAGATTAAATTCAGATATGGAAAAAGAAAAATCAGAACAACTTAAGGTGCTATTAAAAGCATTGAAGAAGTCCATACCTAAAATTATAGAATTCTGTACAGAAGGAATAACATAAAATGTAATTTTCCTACATAAATTTGCCACTGTGATTTCAATTTGGAGTTTGCCTGTAATAGATTGGACTGTACCATCTGCAGTAGATACTTGCAAAGATGAAATGGGCATAATGGGAATATTAGCATTTTTCAATAAATTTAATGAATGTGCTCCTATCAATGAAATATTAGAGCCACTATCTAATAAAGCTAAACACGATTGTCCTAAAATTTGAATAGGTAGATATGGCCTATTATCATTTTGTTTCCTAACTAATAAAGAGTTAATATCTAAATCTAAAATATTTGGTTGGATACAACCATTATATGGAACTACTTCACCATCAAAATTATTATTATACTTAACACTACCAATTAAAGAATTTGTGGCTTTGCAACCCTGTGAAACATGTGCGTTCAACGTATCATGACTAAAACTTAATTTCTGGACTGATTTTGATTTGTGGTGTGTGCTTGTTTCCTGAACGATGCCTTCTTCCCTTTCCGATTGGAAGATGGGTTTGAGTTGCTTGGTGTGCTTGGGCCAGCTGTCTCGTTTTCTGATGGGGTTTGATTCCCTGATTGGGTGTTGGACGGAGAAACGCTCAGGGGACGGACCTCCGACATTTCGTTTCCCGAACACTTGACACAATTTCTTTTGAGGGTATTTTCCCTACCACAACCGTGGCAGAAAATACGAGTTTGTGGGATACCACAATTATTGAACTTATGATTAGACTGATGACAATTCCAGCAAACAACGGAACTAAAAACAGAAACATTACGTTCAGGGCCCTTATTTTGCCAAGAACGTTGTCTAAAGGAAGTTGGCTGAGAAGAAGAATTAGAAGAGGGTCGAGATGTGGATGGAGGCTGAGAAGACCAGGATAACGTTTCCTCCAAACGTTTGCACTTTACAGTGAGGTCATCAATACTCTGGATGTCCATAAGAGCTAACTGCTGATGATAAAAGGGCAGTAAACATTTTAAGATGATTTTTATTTTGGACAAATCAGATAACGGAGTATCTAAACGGCTACACATGCCTAATATAGTATTAATGAACATAGTGACAGACTCTCCTGGTTTCTGCTTACGGTTTTTGATTTCATCCAAGAGATCATCCTGGTATGAGTAAGGAAGAAAATCTGACTTCAACTTGCGAACCAGATCAGACCAACAAGATAAATTACCTCTATTATTCATGAACCAGGTAAAAGCAGGACCGGTAAACAATTCAGCTGAAGCAGCAAACAAATTTTCTTCAGAGACACCTCTAGATACTCGAAGACATTCGACCTTTTCTAAAAATGAAATCACATCCGTGTGCTGTTTTTCACCGGAAAATAAAACACCCCATTTGTGTACTTGAACGGGTTTGGAGTATGTAAAACTAGGAACGACACTGACTGGAGCATTAGGAGTAGATGTGGCTATGGGGTTAACTTTAGAATCAAGCTCACCCTCCAATGTAAGGATTTTAAGAGAAACAGACTTTTTAAAAGATTCCTGCTCTTCCGTAGTACACTGTAACAAGTGTACTCGGCCAGAAATATGAGCTAGACGAGATATTAATCTAACATATTCATTGTCCTGTACAGTTCCCCTAAACTTCTCTATTTTCTTCGACAAGCTATCCAACGTTTCGGATATTCCTTTCCGTTGGTCCTCAAAAGGGATATGTACAGCCGAAAGTTGGGTGAAACTCCTATTGCCTTCTTCTTGCTTCAAAGCACCCCGCAGAAGATTGCGTTTCCTATCGACAGTTGCCGACTCCTCTGGTACTACGTCCCTAATTTTCAACTCATAGTCCAATTCGTCCACCAGAAGATGTTCAACTTTAAAAGCACACATGATGAAAGCAAAAATTATTGACAAGCAATCCAAAGGTCAGAAATATGAAATATACTTAAGTTTGTACGCAAAATATATAAGTACGGAGAAAATATTAGCAACACACCAACAAAATCAAAAATGGCCAGCAAAATATATGTATCAAATAAATAAAGTAAATAAGGTATAATCAAGTAAATATAGTACCTAAATATTGGAAAAAAAATTAATTATTATACTTGTACTAGAAAAAAAAATATGTAAGTATTAACGATTACTGTACGTACAAATACAACACTGGCTGAAAGAGTAAAATAATATAATCTAATAGATGCTAGTTACTTATACTTCGTTTCAAATTCAACCCAGAATGTAAGCTGTATGACAAAACTATAAACGAGGTTTCAAAATCTCAACTAATTAATAGATACAGCAGTGGCAGTATACCTGTTAAGTATTAATAAGTAATTAAAAACAAAATAAATCAGAACAGAATGTATAAAAAGATATCAGAAGGAAATAATATAAATAAAAGAAAAATGAACTAAAAGAACTACTGTCTTAGAACCTATAAAAGGTTGGCACCAAGTTGGGCTGCCGATGTAACAAAAATACTACTTTGCAGTAGTATTTGGTTGAACTAAAATGATAAGATGAAATGAATGAAGGAAGGGTGATGAACTGATAATGGAAGTATGGAGAGACAGAGGCAAACTGAATAGAGTTGGCTAGCTATAGATGCAAGAGAGCAACTTGACACTCAAGGATGGATACGGCTCGTTTGCATGCCTGTCGAAGAACAGTAGCTCAACCTAAAGAGAGATGATGACTAGAAAAAGGGAAATCTTTTAAGATAAAAATATATGTTCAGAAAATAAATTAGATAAATATAATAATATAATAAAAATAGAAGAATATAGGAGATAAATAAAATAGACTGAATTATGGGCGCCAGAAGTTGGAATGGACCAACTTCCAGGTATCTTACACTGCTGTTAAATAGTAAATATATTAAATTCAAAAATGGGAAAAAAAATAATGGATATACAAAACAAATAAATATTTATTAAATATAACTACTTAGATTTTTGACAACCTCTGAGTTAGAAAAATACAAACTATGTAACTCTAAAATGACAATGGGAAATAATTACCTATAGTAATATAAATATAATCTATAGTTACATTAGTAATGGAGTAGCTCTTATATGGAGCATACCCCCAACTTACATATACTAGGTTAAATAACAACCTTCACCAAATAATTGTACGATTGCAATACGTACAGCAACGTTAAACCCTATAGAACTAATGAACCAGAATATAATTAAGGGAGGATTATTCACAATGAATAATTTCCGTAACTCTCAAAGAGTTAAATAGGCACTAGCCTCATTAAGGTGAACCTACGGTCTACTTGATATATAAAAATCAGTTGCTTCGACACGTAGTCACTAAAAAATATAACAAGTAAAATGGATAGCTATTCAAAGGGAATAGCGTCCAAAGATATAATTAGAAATTGATTAAATGAATTTAAGTAAAGTTAAGCAAATAAGTTAAATAATTATGATTGACTAAAGAAAGATTAAAGTTATATGAATAAGTTAATAAATTAAGCAAATTAAGAGGACAAAGTATATAAATTTAAATTGATAAGTGGAGACAAGCAAGGTTAGTACTAAAAATATAAAGTTAATTAAGTAAATAAATGGTACAAGTAAATTTCAGGTAATATATAAAGGTAAAGAGAATCTCATATGGGGAAAAGATGATCTGAGCTCAAACCTCTTTGACCAGAGAGTTTACTGGTTTGGGGAACACTATCAACTATTATAGATATATAAAAACAATATGCAACTTAAATATTGAAACAAAATATGTGCGATAAACTATAAAACTTAATCATCAAAATAAATGTCCCGAGTCTTATACAAAAAATGAATGTGGTGTAATAGTGGAAGTGACAATCACTAGCAGATACTAAGTGTCCCAAAACAAACCCTAAATGGTCCCCGAGAGTGTCCTTGCTACGGATTCCAAAATCCCTGGTAGGCGAATTAGCACAGGGATGGTGCTAGCTTGTACCAATTAATATACCGATGCCCTTCTGGGGTGCAGAGGGCAGGATACAAATTAGGTATGTGGGAGGTTCTCCAGGCTGGTCTCCAAATGACCTGGCTTGGCGTAGAACGGTTGCTCCCAGTTGTGAGGGGAGCTGACGGACTGGTTACAGTTTAAGATTTCCCCCAAGTGGCTAAAAACAAACATGTCCCGTTTTAGTTTCAATGTCAGAATCTAAGGAAAGGTCAAAGAGCCAAAGGAAAAGAAATGAGATATCTTTTTTTCAGAATGAACAACAAAAAGATCATTAGCAAAAACAATGATGGATTTGACCTTGATTCACATTACACACATTAATTTGGGATTTAACTTTAAATTCAATATTTAATACAGAATATGATTTTTATCTGAAAAATATGTCTATAAAGGGTATTTTTTTTATTATTAAAAATGGTATGGGATAATGTAATGTGTTGTAAATTTTAAGAAAAATACTGGCTTTTGGAACGAATTTAAGGTGGCTAGAATACACACAATCTAATAGAATAGAGAATAATGAATGTAATCTGTAAAATTTGAATTCAATATTATGAGGTTGACATAACCACACAAATCAAATGATATAATTTACAGGATATGTGACAAGATAATCTTCATCTGAGTGTATATTTTCGAACTATGGATATAATTAAAGATACTAAATTCAAAGAACAACTTCGATTCATACATTTACAGAAATAAATTCAATAGGAATTTAATATGACATGAGAGCGGCCATATTCGTTCCTTTTTCTCAAACTTTTTTTAAGAGTAAAAAAATTTACCGGATGACATGACTTCCAATTCCTCCGGGATCTCCCAAAACTTAGTCTCCTAGCTTCTCCAAAGCACCACCAATAATTTGCCACTAAATATCACTTATAACAGCTTGAAACTATTGTATTAAAATTTCCGTCCTTTTCAATCAGCTATCCGCCACTTTTCCGTTCTAGCGTACCAAGCGAAGTCAATTATTTCCCGTCGTTAGACGAGGAGCCTCACAGAACGAAACTCACATGACAGCGAATGGTGTCTAATACCAACTGAAGTACTTGTGCCAACTAATAGTTAAGTATGACGTCAGTCAAAGATTTATTTTAGTTAGATCTTATTATTTTTAAATATAATTTAATGACAAACCGTTATTAAAATTTAAATAAAATAACTATAAAGATAATTAAAGTTAACGGACTGTTATACCATCAACAAAAATAAAATTAGAGACGTACAACTGCTTATCAAGAATACACCAGTGGACCGAGTAAACAGTATACCTATCTTGGAACAATAGAAACGAACAATGGAAGCACTCACAAGAAGTAAAATGTAGAATAGAGAAGGCTAGGCGTGCATTCAACAACATGGCCAAACTCTTTAAAAGTTACAACCTTGATCTGGAGATAAAAGTAAGGCTCCTATTATGTTATATCTTCTCAATATTATACTACTGAGTTGAATTTTGAACACTCACTGAAGCGATGGAGAAAAAACTTGAAGCCTTCGAGATGTGGCTATACAGGCGTATCCTGAGGATATCATGGACGGACAGGATAACCAACGAGACCGTACTACGAAGAATGGGGAAAGAAGGGAAGTGATTTATACGATTAAAAGGAGAAAGAAAAGTATACGATTACTGAAAATAATCCTTCAATGCAAAGTACAGTGGAACCTCGATAACACGGATTAATCGGGACCGCGGCCGATCTGGGTTATCGAAAATCCGGGTTAGCCGGAGAATATGGTAAATTTCATAAAATACGGTATACTTACAGATAAACTTCGTTATAATTGAAATAGCATGTATATGCACGGTACACATCTAAATTACTAAGAACACGAAAACACAAACCTACGCAAACGGAAGCGAATAATACAAGACTACTACACACAATACAGTCACAATCGGAACGATATTATGTTATTTAAGAACAGTGGACACTAAGACCATTGTTTAAAAAAGAATTTTTAAATAGTCTTTTAGTGTTTTTTAAACAATGCTAAGACAGTTTGAAATAAATACTTAAAGGAAACAGGTGCTTGTTGTTTCCGACAAACCGAGACAATGAATGTCGCTCTGCCGCCGTGTGCCATGAGTGAGTCATTTTTACAATCGCATAGTTCAAATTACACAAATACATATTATCTCTCAAATATTATATTACATAAATTTTTATTGTTAAAATGTTTGTCTAATGAAAATCGGTTCGGATTAGCCGGACTTCCGGGTTATCGGGGGCCAACTTATCGGGGTTCCACTGTATTCTGAAAGCGAGGAATTGAGAGAAGAAGAATATAATGGTTAAAAAACGGAAGGTTGAGGAAATGGTTCTCCACAACAACTAATCTATTTAAAGCATTAGTTAATAAAATTATTATGGCCAGAATTATCGCCAATATTTGAAACAAAGAGGCACCAAAAGAAGAAGAACTGGCCTACACCGTCAAGGCGTAAATATTATCGGGGGGGAAATGCGAATCGGACGGTGAAAACAGTTTGCAAGAATTGAAAATTAGGACAGTTATTGTTCTTTGCGAGAATATCAAAATGTAAATCCGAAGGTCTGAAACCTTTGTGTCTTTGATGGCAGAGATCCAAGGATATATGAAAGGTTTTAAATTAGTGAATACAATATCAATTCTACTTCTCTTGTTCATTTTTATTTGCTTCTCTTTATTTATAATTTATAAATATTTATAAGTATAAATAAAAATTCCAACTTTTTTTTATTTGTTTAGTTCAACAGCCCATGGAAAACTAGGAGTTACAATCGAAGAGCATACAATACAATCTTCCTCTTACAAGTGTCTATGTACCGAAAATTGTCTGTGTGTCAGCCCATCTGTCTGTCTGCCCGTGTATTCATATTATGTCTGTTACGTTAAAAACAATTTTGTTAGTATTTTCAACATTAATATCACAAGGGAGTGACAACAAATTGACAATAATGCGACAATTTTTCGAAAACTTGTTACCTGGCAATAGACATGAGAGCCTACAGGTCTCGAGTGACTATTTCCGAATGGAAACAAATTTGAGAAAGAAATTGGAGCATTATTTTCTTATTTATTCTTACTATTAGGGATGGGAAAAACCTACCGGTTTTAACCTAAAACCGGTTTTTTCCTCTGCAATAATCGGTTTTTCCGGTTGTTTTTTGTCCCGGTTATAACCGGTTTTTTCTTTATAAGATAATAACCGGTGAAAAACCGGATAAGCGGAAAAAATACTGAATTCAGAGAAAAAAATGGGAAAATTTTTCGCCCCGCGCCTTAATGAGCAATTTTAAGCTGAATGAAAGCAATTTCACAGCACTGATGACTGATTTCTATACTGATATGGATTTGAATGAAGTGTCGCAAACTAAAGCGCAATGTAAATCTAACCTATTGGGTATTGGCTATGATTAAAAAACCGAACACCGGTTTTTGGATTAACCGGTTTTTTAACCGGTTATAACCGCCATGTTAAACCGTAGGTAAAAAAACCGGTATAACCGAAAACCGGTGTTTTGTCAACAACCGCCATCCCTACTTACTATCATGTGATATTCGACAGATTATTGTTTAATACTTACATACAAAATTAAATTTTTTTAAATCAAGATTCAATGATATTGTCACGGTCCCAGGCCGGCCCTGTCAATTCCGGAAGCTTCTGGCGGAGGACTGTCTGAGACCCTTTCTATGGGCGAGAGAAACTTGTTTACAATTGGCGTATCTAGAAAGCCTACGATTAACCTTTTTTTATTGCTCTGTAAATAATATTTACTTTTCGATGTTTCTGAAAATCAGAAGACTAATTGTACATAACTATATAAATAGACATTTTTGGAATTAGAGTTTAGTTGTGAATTTGAAACCGTCGGTGTACTTTGATATGTAACGGGCGCGGTATTTTTGAATTTGTAATTAGATAAATTAGTAGATTTGGTGTAATAAATAAATTTAATATCGTAGTTTGTAAAATAAAAGACATAAATTCAGTGTTTTTCATTTTTTTAGAAGTAAGTTATTAAAAATAAATAAAGTCAACTAGAACTAAACATTAGTGCCTAAAAGATCATAGAAAAGACAGTTTTGTAACAATATTTATCCCAATTATATGACATACACTTTTCAACTTGTCAAAGTGAACAGCACAGTTTAGCAAATATTCAGACGAAGATATCAATAAAGTATTAGTTAAAATTACTTATACGTAGTACAGTTTTATTCATGAAATAATCTTACCGGAGTACACTCCAGCGCTTAAGATTGACGATTTGTGTTGTCCTCGTGACAATTTGACATGAGATGCAGAACTAAAAGTTTATTGTCTCTGACTAAAATTGTCATATTTTCTTAAATGTGACAGTTGTCAAAACTAGGAAACTCAGTGTAATTTAACATAAAAAAGTACCTAAAAATTATTCCCAGCATAGTAATGTAAGTAGAATATTCCTGGTATAATAATAATCTGATAATCATTCGATTATTTTTTAATGCTTTTAACAAAGTAAGTTATCAATCGAAATAGCACAGAAAACGACAATAAATATTGTTCCCATACCACCAGATTGACAACAAGTGGAATACTTTCTTTGGTTACAACCTCCCGAGATTTTCAAAAATTATAAATCATACAGGATGCCGAGGAAATTAAGATGAGAGAATTTTAAATAATTCACAATGGAATAAAACATATAAGTTAAATGGTATACCTGTGGTTCCATATCAAATAGGGATATTTTTCATACTTACAATTTTATTCATTTTAGAGATGAACTCAACCAATCAAATCCTTTTATCTGGTTTAGATCGGCGTGTGCCTAACCAAAACATTTGACTTAACTGATTAGGTACATTTGTAGATTTATCCAGTTATAAGTGAAATGCTCACTAAAACTGAGCATGACGGAGTCATGAAAAAAGAAATATATGTTTAAATTATTCATTTAATATAATTTGGGCATTAATTACATTGTGTTTCTCACGTTTCTTATCTCTTTCAATGTTTTGGTTAATAATATACAATGATTTGGTTAATAATAATAATATATTGGTAGTAAGCACATTGCATGAAAATATTCATTAAAAGCTAAATACATACACAAAAGCAATACCTATAGATATTCTGTTTGAAAGTAACGACTTAAATTGAAATTTTTAACAGAGCAGGGCAGAACTCTCAACAAAAACACTTTTAGAGGAAGTGAAGTGATATTTTTTATTTTAATAAATGTAGATATGCTATTTATTGTACATTTAATGTAATTTTATTGTAGTCAAAGAGACTCATATCCTATCCAAATTTATTCATAGGAATTTAAAAAGGACCTTGGATTTAAAAATTCAAAACTTGATACGTGTTTTACCTGCAATAAATTTATTCTGCAATTAGAAATTTGTACAAATGACCAGAATGAAAAAATCTCTTCAGTTCACAAGTCCCGCCAAATAGAAGCTGATCAAGCGTATGAAGAAAAAATCAGAGATACAGAAGCTGCCAAAACTGTTCCACATTTAAGGACATACATTTTCGACCTATATTGGTTCTTACCAACTCAGTTTCGACGTTTAATTTGATGGTTCATGATAACAGTACACGTAAAGCTGTTTGTTACATGTAGTATGAATCTCTTGCAGGTAGAGGGGCAAATCAGATAGCATCTTGTCTGTACAAAACCCGCAAACGATCATACCACCTAAGACAGAACATGTAATTTATTATTCAGACACATGTGGGGGGCAAAACTGTAACTCTAATGTATCTGCCATGTTTGCGTGGGCCTTGCATAGATCCTCATCTAATATCAGCTGATAGATCATAAGCTTTTGGTACCAGGCCACACTCATTTGGAAGTAGATAACAGTATAATTGAGAATAAAAAGAAGAAAAACTGACATTCATATATTTCACCCTTACTACTGGATACGAAAGACATTTGATCAGTGTGTTCTTTTTATTACCCACATAACAATTTCATGTTCTTAGTAGATTCATAGAACATACTTTTCAGAAAAAGTATATACTTAGAATATGCGAAATTACCATTGCGAATGTGCAGAGCAGATACTGAGTATATACTACATTACAGTACTTAAACGTTCTATGTATATACTTAGAATGTACTACCGCACTTCTTCTCAGTATATACCAAGAACATACTTTTTAGAACATTCCAAGGACGTGCTATAAACCTTCTATTTATATACTTAGAACGTAGTACCGCACATCTTTTTAGTTTATACCAAGAACGTACTTTTTAGAATATTCCAAGGAAGTGCTATAAACCTTCTATTTATATACTTAGAACGTACTACCGCACATCTTTGTAGGGGAAGAATATATATTTTTAAGAATATTCTAAGAAAGTGCTATCAAGTGCTATATTGATCAGAAGTATGTTTTCAGCATCACCTAATCTCATCTTAGGTTCTACTGGTTCTACCAAATACCAATAATATTTATATATTTTAATTGAAAATGAGAATGTAGTACCTACATTTTACATTACTTAAAAAGTAAGTACATATTTATAAATTTTAGTTATTTATATAAATTATTATATAATATTTAGCTAAACTAAAATATGTATAAGTAACTAAAATTTATATACTTATATGTACTTATCTAGATACCTACTATTTAAGTAATATTGAGTTACCAAAATAGATATTTTGAAGCACCGCAAACAAAATAAGAGATTATGTAGGTTCTTTAGTCCTAGTACTTTATCATTCGTCTTCATCCTTAACACTGCATAGATACAAATAATGCCTGCTTTCGTTTTCATATTTTACCGTTGTTTCCTATCCCTGATCCATTCAGGTAAGAAATGGTCAGAATAAAACGGGGGATATGTATTGTGGAATAACAACATCGGTGGTTAGTGTTGCGAAACGGAGGGAAATTTCCCTTTTTGCGGAAATTTTCAACATAAAAGGTGATAAAGGGAAAAGTTAACTCAAAAGGAAATTCTTGTTCCAGTCCAAATTGTAAGATATTAAAAAAATCAAAATATTTGAAAATAATTAAACATATCTTCTCAGATTTTGTAAAAAGAAGGAAATTTTTTTATAAAAGTGGGAATTTTTAAGGTAAGTTGACGAAAAAAGATTACTCGACGGTTGGCAACACCAAAGCCTTTGGTTGCGGGTTTTGGCACGTTTGGGTTCTGGAATGGCCCATATTGAATTGATGTACCTAAATTCAAATTCCAACGATGTAAAATTACTCATGATAAACTCGAAATGGTAAAGTCATTTCCATTATGAAAACGAATTTTTAATAATAAACGCTAATACAATAATTAATGTTTAAACTTTTTTACCATACAACAATTTTGAAATTAAATTCGTCCAATACTACCTACATACATAAATTTTATTAATTATTTTAAAAAATAGCCAAGTTGATAATCTATAAGGCTCATATTATACTTCTTATACATACATATTATTTTTAAGATATTTTAAAAGTATCTACTTATAAGTATGTGTTAATAATGTACTTATAAGTATGTGTTAAGAATATTCGATAAAGTTATATTCTAAGAATAAACTTTTACGAATATTCCGAGATACTACGTACACGAATGTACTCAGTATATTCGGTACGAGAATATTCTTTGAAGTATATGCAAAGAACGTGAAATTTAGAATGTTTTTTAAGGTACATGCTATGCTTGTACTACGCATATACTAAAAAGAATATACTTCGACGAATGTTGGTAGTATATAGGATACAGAATTTTGTTAGATTTTTTTTCTAGATAAACGGACAAGTGATATGCCCATGATAAATATTCTCCCATGTACGCTATTTATCGGTCTGCGTGCTTTATAAATTGTAAAAAATTCAGACAATAAAGTTGTTCCCAAGGAATATGCATTCTGGCCTAAAAGAGAATTTTCTCTTTTCTCTTTTGTTTAAAAAATAAATAATTTAAGAAATACAAGATGCGACAAGAACACAATTAGAGGCCAGACGTACCAAAGAAGAGACTAAATAATCAATTATAAAAATACTTTAATTTGATCTTACTGGTAAGCTACAATTCAAAGATTTTTTTAATCAAATACTGACAATCGGATTTGTTTCGATGTTAACTCGTTTCGTTCCGAGAGAGAAATTTGCGGTGGCTTTCATTTCCACCAAATAAGGATTAACCAAGGGAGGGTATTGTGCTTTTGCTTTGTCTATCTCTAATACAAAATAAATATTGGGGCGTCTTTTGCTGTTATCGGTTGTTTTCCTTGATGATATATAACCGCTTGAAATATAATTAATAGGTGCTGGAGTGATATCAACGTTGAAAGGTGATTATGAGTTGGGAAAAATAATGAAAAATAAGTTAAACAAAGTTAGTGACCTTGGCAAGCCTTAGCACTAGCTCACGTAAAATACAAACATATCAGTAAAAATGATTCGTATTTTCTCTTTTAAAATGGTTATACATTTCGTATACAATGTGCACGCACATTCGTATATCATGGTCTAGAAATAATGAAACAGTTCAAATGACAAAGTTGTTATTCTCTAGAAAACTTTTAAATTTGTGTATTTTCAACGAAAACTTTTCGTTTATAAATTCGCCAAGTCTCTTCGTTCGTTCGTGCGTCGCCGCTACTGCAACACTTAGAGCCGATCTAGCGATGGATCCCTACGTAGTTTTGTCTCCTGAATCCAGACCTGAAACCGGCATTTCGGTATCTCTAACCATCTTCGAAATAATCGACCTCAAAGTTAACATTGTGACGTCACAATCCTTATTCAAATGTTTTTTTTCTGCCTACACAGTAAACGTCAACACAAAATTGAGAAATGTCAAATAAATAAATTTTATTATTAATGTTTATGTAATGTTAAATTGCAACTCACTATTTTTTTATTTAAGCCGTCTACTGTCTACCCAATGATATGTATTAGGTACATTATATTTATGTATATGTTATATACAGGGTGTCACTTAAGTTGCACATATATTATGGGAAACTTTTTATTTTTAATTTTACGAAAAAAGATATCTGATGTTCTTCATAAAAAGTTCTGCATGGCCTAAAACCTATGATTCAACCATCAGATATCAAATTGTATCTATATTATACGAGGTATGTCAAAAAATATGAATTTCGCTAAAGAGTAACGTATCTTTATTTATTTCACAATATTGAAAATTGCATTATGAAATGTTTTTTTGGAATAAAAAATTATGTTTTAATACAATATGCAATTACATCCTTCTAATGAAAAAAAAATATTTCAAGATTTTTCCTAAAATTACTGATACCAACATCATGTTTATTTATAACTCTTTTATTTTTAATTTGCGAAGAAAAGTTGTTCTTCATAAAAAGCTCCTCATGGTCAAAGATTTAAGATGCAGCCATCATAATATATCAAATTTTATTAATTTAATACGAGCTATATAAAAAAATATGAATTTCGATCAAGAGTAAAGTATCTTTATAGTTCACAACATTTAAATTAGAATGCTATAATTGCACATTTAAACATATAGCCCAATAAATGACAGTTTTGGAGTGTAATTTTCAGGGGCAACTCCGAATTGCATGAAAATTTGGATTTAGGTTCCACTTACACTCCACTTCAAAGTTGAATTTGTGTCGTTGGTTGCTTTTACTTGGGGGGTGACAGTCACCCTTCTCGGGGGGTGAAAGACGCGTGTTTAAAATAATCCCGGAAATGTATAAATTGACAGATTATAAGCAACTTTCGTTCTATAAAATTTTTTACGTGAGTTAATACTTTTTGAGTTATTCGCGATTGAAAATATTGATTTTTCGACAAAAAAACTACGTTTTCAGACAGTTTTTTCCCAATAACTCAAAAAGTAAATATTTTATCGAAAAAAATATACTCAGCAAAAGTGTAGCTTATAAGAAAATGAAAAAAATGGTGTATCAGTAAAGTCTATAAATTGAGTAGAAGCAAAGTTGTAGCTCATGAAAATACGTTCTTATTCGTCTAATTCTAAATCGAATAATGCAACGCGAAATGACCGAAAAATTAAGCACTTTTCGGGAAAAGCTTATTTATATTTTTAAAGTATCTAAAAAAAGCTTTATATTTGTTTTTTACAAAAAATTTTATCGTCAAAAATAAACGAGTTACACTGAAAAAAAAAGTTGGCGCCTTTTTTTAGTAAAAAAAATCGTGAAAACC